>NW_022900915.1:27977755-28000585 GCF_012274545.1 Fukomys damarensis | reverse complement strand
TTGATCCTCAGGCCTATTTCTTTGCCAGTACCATGCTGATTTTATCACAGTGGCTTTGTAGTATAGTTTCAAATTGGGAATTGTTACACCTGGTGCCATGTGACTGTTGCCTATAATGGCTTTTGCTATTCTAGGTCTCTTGTGGTTCCAAATGAATTTTTGGATTCTTTTTTCTAGTTCTGTGAAATATAGTGTTGGAATTTCAATTGGCATTGCATTGAATGTATGTAGCAGTTTCGGTAGTATGGCCATTTTCACTATGTTGATTCTTCCTACTCTCCTGGGTGACTCTTAAACCAGTGAAGTCGGCACTGCAGTTTAACTTTCTTACCTTACAAACAACCTTGGAGATACCAATGGGGAGAGTACTATACTATGAATATGGCTGCCAACGATTTTTAGACTCTTGCTCTTTTGTTTTATAAGTTTTATTTTCCTGATACTTTAATTTTAAATAACATATGTTTAAGATAATATTAATATATTAATTATCACAAGTAACTGTGTCACTTCTATCTGAAATACCTTTATACTTCTTTTGCCAAGCATCATGTGAGGCCTTTAAGGGTATAAAAAGGCATTCAAAGAACAACTTAACATTGGCCTTTGACCTAAGTATTGGATAAATTAGCAGATGTGCTAAGTAGAGTAGAAGGCAGCAATGTACATCTGGTCAGAAAAGAGTTACCGCAAACCTGGGGATGTTGTTATTATAGATAGATGAGCTAGGTACAAATATTCTAGGCAGTCAGATAGGGCTAAGTCAGGACAAATACAAAACACACCACAGCTGCACATTGGCTAAAAACCAGGTCTCAAGATAGAGACAAGATGACCAGACCCACATACTGCTTCAAAGAACTGGGGCATTGACCACCCTGGGGGAGATCAGAGACCTCTGGACCCATCGCCTCCCAGGAGAATCCTTGTTCCTTCCATGCATGCTTACTAGTGACTTGCTTCCCAATGGGACCACATTACCTAAGTGACTACACTTGTAACCTTATCGGATGTTCGTGGCTATGGCCTACACTGTAACCATGTGGGTTCACCCTAGAAAACTTCTCTGTAAAGTGGGGTCCTTGGCTATTACTCGGACCACTCCTGCCCCTCAGGAGCTTTCCTATCAATAAATATCTTCCTACTTTTAACCTCCATCATCCCTAGGACTCATTCTTCTATTTCTAGAGAACAAGAACTTGGTGTATAGTGCAGTTAATAGGTTGGGAGATATGATATTTCATATTTCCTATTTCCCATGACATCAGGTTTTAGAAGACAGTGAGTTGTGATTGTTATATGGGGGCTTCTGGTACAAACTCCGGCAGACATCCACGAGATTGTTATTGACTAGTTCAGAGAGACAAGGATGTGCAATCTGAGTTTCTTTAAGACCTTTCATGATCTAGTGTGGTGACAAGAATCAGTTTTATCAAGAACCAAATGATTTGGTCTGGGTTAAAAAGAAATCTTCCATGTAGTTTTTTGTTTATGTTTCATTTTTAGAGTTAGAAACATTCAGCTAGGAACCAGTCAATCAAAGCAGCATTTTTTAGAAGGTTAAGCATAAGTACTGATTAAATGCTTAGAAACTGATGTCAACTTTTCTTGTTTTCTCCTCATTCTGACTTTTCAAAATAGAATGAACTTGCCACGGGCAAGCAGCAGGGAAACATGAGAGTGACAAGGGGACAGGAGCCTAGAGAATCACACGCAGAAGGCAAGAGCCATACAGAGTCAATAGGGTGAGAGTTGACTTTGCAATTCACTGATTTTGAGATAATAGATAATACATTATGGTGACATAATCTAATTTAAAACATTTCACTTTTACTTTTGATCTTATGATGATGTTGTATTACAGAGCCAGAGTAGCCATGAACTGTAACTCAGAGCTCTCTCCATTTTCAGCATTACAGAAGCTGCTACCAGTACTTCAGCTCCAACCTCTTACTATGTTTCTTTGGTAATTTAAATAACAATATTAGAAATGTATTTTCATTAGTGAAAGTAAATACTTGAATTAACGTAATAATTTTTTAAGTTTAAAAAAACTGTGGTTGAAATCACTATGTGTTGCAATGTGTATGAATTAATATATTTTATAAAAACATTAATTCAGAATAAATTGAAAATTAAAAAAAAGAATCGCCCCTCACCACACATAATTTGAAAGCAATAAAAACAAAGCATCTATAGAAAGAGGAACCTTTTCATTCAGATGTATACTTGGTATCACACATACAAAATGTTTGAACTTAAAATAGCAAATCATTGAGGAAAGAATATAGCATAAAAATAACTTTGGCTCAACATATAACAAAAACTAAGAAAGTGTGTGAGCGTGTATGTACATGTGTATGGAGAGAGAGAGAGAGAGACAGACAGACAGACAAAAATGGACCCTCATAGTCTCACGATAATTTTATAATAATGATGTTTGGGTTGCAAAAGAAGTCTACCTAGTAAACTTGATAGATCTCATTAAAAGCTACTGTATAATAGTCACAAACATAATTTAGAAACAACCTTATGCTATCTTGTGCTATATTTTCCTTAAACTCACATGGAAGCAGAAAAAAATATTTTGTTTTTTTATTTAAAAAGTAATTTTGCTTTGCTAAAAATATTTTTTCCTAAAGAAATGGATAGTTAATAGACCTGCTGATTATTCTTAGGTGGAGAAAATATTGATTTTTAAATTCAGTGGAGCAATAGGTTCATCAAACAAAGCTTCCTAAAGAGTGTCCTTTTCTCATAAATGTTTTACATTCATATATGCATGATGGTACTGCCTATTCTGATTATGAATAAAAAGGTACCTAGTTACTTACCTCTTACAAGTGCTAATCTATACAACAGGAATATAAATAACATCTTTCCATTGTGCTTATGGGAGTCAATTCATAGACGTAAAGTGTTTAAATGCCTAACATAAAGTATGTTCTAACAAACATTTGAGAAAATTGTATCTCATCAACATTAGCATAAGTTTTTGAGAGTCCTAAGATATTTTCTTTCACTATTTTCCAGGAATACTTCTTTCATGGTCAGGTGGTTGTGAATTCATTCACTTTTCCATCCTGTGTCTTCAGAACTTTTGACCAGTGTTCCACAGGCTGGCCTGTCTTTTAATTAGTGTATGTTTTAGCTATGATTAATATAGTTGCCAACAGTATATTAAAGAATTTGTCTAACTTTCCTAATTCTAGACAGGAAATCAAGTATTGATGCAAGAATTCAACATTCATAATATTTCATGGTGTGTGAAATATTTTCTATTAAAAATCCTAAAATACTGAAGATGAAAAGAACAACCACAACGGTCTATAAATTAACATCTTTGAAGACAGATGTCACCATCTGAAGTATTTGTATAAACTGCATTTTCCTAAACAGACAATTTATTAAAGTGACTGCTGTCATAAAGTAGCAAATATTCCTTCAAATCTAATCAATGAGCCCTTTTCATTGCATTTCAGGGTCAATCTTCGCACTTTAAAGTTTACAGAATGGGGCCAGGGATTTAGCTCAGTGGTTCCACCACCTGCCTCACAAGTGCAAGGTCCCAATTTCAGTCCCCACTACCAAAAAAAATTAATTAATTTGTTTTTAAAAATAAAATTTCCTGAATGAAAATTTCATAATTTCCAGCCATCAACATCTTCATTATGAGTATTATTATTATGAATCACATTTCTTAAGCAGCATTTCAAGGAGAGTTCCACATCAGAACACACACACACCACAAGATGGAAGTATCTGTATGCTTAAGTGAGCATGTGGGAAAATCATAGGAGCTTTCACAATGTTCTGGACTCTTGAATCCTGTTCTGCTTGCCTCCTCTGTGCCACACCAGCTCCTGCCTTTCACGGTCAGAAGCAGTGCAGAGCAGGAGTGCTGAACAGAGACTGGAGAATCAGGAATGCCACCACTTTCAAAATGGTAGAGTCTGCAAACTTTGGAAATAATTGTTGTTTCCACTGGAATTTCAGCTTATTCTCAGTTTTTTAAAAGCATCTGCTAGAAGACAAATGAGCTATTAATAATTTTTAGTCCATCAGGAGGCACTAAACACTGGGTAGCATCTACCATGTGTCACGTGGGGACAGAAAGGTGTTCGTGTGCTATGAATGGTTCAGCAGTTTATACCTTTACCTGTGAACACAAGCCCTTCATTACACTGTTGTTCATATATGGGAAGGATTCTATGCAAAGAGACAGTGGGGAACTATTTATATATCAGTTAAACACATTAGAAGACACAAAGTAATTTGAGGCTTTTCGTGTTACAGATAACAAAATGCTAGGTTAGTTGTCAGAAACTATAGAATGTAAACTAGAACTTTTAAGAAAATTATTCTACCTGTCTCTCAGCTGAAGAAGCTCTTCTGCTGCCTTACATAACTCTTCCCAGTCCCACTCTCACAAAAACAGATTTGTGGTAATGGGATTAAAAAAAAAAAACCTACCGGTATTTACTCTTCAAAATATATTGTACAAGCAAACGTATATAGCAAAGTAAGTCCAATGATTACTTTTCCTTGCTATATTTTGAGATAGTAACTTGAGGAAAATGAACAGAAATTGTTTCTATTTTTAATTTTAAGTGTCATGTAGGGAAAAATTAGAATTACGAAGCACTGAAAATACATGTAAAATTTATGAGTAACAAAAACCACCTAAAGCTAGAGGTTCAATTTCATTGAATTCAACTAAAAAACCATTTTACTTCTCCTAGAATATCTTCTCAAATGATACTCTAATTTTTGCTTACATCCAACAACCCAAATGTTACCATCAGTTATGTAAACAATAATCAATAATCATCAGGGAAACACAAAGCAAAACAACTATAAATGATCCCTTACATTTGTTAGGATGGCTGTTGTTAAAGACAAAAGATAGCAATTGTTGTTGAGTTGTTAGGGAGAAGGGGTACTTGTACACTGCTGTTGGGAATATAAATCTGTACAAGTCTTTTGGGAAATATATGGAGATAAAAGTAGAAATGGAACTATAATATGATCTACCAATCCAAGTTCTAAATACATATCCCAAAGGAGATGTAAACTATAAGTTGAGGAGAGATGTGCATGACCTTGTTGATTGCAACACTATTTACAATAGCCAAGAAACAAAAACAAACCAATGTTCCTGTCAATGGATAAATAAAATGTGCAATATTATATTCCACTGCATTTACTGTATATGAAAACCAGAACATTATCCTCTTTTTTTGGTACTGGGGATTGAACTCCAGTCCTTGAGCTTGCGAGGTAGGCAGTGGAACCACTGAGCCAAATTCCTAGCCCCAGAATATTATCCTATTATTCAGGCCTTTAAAAGAATGCAAGCCTGCCATTTACAGCAATATGCATATATGTAGAGAATATCCTACTAAGGAAAATAAGACAAATAAAAAACATAAATCTACATGATTTCATTCATATGTGGAACCTAAAACAATCAAATGCACAGAAAAGGACTAGAAAATGTGATTGACAGAAGCTGGAGAGGGGAAGAAATAGGAAAATGGAAGTCAAAGGATATGCACTTTTAGTTATGCAGGAAAATTAGTGTACTAGGCTTCTTATTCTTGAGGCACTATAACTGAAACCTAAAGTCAAAGAAAGAAAACTTAATTTTGGCTTAAAGTTTCACAGGTTACAGTTCATGGTTAGCTGGATCCAAGGCATAAACATCATGGCAGAAGGGAATGGAAGGAGAAATCTGTTCACCAAATGGTGTTCACAAGCATAAAGGGAGGAATGGGCCAGACTGAGAGAGGCATCCCTAAAGGCATGCGTCCAATGACCCAACTCCTCCAGCCAGGACCCTTTCCTAACAGCACATTCACCTATGAACTCATTAATCCACGGATCCACTGATAAGTACGGTTCCTGATGATCCACTCAGCTTCCACATACCCCAACTCTGGACACGTGACACTCATAGGAGACATCACAGATATGCAGACAGTTTCTAAACCATCAAAGATAGTTTCTATATACCTAAAGAATGTAACAGGGATTATATTTAATTATATTGTGTTGTGTATTTGAAATTTGATTAGAGAGTAGAGTTTAAGTATTTCAGCATGCACACACATATAAAATGGCTATGTGAAGTGACAGATTTGTTAATTAGCTTCATTGTGCTAATTATTTCACAAGACATGTATATCAAAACATTGCCTTGTACTTCTTAAATATATATGATTTTTTTGTTTGTTCATCCTTCTTCAATATAGCTAGAAAAATAACTTAAGAAAGGCTAATAGAAAATATTAGAAGATTTTCTGTGACTTTCCTAGGAAATTCTTAGCAGGAGACATAATAAGCATATTTATTATGGATGCATCACCCAGGCTCAAACTGTTCGATAGCAACTGTTCTGCTATAGACAGGGTGAGCATATATCACTGGGGAATGATTCTTTTAATTCTTTTGGGAAGATACCTAGAAGGAGAATAGCTGGGTTAAATGGGACTTCTAATCCTAGTTGTTTGATGTAGCTCCATATTGATTTCCACAGTGGTTGCACCATTCTGCACACCCATATACAAAGAAGAAGGGTTCCTTTCTCCCCAAAATCTCACCAGCATTTGTTGTTATTGGTTGATCTCTTGATAGCAGCCATTCTTTCAGGGAGGAGATGAAATCTCAGTGTTGCTTTCATATGCATCTCTCAAATGATCAGTGATGTTGAACATTTTTTCATACATTTATTTGCTGATT
Source organism: Fukomys damarensis (assembly GCF_012274545.1). Taxonomy (NCBI): domain Eukaryota; kingdom Metazoa; phylum Chordata; class Mammalia; order Rodentia; family Bathyergidae; genus Fukomys; species Fukomys damarensis. The sequence goes on along the minus strand of NW_022900915.1, from coordinate 27,993,844 downwards.
TAACTTCTTTGAGAAATATCTGTTCATTTCAGATGCCCATTTTTGAATTGTGTTTTTAAATTTGGAAGGTCTGATTTTTTAAAATAAATAATCTGGAGAGTAGACCTTTGTCTGAGGAGCAGCTGGTAAAATTTTTTCCCACTTTGTAGGTTGTCTATTAGCTTTGTTGGTGGTTTCGCTTGCAGTGCAGAAGTTTTTTAAAAAGATGAGATCCCAGTTGTTGATTCTTTGTGCTTTTTTAGCTATTTACAACCTTTTACTCAGTCCATGAACTGAATTTACTATTACTAGACGCACACACACACACACACACACACGGATTTTTAATACATTAAAACAAATTCTACAAGTTATCTGAATACCATGAACTGTTTACTATTACTAGACGCACACACACACACACACACACACGGATTTTTAATACATTAAGGCAAATTCTACAAGTTATCTGAATCAACCTAGTGCAGTGCCCATTTAATGTCTGGCAGGAAGTCTGTCTTGTTCTTCTGTTCTTGGCCTTTGAATTTTCAATATTAGCAGAAAAATAACTCTAACTCCATGGTAAAAAATAATTTCATGGCTATATATAAGATATTCGATTAGTAACAAAGAAAACTATTAAGATTTATAATACCAAGTTCTACAACACAATATCACAAAATTACTATATTTCTCATAAAAATCAAATGTTTCTCCCTTGGAGAGCTTCTCTTCGGCCATAGTAGAGTCACTGCTTCATGATTATATTGCTATGCTTCTCTCTGAATCTCTGAAGATGGCTGCATTCAATGTTCTGCCTCCTTTAGGGCACCAAAATAGAAAATTCTCTAAACTGAAAGCTGTTCTCCTTAGTCCTGTTTCACTGACAGTCATCTGTTAAATGTAGAAATTATTGATATAATAGTAACTGTGACACTGCTTCACAAATGAAAAATAACCTCTATCCCATTTACACTGAAAAAAAGGATTGAAATTCAATAATTGAGTTGTATAATTAAATTGTAGCAGTAGGAAGTACTGATGCAAACAAATTATAAAACTACACAGCAGTGGTGACAAAAGGCTCAATTTCCATTGCCTATCAAAAGAATTTGCATAATAAAAATAATTGTTTTTCGTCTAAATTATAGTGGTACTCCATATTTTCTTGTTTGAAATTAATAGGTCCTAGTCAGGCTCAGTAGTGCATGCCTATGATACCAACATTCTGGGAGGCTGAGATAACTTCAAGCCCAGCCTGGTCAGTTTAGTAACTTAGCAAGACCCTGACTCAAAATTTTTTAAAAACTTAAAATGGGCTGAGGAAGTAGCTGTGTGAAAGGGATTAGGTTCCTTCCCCAGTACCATAAAAATAATACTAAAGTCCTTAAGTATCATTAGTTTTGGATACTCTATTTCACGTGTCCATGAACATAGGTCCATAGGCAACCAATAATGGCTAACCATTTTTATATTCTCAAATACTAGCAGAAGAGAAGCAAGCGCATTAGCTTTTTTCTGTCTTGAACAACATTATACACCATCTGTCAGTGGAAACTGTACCTGTTGACTATAATTCCAGAGTGTTTGTATTGAACTAATTGCTCTCATGCTTGTTGTTCAAATTATTACAGTACCATTCAGAAAATTTGACCAAGACTATATGGTAAGCTCATGCAGCAAGTAAAAGGCAAATAAGTTAATTTAATTAAACCATGAGATAATTAATGTTTAAGAATTACATATTAATACAACAAAGGTGATTTGTATGCTTTTAAATTTTCTGTACAAGAAAAATCAATGCCATAAAGTAAACTACAATAAAAAGCATAAGGACAACTCACTTAAAATTTACAAGGAACACTTTTTTGACAATTGCAAATATTTAGGTTATTTCACCCAAAAGAAAGAAAAAAAGAATGTGGATATGCTGGGCCTGGTGGTGCCTGCTTGTAATCCTAGTACCCTGGGAGGCTCAGGTGGGAGGTTTGCAAGTACAACCAACCCAGAAAACTTAAAAATTTAATGAGACTGGGTTGCAAAACTAAAAAATGCTGAGGATGTAGCTCAGTGCAGTACACTGGAAGGACACAGATTTTGATAATACTTGTATTAGTAATTTTTCTATCACTCAGATAAAACACTACAAGGCCTCCTACCCCAAAACAAGGGATATCTTTCCATTTTCTGATATCCTCTTCAATTTCTTTTTTCGGAGTACTGTAGTTTTCAAAGTAGAAATCTTTTACTTTCTTTTTAGATTGATTCCTAGGTATCACATTTTTTATGTACTATTGTGAATTAGGGAGGGGGTAGGGGAAAGGAGAGAAGGGAAAGAAAAATAAAGAAGAAAAAACAGAAGCAAAGCTTTGGTAAATAGGTAAGGGGAGAGGTTGAGGGGAGGAAAGAGGAATGGGGAAAAAAATAAGTACCAAGATATATCATATACAGGAACAAATTCCCAATGATGAATGTGATCATAAGGTATATTTAATGCACCCATAAATGTAATGAATAAAAAAAAAGGAGAAAGAAAAGTCTTATGTCAGTTTGTGGACTCAGTGTGTTCATTTCATCAGAAATGGTGTGGTAGAATGACATGGCAGGAAATAATGGAACAGTAAGCTGTTCATCACATGGTGACCAGGGATATGAATACACCCTTAGGTCATGCCCCCAGTGACCTACCCCTTTTGAGCTTCCCTACCTCTGAATGTGAGAATTTTGGTAGACATTTTAGATATAAATCATAACATTCTGCCTCAAATTCCCAAAAGGACTCATGTCCATCTCATTGTTCATTTAGCCTTATCTCTAAGGCCTGCCAAAGTCCTAATAGTTGAGCATTACTGAAAAGTCCAATGTCTTCTCTGACATCTAAGTCAAACTTAGTTATGAGTCCCTGTAAAAATTTTAGAAAAAGAAGTTGAACACTTCCAACATATGAATGCACAGGTTAAACATCCCCATTACAAAAGGAGAAATAAGGAAGTAGGCAGAAATCAGACTGATATAAAACCAAAATCCAGTAAGGAAGATATTTAGTCCTAGAGGTCCGGCACGTAGCAGAGGTTATCATGAGATGTAAATCTAACTCCAGAGGACTTGGGGATCCCTGCCCTCGTGACCTTGCTGATTGCAGCCCACATGTCCTCTCTTGGGGTGGCTCCACCCACTGCTTGTGGCATCCCTTAGCTGATGTCCCAAATTCCCGGCACCTCTAACTTCCTAGGGTCTCTACTACATCTTTAGTTTCACACTACCATCTTCATGTATGGCACTCCAATGCGTTCCTAGCAGAAACAGTGAGCTTGTCTCTTAATTTTTCCTGTCCCCTCAGGACTTCTGAAATCTGGGTGGAAGCCTCTGTGACCCTAAAACTCTTGCATTCTATATACATGGAAAAAAAAAAAACACAGCTTCACACAAATGGCACCGAGGTAAGCTGCCAGTTTGAACAACAATTTTAGCAACTAGTTTGAGCTGGTCCCACTTGGTCCATCACTGGGGAAAACTCTGAGTTCCTGCATGGCTAAACATGGGGACACACTTCTGCAAGTGGCTCTAAAGATGAAGGTATCCCAGGGACTCTTTTCTCAAATGAAAGATTTACAATTTTCCATCCAGAGGTCTATTACAGGTAGGGTCCAGCTGATATTTGAGATATTCCTCTACAAATTACTTAGATTCCTTTTTTTTCTTTTATTGAGTTTAATTGGTACATTCTAGGCATACAGTACAGTTACATTCATTACTGAGATCTTGTACCTTTACATGACAGGTCTTGGTTCTCATTTTTTCCCCTTGTCCCTGCCCTCCCTTCACCCGCTCCTTCCCTCCCCATTTACAAGCACTTTATTTCCATTTTTTCATTTTCTCATATGTTTTTCTTTTTCCTTATTCCCTTTCCCCTACCCTTCCCATTTTTCCCTATACCTTTAGCCCTTTTCTTCCTATTTCACATGGTCAATTATCTCATTAGGATCTCATGTATTATTATAGCTTTTCACACCAGAGAAACTATTTGGTATTTACACATGTTTTGACTTATTTAGTTCACTTAGGAGTATATCCTCAATATGTATCCATTTTCGTATGAATGAATCTAATTTCTCATTCTTTTTAAAATATTTAATTTATTGGTACATTCTAGGTAGACAGTACAGTTACATTCATTACTGGGATCTTGTACCTTTACATGACAGGTCTTGGTTCTCATTTTTTCCCCTTGTCCCCACCTTCCCTTCACCCTCCCCTCCCCTCCCCCCTTCAAACACTTTAATTCCATTTTTACGTTTTCTCATATTTTTTTTCATTTTCCCTTGTTCCCCGTTCCCTATCCTTCTCACTGTCCCTACACCTTTGGTCCTTCTCTTCCTATTTGCTAAGTGTCCCATTAGGATCTTGAGTACTATTTTAGTTTTTCATACCAGAGATACTATTCAATATTTGCATATGTGTGCCTTATTTATTTCACTAAGAAGTATATCCTCAAAATGCACCCATTTAACTATGAATGAATCTACTTTCTCATTCTTTATGGCTGAGTAGTATTCCATTTTGTAGAAAAAGCACATCTTCTTTATCCAGTTTCCAATTGATGGGCAGATGGGATGTTTCCAAGTTTTAGCTATTACAAACTGTGCCACTATAAACATATCACTGTGGTGTGATTCTTTCACTTCTTTTGGAAAAATACCCATCAGAGGGATGGCTGGGTCAAATGGAACCTCTAATCCTGGTTCTTTGAGGTATCTCCATATTGACTTCCATAGTGGTTGCACAAAATTTCTCATTCTTTATGGCTGAGTAGTATTCCATTTTATGGAAAAACTACATCTTCTTTATCCAATTCCAACTGATTGGCAAATGGGCTGTTTCCTTTTAATGCTAATCTTTCCACCAACCATGCTCTCCTCTGTCTCAAATTTGTAGGTACTTCCTTCCTGAAGAAACTTTAAACTTCTCAAAACAGTTTTGCCCTTTGCTGCTAATTCTCATTGTAAATTTGATTAAACACAGCCAGAAGTATCCATGCCATAGCCTGAATATTAAGCTGCCTTTCAATTTTTTCCACCATATTAATTAGTCTGCTGCATTTAATCTAAGTCTTTGACAGTCTCACACACTGGCATAATCTAGACAAATTGTCTTCCAAGGAATAATACACGTGGCCATCAATCCTTCTGCCAGTAGAGTCCTCGTTCTCAACTAAAAAATCTCTTGAAATTGATTTTAACTGTCCACATTCATATCATCATTCTGGTCCTGTGAGCTCTGATCAGTATCACACATCAAGTATTCCTCACAACACTCTAGGATTTGTCTGACTGGCATCCCCAAATGTTTCTAAACTTCTATAGTAAATCAGTCCCAAAGTTTTTGATCCACACAGATACAGTCCCAGCAATGGCCCTACTTTCCCATTTCCTGTATTAGTCACTACCATTTTGCTGAGACACAATACCTGACACCAAAAGCTTAAATTAACAGAGGATTATTTTGACTCACAGTGTCAGTGGGTTCAGTCCATGGTTAGCTGAATGCAAGGCAGAAATAGCATGGTGGAACAACATTGAAGAATGATGTGAAGATGAGTGTTGCTTTTACTACGTGGTGGTCAGAAAGAAAAGAGAAAAAAAGAAGAGCTGAGATGAGAGAACTCCCCCATTCAAGGTCATGTTTCCAATAATCCACCTCTTTCAACCAGACCCCACATACAAATGTGAGACTTTGGGGGGACATTTAGATCAAAACCATAAGTACAAACTAAAAATATCATTACACCTTAAAACAATTACACTGTGATTTAACTTATTAGTGGAGAACTTTATTTTTCCACTATATAATTTCATCTGCCATGAAACAAAAGAAATGTTATCACCCTTTGAATTATCAAGGAATATGATAATCTCACCAATTTCTCAAAATAATTAAGAAAATTGAACATATGAAGGAAATTCTGCCATTTTAAATATAATATAGTTATTTATGATAGTTATATATGAACAATTTAAAAAGATTTTGTATATTGCTATCAACAAATGAAAGTGATGCTATTCAACATAATTACTAAACATATTTTAAATCTTCATAAATTTAAATTTTCATAAAATATAAATTTAAAATGCTAGGATGGCATAATAATTCTATTTATTTTGGATATAATGTAAAGTAAAATTTATGGCTGCCATTCTTCTGGTGGTGAAATCAACATATTCTCTTTTCAATTGTATAAAACTATGGCAAAGATTATGTGGAAAATTTTCCCAAAACCTATTTAAAAACATCATTGAAATGAATAAGTGATTAGAGCAAGAATATAACCAATCGTACCATCAATGAACAAATGTAATTTGAAATTAAGCACAATGATACTTATAATAGCATTCCAAAAAATGTATATAAAGTATATACAATATCAACATGAGAAAAAACATAATAAAATAAATCAAAGAGGAAGTCAGTCCCATATTAATAGATAGAAAGACTCAACATTGTAAAAATTTCACTTCTCCCAAGTTGACCTATACCTCCAAAGCAATTCTGATCTAAATTTTAGCAAGTTTTTTATTGATAGACAAATTAATTCTAAAAAGTATATGGAGAAATAAAAAGACAGAAGAGCTATCACAGTATACAGAGAGAACATCAAAAGATTGACACTACCAAACATTCAAATTTACTATAAAGCTACAGTAATTGAGACAGTGTTGTATTGGTAAAGTAATAAGTTAATATATCAGTATAACAGACTAGAAAGCCCAGAAATAGATCTGCACAAGTAACAGACAACTAATTTTGAGAAGTGAGCTAAGGCAATACAATACAATAACGTGCAAAGGCAATACAATGGAATAACTTTTTTAAAATTCCAGAACAAATGGATATCTTTACATGTGACAAACCACCAGCACCACATCCAAAAAAAAAGAAAGAAAGAAAGAGAGAAAGAAAGAAGGAATCTAGATACAGACAGACTTTAAACCTTTTGCAAAATGTATCTAAAATAGAATACACACAAATAAAAGATGAAAAATTATAAAACACCTAGAGAATACCACAAAATAAAATAAAAATAGCTTGGCCCCTGGTGATACATCAAAAACATGATCCATCAAAGAATAATTCACAAGTCATACTCATTAGAATGAAAAACTTTTGCTTTGTAAAAGACTCTGCCAAGAGAAGAACACAAACCACAGATTCAGAGCAAATATTTATAAAAGTCATCTGGTGAGGACTGTTAGATATAAGCTGAACTTTCAAAATTCAGCCATAAAATAAAGCAATATAATTTAAAAATAGTTCAAAGATTTTAACAGATATTTCCTCAAGGAAAATATCCAAGTAACAAACAGCCAGTGAAAAACTACTCCATATTATATTGGGGGATTTGCAAATTAAAACAGCAGTATACCACTGCATCTCAGTTAAAATCGCAGAAATGTGACCCTGAGAATGTCAAATGCTGGAAAGGACATGGAGCAACAGGACTTCATTCATTGCCTTGGGAATGCGAAATAATGCAGTCACATTGGAAGATAGTTTGGCAATTTATTACAAAACATCTTCTTGTTTTATAATCTAGCACTCATGCATTTGTTATTTAGTCAAATGAACTGAAACTATGTCAATGAAAGTGTGCGCATAGATGTTTCTGGCAGCTTTATTCATTATGACTAAAACTTGGAAGCAACAACAATTTCCCTTAGCAGTTGATTTGAGTAAACTATGGTGCGTTCAGACAATAAAGTAGTATTTAGTCATTAAAAGAAATGCACTATGAAACCATAAAAATACATGGGAAAACCCGCGTCTATTGCTATATGAAAGAAGCCCACCTGAGAAGGTTCCACACGATATGATTCCAACTATATAACATTCTGGGAAAGGCAAAATTTGGAGACAATAAAGGGATCAGCTTCTAGGGAACGTGGGGAGGAAAGGATGAGTAGGCAGAGCGCAGCGTGTTAGCATAGTGAAACTCTTCCCCACGATGCTACCATGGTAGATACAGGTCACCAGCCTAGGTCTGTAACCCACAAAATATACAACACCAAGACTGGACCGTGAAGTAAGTTGGGGACTTTTAGAGATAAGATGTCTCATTGATTACAGCACACGTACAGCTCTGGACAGTGAGGGAAGCTATGCATGTGTGGCCCTGTTGTCAAATGGGCAGTTCTCTTTATTTTTCACATTTGGCTGTGCACCAAAAACTTCTCTTCAAAGTAGAACCTGTTTTTGTTTTAAATGACACTCAAGAAAAATAAGACAACAGGAGAATTTTAAATAAGTGGAAATTTAAAACTGTGTTTATTTTTTAATCTTTATTAAGTTCATTGGTACATTTTAGGTATTCGATGCAGTTACATTAGTCACTGTATCTTTATGTGACTTATCTTGGTTCATATTTTTCCCCATTTTTTCACCTTCCCTTCACCCCTCCCCACTTCCCTGTTTACAAAGGCATTGTTGCCATGTTTTTCCTTTGCACATATTTTTTTCTTTTCCCTTTTTGCCTTCCCCCTAGCCCTCATATTTCCTCAGCTCTTTTAGACCTCTTCTTTCTATTACACAATATCAATTATACATTTTGATCCTTATTTAGACTTTTAGTTTTTCACACCAAAGAAACTATTCGGTATTTACACATGTGTGACTTGTTAATGTGAACTTGTGAGCTTTTATTAGCATTAGTTCCCCCAAGAATCATACAGAATATATACTGCAGCTTTTATAAAACTCATGTAAGCCACTATTTTTTTCATGAGTCAATGTCATTTGTATGAGGTAGTTATGGGAAATGTTTTCAAATATTCTATCAAAAAAACTTAATGTCTTAAATAATGGTATGCCCATCACTTCTGAGAAGATCCTTTTTTAACTGGCTGCTGAGTCAAATTCCAAAGTAAAAGTCACAATAATTACATTACTCTTTCACAGTTTGAACATTTTATAGAAAAAAAAGCAGTAGTGTTAAAAATTAGGTGGTTTTATTAACTTGACCTCCATTATCTTTGCATTAGATCATATGAAATCTTAATCAGAAAGTATGTCTTTATGATAGTATGAAAAATATTATTATTATTTACTATGATCATCTGAAAATTAGAGTAGAATTTACTTTTTGTTTATGCTTTTAGTTTATTTTTATCTTATCCACATTTGAAACTATTAATATGTTATGGCTCTATCTAGTTTAAAAGTTATTTCCAAGGACTCCAAATTATCTATAGCCATATGAAATTTTCCTATCTTAGGATGCCAAGAAATTTTTATGGATATAGAAAAATGTAGCACCCTCCATCTTGCATTGCTTTTCACTTGAACATTCTCAGACATGACCCTTGTACCATAAAAGTGAACCTCATCATTTTCTTTTATGTCTCTTTATGTGATAGACCATTGCAAACATCAGCGTAAGACAGAAACAGCTAAATCAATGTGAGATTAATTTTTTGGTCTCCATATAATGTCCAGTGGACTGATGTCAATATATCATAATCGCAGCCATCACCAACAGCATAATTTAGTTGGGGATGATAACTCAGGTGAATCTGTGAAACCTGCAAAATGAGACTCAGGCTGAAGTTGAAGCAATTAATTTTGGTTTATGAAATTCTATTTTTATTTTATTTTTGCCTGCTGTAGCTCTGGAATCAGAGTAGTATTAGCCTGCAGCAATAAAGGCTGATTAGAGGTTGTACCTAAATGCACACGTGCCTGCGTGCACATACACACACTTAAAACTCATATTCAGAAGGCTAATTTAAATTCTATAAGGAGAGCCATAAACAAATCACTCAACTAACAAGAGGTATATGTTGAAGGGAACTTTCACAAAGACAGTGTAGGGTGAAAGAAACCTTAAAATATTTCTTCACTGGACAGGCGTGGTGGTTCACTCCTGTAATCCCAGCACTCGGGAGGCTCAGGCAGGAGGATCGCTGTGAGTTCGAGACCAGCCTGGGCTACATAGTGAGTTCCAGGTAAGCTTCAACTATACAGTGAGACCCTGTCTCAAAAAAAAAACAAAAAAAATTTTTTTTTCTTCACTAAGAATTTGGTAAGAGTGCTTTATAAATCTTAATTATAAACGCCAGGGTTCTGCCTGACCGTGCCACTTAGAACTACTGATTGGGAACCTTTAAAAGTGGAAATTTCTGAGTAATTGATGAAGAAATTACAAATGCTCATTTTTAAAACAAGCATTGCTGGACTATTCAATATCTCTGTTGCATAAATATGACAATGTATTAATAACTTTTCAATAATTTTCTACATCAAATGATAATATTATATTTACATAAGTCCTGTTCTTCCGTTTATACAAATGTGTTTTTTAACAGCATAAATGAATGTGATGGTTTTTTAAAAGCCTTCACCCATCTACTCAGAGATGTAAGCCTTGAACATGAGTGCAATGCATACAAAGTTTCAATAGATTCAAGCACAAGCATTTAACACATCACTACTATGAGCTTCAACAAGAAATGTCCAAGGTGGTCCTGTGAGTGACACATATAGGCTAGATCAGAGACCAGAGGTTGTTAGGACAGGTGATGCTTGAAAGAGTTTGAAGAATACTGTGATCAAGTAAGATGAACATCAGTAGAACTCATTAATATGATGGAACAGAGCCCCTTTCCTAAAGGAGAGACCAGTGATTTCTTCATCTTTAAAAATCTTCTGAGCTGCAGAATAGGAGCCAAGACCCTGATGTGGTGAGAGTTGATCACAGAGAGGAAGAGTTTGGAAAAGCTGACATGATCATCTGGAATTTTGAAGAACACATTGAATGGTACTGGACCCTGTCAATTCTGAGAAAAGGCTGTCTGGAGTTTCCCAAGTCCTAGGATAAGGAAAAGAAGGGCAATGGGACTGGCCTGAAACTCCAGCTGTGGATAGAGCAAAAGGTCTGTCTGTGCACTGGGGATCTGAAGTGTCCAGTTGAAGGCCTAGAGCTCACTGTAGTGTCCTATATTATTTCTCCTGCTAAGGAGGCCAAAACCCCTGCCATAGAAGCTGAAGAGTCTGCAGTGGAAGCTAGGAGGCATCAGAGGTGAAGGTGAAGACTAGAGTTCCTCAGAGGAGACCTAAGTGAAACTTCCCGCCTTATTTCCCTTCTATACCATTTAGGCAGCCAGCCCATTGGTTGGTGTCACTTATACAAATTCCAACAAATCCTCAGTAAATCCCCTCATGCATGGCCAGAACTATGCTGATCCAATTTATTTGGGAATTTCTTATTTAAGGTGACACAATCAATGAATATCAGACACATTTTTCTTACTTTACCATTTCATGCTAAACTCGTGATATTCTATAAATCATACACATAAGCAAGGAAAATAAATGCAGAACTATTCTGTGGAAGACAGACTGTTTTTTCTCAAACTCAGTTATTTATTCCTGCCTTTCTCACCCTGGAGTCTGGGATCATGAGGGCTTGGACTATAAAAAGTATGTACGTTAACCTGGGTTTCTGTGTCAATTGTTCTTGCTAGCCAACCACAGACCAGTATAAATCTCCATAAAATCTGTATTGGCTCCTCAGGAAAAAATAAGCAATGAGGAAAATGCAATGCATATTTATAAAACAAAATTATTCAACTGAAACCATTATAATGCATTAACTATTTTTAAATCTCTATTTTAGAAATGATGAACTACTATAGGAAAATGGGCTTTTAAGGATTAATTCATAGAAAAACTTAAAATATCGTAACTTTCTACACCATACCACTTTTGTTGTTTTATCAAGTTCACCTATTAAGCCTAAAATCCTCCAGTTAACAGTTTTCAATTTAATTTTCTTAATTTAAAAGAAATACAAAATATTTTTATAATTTGTTATAACAATGCTACAAACAAGCAAGCCTTAAGCAGTCTTACAGACATCAGTTGTAACAGAAACAGATTATTTCAAATCTCCATAAAGGTAGATCTGCGGCTTAATCTCACCTCCCACTAAATAAACTTCACTCCCGTAATTCGTTGCTGGACACAATGTCCAACACCCACAACTTAGAGGAGGACAGATTTGATTTGGCCGGCAGATTCAGAAGTTTTCACTCTAGATTAGCTGGCTGCAAGGATTGAATGACATTCAGCAGAAGGCTGGGAGAGGGTAAAGCTGCTTCATTCAGGGCAGCCAGAAAGCAGAGAAGTGGAGCAGCACCAAGAGGAAGAGGCAAGGGAACGGCTGTGGTCACTCTTCCATGTCCCACCTACACACACTCCAAATCCCGGGGTGGCTCCCAAGCTAGTCAAGCTGACACGATCAAGTTTCACCATCATATTCCACCCGTCATCAACTTGATATCAACTCTTCTTAAACCATATTTAATCCTGAGATACACATGTGGTCCAATTTCCACAGAACAGAATACAAGTATCTTGTGTACAACCAAAAGTGAAATAATCCCTTCTCCCAGAGAATCAATAGTTGGAGACCTTTTCAAAAGTCTAAGACTCTTCTCTGACTCAAAGAAAACTCTGTGAGCCTCTGGACAAGTCAAAAGCAAATTACATAATTTCAAGGCATGATGAACTAGGGATGAATAGGAAGACAGAAAAGAATGGGACCAAAGCAAGACCAAACCCCAGCAGATCAAACAGCAAGTCCAGTAACTTTATCAGGCATCTAGAGCACATGGTGGTAAGATGTGAGTTCCAAAGGGTTTGGGCAGCCCCATCCCTATGGCCTTGCTGTTTTCAGCCCATATAGCCTATTCTATAAACAGATGTCTTTCTATTTTGTGTCTTTAGTTTCTTTTATGAATATTTTATAGTTTTAGTAGATAGGACTTTCAACTTTGAATAAATTTATTTTGGAATATTTTATGGTCCATAAATCAAATTATTTTGTTGGTTTCTTTGTTGAATAGGAAATAAGGCAAAAAGGAAGAGGAAAAGGAGAAGGCAAAGAAAATTAAAAAGAATTGAGTTGCTTATTGTCAACAAAATTTGTGCTATCTGAAGATGCTATAGAGCATCCCTTCATCTCTGTGCCCTTCCTATTTAAAAATTTTTCAAAGAGCATTTCTCATCCTAACAATGTGCACTGTAGCTCTTCTGAAATTTAAAATAAAGATCTGAAATACAATTATTTAGAAATTAAACACACTCATCTTTTTCTCTTGTGTTTGACTTAAGAAAGCAGTAGGCTTAAGTCATAAATGTGACATTTCACCTTCTCCATCCATCATTAGACACACCAGCACTCCTGCATGCATCTATTCTTCAGTTCCCAGGATGAGAGAAGAGCTCACTGGCCTTAATTCAAAGCAATCATCCTTCTTCATCAAACGCTCTTTTAATTCCACATCTGCTGACAAGAGCAGATACTGCTAAGGTTAAAAAACAAGGTTAGAGTACAAAGTGAAAGGTATAATCTTCTCTTGTAAGGTAGTTTTTTCTAGAAGCAGAGAAGCTGCCATAAATATGCAATAAAAAACAGTATTTTCCAAAAAGCACCGCCGAATATGTAGTCCTCCATGCTGAAACAAGTTCTTCAGCATATTAAATTTTGATGTCTTCATGGCATTTTGAATATTCATTATCAAATGATTTTTAAATTTTGCTATCATAAAAGTGATCTTAGTTTTAATAAAGAAGCACACACACAGTTGGCCATAATAACAGGATAATAATGCAATCCCCCAAAATGCATTTATTTATATCCTCAAAGTTTAAATCTCTTTAGTAATCTGAAGATAATAACATTGCTTTGAAAAGCATTAACATTTAATGAGGTTTTCATACAAAACAGGAAGAAAATTATAGGTATTATGAAAGGAAAGAAAAAATACTTAAAAATCTCTATTTCTTACTTTCCTCTGACGCATAAGCATTCTAACACTGAAAAGATACCAGACAGGAAAATAATAAAGATGTAGTTCCTATTCTTTTAGAAACAGTCTACTGTCAGAGCAAAATCATCCTCCAGGAAATCTGATGCTTATTGTCCAGGGCCATGGATGCTAGGGATTCTGGTAGAAATTACTCACTGCATTAATTAAACCACAAACACTAAAAATGTATTTAATGAGGTTTCCAGTTCCTCAAACTTTTATCAGAAAACTGTATCTCAGGGAAAATTTACATGACAAAACAAAGTATTTTTCTGCACATTGCATTTTAACAATATTAAAGAATCTTTCAACTATACAACCCATGTCCAAAGATAGTATATGTTGTTTATTTTAACAAACTTTATAAAACAAGTTCTAAAATTTCTCTACTCAATGAAGATACTAATGCCAAGTTAATATTCAAACAAGTATTATTCTTAACAAAGCCAGCTGTTACGATGGTTAAATATTTTTGTAAGAAAATGTGAAAATAGATTTGAACAGAAGCTCAAAATCATAAAAATCATTTTAACAATATAAAGTACACATTATCATGCTCATTTAGTAGGTTTTTATTGTTATTTTTCTCCTCTACATTATGATGCCAAAATGCCTTCATAAATATTCATGAAGATTGTTTCCAGAATCTTATTTGCCCACTCAAATACCTGACAATAAAACAGAAGGTTCAAGACTGGCCACAAATTAGTCAGGCCAAAGTGTACTATGGCTTGTTCTACTACATAAAAACATGAATAAAGGCAAATATCTGCTGTGCATACGTCAAAATCTGAAATTATGTACAGATTACACTGTCAGATTTATCAAATATTTGTAAGAAAAGCCAGCCAGTATTGTCTAATTTTTCCAGGCTATGAAAATATATCTCAGTAAAATAGAATTGACTTTACTCTATTGATCCTTCTTTCATTTTATGAACACTCTTCCATAGTTTGGCCTTTCTGGCATCCTTAGAATGACGATTTGCACCTTCCAATTCTTCTCATAGAATTATTTTCTTGAAACGAGGTGCCAGTACATGTTGCTGTTTTCTTCACCATTAGAAAGATGTGTTATCTTTCATTGCCCAGTTCTGAAACAGTATTTTCAGTGGATTTTGGAAATGCTACATATTGTCTTTCCTTTTGTAGAATCACATTACATGTTATGTATTAAGAAATCAGAAAAAAATTTCGTTAAACTATTTTTAGCTTTATTTAACAGAGGACATATTTTTTTTAAACTATTAAAGTGTTAAGAAACACTCATACAAGTCATGCAACTGGGACGCTTTGTATATCCATGGCTTTGTGTATCTAGGAAGAGAGAATGATGCTCACATCTGTTTTGCTGCACACTGAGTGTGTAATACCATGAACTGTGTGATGAAAGGAACTGTCATCTCAGAAGTTCCTTATACAAAAAACAGACTTTATGAAAACTTTTCTAAAAGATACTTTCTTTTCTATCTCAGGTAGGTAGTATATTTCTGAAAAATACTACCCTCCCTAGAAGTTATATTCCTTTTCATGAAAACATATTAGATACAAGGAAGAGTATCTTAGTAGCAAAGAAAGGTGTCTTGGAGCATAGGATATGTATAAGATATCTTAATCTCTTGCTGCTTCAGTGTCAGGAATAAAACAGGGGTAGTAACACCAATTTGTCAAAATCTTTTCAAGTATGAAAACAAAACTATATAGAGTACGGTCATAGCACAAGGTAGAAGTTTATAAGAAATGTCAATTTCCGGGGCCCCGATCCACCGCGGGAGGAGAGCCATGCCCTCTCCTGCCTGGAGCCACCATCACTCAGGAAGGTAGCCTGGGCTCCAATCCACCACGGGAAGGAGAGCCACACCTTCTCTTGCCCGGAGCCGCCATCATTCCAGCATTAGGAAGGTAGCCATGCGGGTGCCCCCCAACCCCCATAACTCACCTTACACACACACACACACACACACACACACACACACACACACCATGCACTCTCTAACCTCCTGATTGTGTCAGTCTTTGGACCCACTCTGCAGAGGCAGAGGTGGTCATCAAGGGTATTTTTCTGAGTTCCCAACTTTGAACATCTTTAAAGAAAGGGCATGGGGGACCTGTAGTAGAATGGTGTGGAGTTCAACCATTCAGAAGGTTGGGGAACTCAATCTGGGCCTTGGAGCCTGAGGTCAGTCTGAGTCATGGGGTTCAGCCATCAGCTAACTGAGATCAGGGATCTTGCATCCTAGCTCTGTCTA
>NW_022900915.1:27904171-27977718 GCF_012274545.1 Fukomys damarensis | reverse complement strand
GTGCTTCTGTTTCAATTTTATTCAAATAATTTAAGGGTGATAGACTAGTGACTAGCATAGCTGGTCAGTTTCCAAGTTGTGCTTGATCTTAATGTGTTGCTGATTGTATCAGTTGGGATAAAGGATTGTGGTTGATTTTATAAGCTGTTTTTTCTGATGTTATGAAGATTAGAATGCGTATGGGTCTTTAGAGACCCAGAAGCTAGGGCTCAACTATATCAGGAAGATTTGGGTGACAACCCAGAGATTAAACCAAAGACAGCCTGACAACAAAAATAAAAATGAGAAAACACTTAGGCAAGACACAAAGACAGACTTCCAGTTCACCAATGGCAAATGGTAGGGCAAATGAGGATGAAAAGGCCGATAGTGAACCACCATGACACCCTGAACTCAAAGCACAGGAAGTAACAAAACAGATCAATCAGGCTCTAGAAAAATTCAAAGCAGAAATAATTTCCCAGATAACCATAGAGATAGTGAGCAAAATGGAAGTCATGACTTGAGACTCTAGAGCAGAAACTGGCAAAAAAATAGATGAGCTCAGGACCATCATAGAAGCCATAAAGGCCCAGCAGAAGAAAGAAATGGAAAAAATAAATGCCCAACACAGGAAAGAAATGGAATCCATAAAACAGATTCAAACAGATATCCAGATTAAACACGCCATTGAAAGTGTACACAACAGAATAAAAGAATGCGAAGATAGACCCTCAGATATAGAAGATAAGACTGCAGTCAGTGACCATGAAAAGAGAGGTCTTTTAAAAACAGTAGGGGATCATGAGAAATCAATCCAACAACTTCTGGATGATGCAAAGAAGAATAACATAAGACTGATAGGAATACATGAAGTAGCAGGAGAAAATACAAATGACTTAAAAAAGCTGTGCACAGAATTAATGACAGAAAACTTCCCAAACAGAGGGGAAGAATTTGACATTCAGATAACTGAGGAATATAGGACCCCAACTAGCCACAATCAAAAAAAATCTACACCTAGACATATAATAATCAAGATCCCAGAAACCCAACAGAAGAACAAAATACTATAAGCAGTAAGAGAAAAGAAACAAATCACATGAAAAGGAAAGCCCATGAGAATCACAGTAGACTTTTAACACAAACCCTTAGGGCAAGGCGAGCCTGGAATGAGATATTTTAAGTACTAAGAGAGAACAACCTCCAACCTAGACTGATGTATCCTACAAAACTCTCTCTCAAAATGGATGGGGAAATAAGACACTTCCATGACAAAGAACACCTGAGAAACTACATGAATACCAAATCAACACTGCAAGCAATTCTAAACAACATCCTAGAAAAAGACAATGAAGGCAACAACACTATGAGGCCCAACAGAGCAAATCAAATAGGCAAGGAAGAAACTAAAAGGAGAAGGTGAAAAATTAAAAAGAGTCAACAAAATGCCAATAACATGTCAATAATAAGTCAGTACATATCAGTTATAACCATCAATGTCAATGGCCTCAACTCACCAATCAAGAGAAATAGACTGGCAAAATGGAATAAGAAGCAAAATCCAACAATATGTGTATACAAGAAACACACCTAGTGCAAAAAGAAGCCCATAGACTGAAAGTGAAAGGATGGAAAACAATTCTCCATGTGACAGAACCCCAGAGAAAAGCAGGGGTAGCAATCTTATTTGCAGACAAAGTAAATTTCAAACCAAAACTGATTCTAGTATTATTGATGTAGGATGGTACTGTATCATACCTCTGTGAATGTAAAATATCTTGTACCTGCTTTATAATAAATAGTAGTGACCATGCTTTATCAGAGCTATATTTAATGATATTACTCTAGAATGTTCTCTTTCCAGATGATGTTAAAATGCTAATAAAAAAAATGGTGCCAGGTACCACAACAGCAACAGAACATTGCTGTTGTCTGGATATTATTCTTTTCTTTGTTTTCTTTTTTTTAATGCAATGTGCTGAATGTCTATAATTTTGTTCACAGGACTGCAGAACCTAGAAAAGCTGTTGCTGCTATTGATGCATAACATACTGCTATTATTGGTCTTTTTATATAAATATATGTATACATATATATATAAAAGTTGTCATTGTACAGAAATGGACAGCCATATTGGTCTAGAAATGTTAATTTTTTAATTTTTATTATTTTTTTCCCATTTGTACAGGGGTAACACACTGTATTAAATATGTAAGGTCATATCTATGTGGGTTTGATTACAGAAACTAATATAGTATTCTCTAAATAATGAAAAAGAAGAATAAGATAAGACTACAAGAGCAAGAAGCAATTTAAATATGTTAAGGGACCATTTTCATCTTCAGAATTAAGGATTATTTAAATCTTACATCACTGTCTTTTCTCTTTTACTTTCCTTTTTAGTTCTATTTTAGGTTTCCCTATTTTTAATGTTCATACGGAGATTTCTTTAACTGAAATACCAAATAGTTTCTCTGGTGTGAAAACCTATAATAGTACACAGGATCCTAATGAGGTAATTAATAATGTGAAATAGGAAGTAAAGGGCTAAAGGTGTAGGGAAAGTGGGAAGGGTGGGGGAAAGGTAATAAGGGAGAGGAAAAAAAATATGAGAAAATGAAAAAATGGAAATAAAATGTTTGTAGATGGGGAGATGAGGAAGGGTGAAGGGAGGGCAGGGACAAGGAGAAAAAATGAGAATCAAGACCTATTGTGTAAAGGTACAGGATCCCAATAATGAATGTAACTGTATTGTATACCTAGATTGTACCAATAAACTCAATAGAAAGAAAAAAAAAACAAAAAAAAACTGAAATGTCAATTTCCACACGAGTTCATTCTTTCATGATGATAGGAGACAGATAAATTGAAGTTCAGTGTTTTTCTATGTCAAAAATAAGAATACTTTATTGAATATTCTGCTTTCAAAAAAGAAATCAAATTCCCTAGATGTGAGCAGGACTTTATATAGAAGCTTTTCACAGTAGAACTTTACATGCAGTTGTGTTTCCTTGCTTGCTTATATAACAACACAGTGGAAAAGCAATCCTATCTCCCTCTCACTTTTAGAGGAGTGCAAAAAACATATTATTTATCCAAATTTCTTTCATTTTTTTTGTTTTTTTTTATTCTTCCTATTAGCTCATTCCACTATGAACTCATTTATGAAGCTAGTGCCTTTGAAACCCAGTCAGTCCTTCAGGAATCTGTTACTTTCATCAAGTTGACAATCAACTTTAATTCACACCACGGTCATTGTAAAACTAGGCTTTAGAATTTCCCTTACATATATAAAAAGAAACCTGTTGACATTAAAATACCAGTGCAAAACTGGAAAGTCATCTCCTGACATAATATAGACTTGATTACCCTATGTCGTTGAGATATGCCTGATACAATGATACATAGACATATTTCACACGATCTTTGAACATATGTCTTTTGGGTTTTATTAGTTTTATAATAAGATGATATAATTTGACTTGAAGTCATAAGGTCAGAATCGAATTTAGCAAAGCTAAGCTGTCACGCTGTCTTAATAGAATCCATACCTTAGCAAAATTTGTAACAGTTGAGAAGGATATGTTCTAAGTTGCTGCAGATGTTAAATATAAATGTAATTATTTCCTGTTTGGGCACGTAAGACTCTTTGCCCTACCTAGTTCTACACATTCCTGAGTGCTGCATGAGCAGTCTTAAGATTCTAAAGAAAGAAAATAATAACTGTTCCTTAGCTGCAGTCATCAACTTTATACAAGAAAACATATTCGAGAAACAAAATAATTCT
Source organism: Fukomys damarensis (assembly GCF_012274545.1). NCBI lineage: Eukaryota > Metazoa > Chordata > Mammalia > Rodentia > Bathyergidae > Fukomys > Fukomys damarensis. The sequence continues at coordinate 27,973,949 of NW_022900915.1, read as the reverse complement.
TGACATATTTCTAACCCTGCTTTAAGATGGATGCAATTCAAGTATTTTTCCAAACCTATTTAGCCACACTAACCTCTTAAAAATAACAGAGATATCTGTTCCATGGGAGCAGATCTGCACAAAAAATGCTTACAGAAAATGAAATGAGCAGAATGTGCTGAAGAAAAGCTCAGTGACTGCACCACAGATGTGTTCTGAATTCAGTGAGCTTCATTGTTAGCCCTTTCCTTTACTTCTCATCATGACAAAAATACACTTTTCCATGTTTGAAAACTACTTTACTCTATTTAAAAGTATTTTATTTATATATTTGAAAACAGTTGCTGTCTCCTTAAAAATCAAAAGCAGATGTAGGAGAAAATCACGAAGCCTATTTTATGCACAGGAAGAAGAGAATATTAAGCAGCAATTAAGAATAAACCTTTGACTGTATCCCTAAAATGTACCAATAAACTCAATTAAAGTTGAAAAAAATGAAAAAAATGGTTGTTTCGCTGATGTGTTGAGAAGAAAAGTGATCCATTTAGATGCACTCTGGCTTTATTTGCAAAGCACTCAGGTACAGGTATGAAGCTGGAAGCTGACTTTACACAAAATCCACATGCATGCATGTGTATACTTATACACACACAGCAGTTCTGAGAGACAAGCCATGCTACGTGAGAGTTCTTCTGTCCTCAAAGAAAAAACATTGCCTAATTTTCATAAAGGTTTCTCTAGGCCAACCGATTCCTTTAAACTGACTAAGTGATGTCGAGTTCCTCTTGATACCCAAAGTCTATGGTTAGAAAATGTACAAGGCAGCTATAATTTACTGTGTAGCAAGGGTCTGAATAGTAGCTGAAATTAGTTACTAGATAAGGATTCTAGCTCCTGTTCCACTATCACTAACTATATAGACCCCCAACCTCATTCACAACCTGTTAACACCAAAGTTGGAAGCCTCCAGTGAGAAAAAATCTCACATCAAAATTGCTAAAGTATTAATACGTAGGAAAGACATGGAAGTAAACTTGGGAAGGTGAAGACAACCTTTCTTTACTTGCATACTCTTTGCAAGTCAGCAGAGTAAGATCTTTTCCCAATATAAAGGTAAAATCCTAAAGTGAAGTAAATGTTTTAAATCTCATGTCCTCCAAAGTTCTCAAGTAAAAACCAGGTATGTTTGTAATTTTTTAAATGTCTTGAATTTTTATTAACACATAATATTTGCATATATATATATATATATATATATAGGCACAAAGCAATGACTTGATATATGCATATAATATTATTAACCAAATTGGGTCATTATTACATCCATGCCTCAGATACTAATCATTTATTTGTGGTAAGAAAATTCAAGATCTCTTTTCTAAGCATTTGGGAACAATACACTACATTATTGTTAACTATAACCACCCTCCCACACATTTAGCATGCTAATGCTTTTTCTGATATGCACTTAAAATTCTGTACCTGTTGACCAACCTCTCTGCCCTCTCCACTACTTCCCAATCCCAAGTCTCTAATAACCACTTTTTTTGCTTCTTGTTTCTATGCAACCAACTTTTTCAGATTTTACATGTGAGTGAGAACATTCAGTAGTTCTCTTTCTGTGTCTGGCTTATTTCAACTAACATAATGCCTCCACAGTCCATTCATATTGCCCCAAAACATAGGATTTCATCCTTTTTATGGCTCAGTAATATTCTACTATGTATATCCTGCATTTTTTCCATTCAACATGTGATGGGCACTTTGATTTCAAGTGTTACTTATGTAAATGGTGTTTCAATAAGCATGAAAATGCAGATATCTCTAAAATACACATATTTCATTTCCTCTAGATGTACACTTAGGCCCAGGATTTCTGATATGATCATATCAGGTTATCTTTTCTATTTATAAATTTTTGAGAAACTTCCATGATGGACTTACTACTGTAATACTTACATTCCCATTAATAGTGTCTAAGAGTTCCTCTTTCTCTGTGGCCTTACTAGTATTTTTGTTTCTTTTCTTTTTGATAATAGCAACTTTATGCAGCATGAGATAAAGTTTCATTGTGGTTTTCATTTCCATTTCTGTGATGATTAGAAGCACCTTTTCATATAACTATAACCTATTAGTACATCTTCTTTTGAGAAATATCATTTGAAACCTTTTACCCATTTAAATCAGGATTTAGCTCAGTGTGCCAATGCTGGCCTCACAAGCACAAGGGCCTGAGTTCCATCCTCAGTACTAAATAAATAAACAAATAAATAAAATCAGGTTGTTTTTCTGCTGTAGAGATATGTGAGTCCTTTATGTACTCTGAATTGTAACCTCTTACCAGATGTATAATTTGCAAATATTTCCCCCACCCTCTAAGTTATCTCTTCACTCTATTGATTACATCCCTTGATCTGCAGAAGCTTTTCATTTTGATGTAACCCCATATTTTATTTTGATTTTATTGTCTATGCTTTTGAGATCTATTAAAGTGCTAGAAAAAAAAGCTCAGTTGGAAGTTATTTTCATTTTGTACTTATGGTGTCTCATTATATATGTATTAAACTTCATGAGGTTTTAAGGAAAAGAACAAAGAAAAACAGCAGAAAACAATTTAAAACATGGAGAAAGAGCTCTGATCCTCTTAGTGAACATAAACTCCTTTGTAAGCATGAGTAGAGAGATGCAAATTATTATTCTCACAATTATTCTCAACTCCAATATACTTTGCTGAGTGTAAGCCCTCACCAGGATAAGTATTTAAAGATGTCAAGATTCAAACAGCAACTACTTTCTTGATCTTAAAACATAGTGATCTACTTAAAAGTAGGGTCAAAATACCATTTTTTTCTATTTGACTCTGTACTGCAAAATGTGATGGAACTGACAAATTTCCAAAAGAAATTTTATTATATTTTAATTTCCCATTTGTAAATTTAAATCAATATGCAATGTGATCTCACTCTACAATATTAAATAATTCTAAGATCTGTCTGAAGTGCTGTCTAACTAATTGCCTCTGGTTCTAACCTTGGCCCTTTAAAACTGACCCTTTAAGAAGTAACAAAGTACTTTTCCTAAAATGAAAATCTGATCATCTGTCTCTCCTGATTAAAATCCTTTCCAGTGAAATTTTATTACCTAGACTAAATGCCAACCTATTTAGTTTGGCATGAAATGTTTTCCTTCATTTCACCTTTAGCAATTCATTTTCATCTCATCAGACCAAAAATACCAAGCTAACACTTAATGCTCTAGCCAAACTTGAACAGCATATAGTTTGTTCTAAATGACACACACTTTTCTCTGTGTCTGAAAGGACTTCTCACCTTTCTTTCTGGCTACCAAACTGTTATTCATCTTGAAAAATTCAGCTCCAATATTACCTTGCTTAAGTCTTCCACAAGTCCCAGCCACATTTAAGCTTTCCTGTGCTTCCTTGATACTTTTGCAAAACTGTAATGTTTCATTTATGGGCTTTTATTCTTGCTATTGTGAATTTCTTAAAAGTGAGCACTATAATTTTTTTTTTTTTTACTTTTTCAGTTCTGGGGTAACAATGTTTGATTCATTAAAGATATTTCATAAACCCTTTTGAAGTGAATCTAAAATGCCACTTCATTAGAATCTCACTTTGTATTCTATTCCCAACCAAATCTCTTCACCAATTTATCTTCTCCGATGATATGCATTCCTATGCTTTTTTCCACTTGATTTAAGATTTTTCATAATTTCTCCCTACATAATAATTTCTGTCAAGCAGTTTTACAAATTTTCTAGGACTGATTCTATTACTGTCTGATTTATGTCTGTATTTGTTAGCTTTGGCGAGATTAGCAAAGCTCACAATATTAGTGGCTCGTGACAACAAAATTTCTCATATCAAATGAGGCTGCAAATTGGGCATAGCACTGGGACGAACACAAAGGAAATATGTTCCTGTATGCCTTCTGTTCCTGTATGCACCTCTTATCTGGTACACATTGCTGTCTCATGGACAGGGGCCAGAAAAAGAGACGATGAAGTAATACACAAGCAAGATAACAATCACAATCACAATCACTTTCAATTTTTCTTCTCCAATTCACTTGCAGTCATCTGTACTGACCCAATAATGGGGGAGGAAACTGCCTACTCCACATACAAGGGATAACACCAAAGATAAATAATACTCTTTTCTGGAAGAGAATAGGAAATTGGACAGAATAATATAACCTACTGTAGAACACTTACAACTTGCCATAATCTTCCATGGCAAATTGACCTGAACATGATATATCCAAGTGACAATCTCACTGAGTCTACTTCTTCCTGATCCTAAAATCTTCTAACTTGAGCCCCACAAAGGTATAGACTGAATATGACCAGCAATAAAGTACAACAGAGTAACCCTCTGGTATGTGTGCCTTCTTTTAGTGTTATACCAAACCCCAGAAATCCCATTGATCCTATATCATTGTATATCTGGGGCCCCAAAATGTTGAACTTCGTCTTTGGTATCCTTTGAGACAAGTTGTTTGAGAAGTATCCTCTACACCCTCCCTACCTGGACTATTGTCACATATACCACCCTGATATCTTTTTCTGGTGCTTTTCTCTGATTATTAGAGAAATCTAATAACTGCACAGGCACACAACAGAAGAAAAACTCCAGTCTCCTCTTGTTATATGTACACACAAATTTTATGAACAGTTTTCTTCCCACCTTACTTAAATTTGGAGAAAGAAACCAGTAGTGTACTTTTCTCTCTTTCCCAAAGGGAAAAGAACAGTGTCAGTGTTGATTTCTTTAACTGTGATTAGTTGGTCTGTACTACTGTGTCTATGCTTCCTGAGAGACAGAGAGAGGGAGAAAGAAATATGGGGGACAGAGTGAAGAAGACGGAGGAGAGGGCAGAGCAGAGCAGAGCAAAACAAAAGGAAAGAAAAGGTTGTTTTGGCCAATTTTACAATTGAGACATTACCTTACTCTCTAACTTGGGCCGCCTTTCAAATAACTTTCAAAGAGAGCCAGGGATGTAGCTCAGTGGCACCAAGCTTACCTGGCAAGCACAAGGGCCTGAGTTTGATCCCAGGTACCAAAAATAAATAAATAAATAAATAAATAAATAAATAAATAAATAAATAAATAAATATTGAAGCACTCCTTAATAACTATTTTTCATCAGTTATTTCTGCTAAATTCTGCAATCTCCAAAGACTTTGGTAACCTAAGTAATTCATATCATGTTGTTCTGTGACATTCACTTAAAGGTGAATAATATAATATAAATAGTCAAATGTACTCCCTACATATTTCATATTTTGCCACAATGTTTAAAAGTCCTCTAGCTTCATAAGTTCCCGCTGTGTTTCGACTTTGAATGAAAAGTCAGGTTTGTCAAAGTAATTTCTGTGAGGTTCTTGTACACAGAGAAAAGTAATGATGGTATGAAAATGATTAAAATGTATTGCTTCTTGGATATTCTCACAAATCCCACTAAAAATAAGTTTTATCAGGAAATGTTATGAAAAAGAAAATAATTAGAAAGTTGAAATGTAATTTTGACACAGTGTGCAACAGTAACGTCAGACATGTCAGCATTATAGACCTGTCTCAAGTCACGAAAGAACTTGAGGAGCAGTCATTCAACTTTCATTATGATTTACAGCAAAAAATTAAGTGCCCAGAGGCCATAGCTTTAGAGAAGCTCAAAATGTGGCATAATAAAGGATGTACATCTTTAAATTGTTGCCTGATTACAGAAATTGCTGTACAAAGTACTTTAGGAATATGAAGAAATTATTCCTGAGTTTTTATAGCAAAAAAAAAAATTCCATGCTATTTTTCAAGTCATAAACAATATTCAAGTTTTTCATTTTGGTGAGGACATGCTTGTGCACAACATAGCTACTGTAATGCATCCTAAAATATTTCACATGCTATAAGTTACTCTGCTTTCTGATTTCCTCTGAAATTATATGCTGATTTTTTCCCTGAATCACAGATCCTAGCAGCAAGCCTAAAAAGCCTGTCAGCATGTTCATTGCCCTATGATTTTTCAAGAAAAAGATAGCCAGAACATAAATGTGTGCAAGTAATTTTGTTAGAATGCAATAGGATTTAGTAATAAAACAAATAAATAAGTTTAGTAATAAAACTTTCTGCGAGTTCATGGACATTATAAATTCATACAGAATTCTCAGAGACACTTTGAAAAAAGACATACTCTCTGCTGAATTTCCCACACAGGAGTGTTCTGCTGTGGTATTTTAATCATGGCCTTGGTGAGGCCCCTTCGGGACCCCCTGACACACCCAGGAGGCTGCTTTCCAATTCCGAGTGGCCCACAAGCCAACCAAGCTGACTCTGTGGCCTAACTGGCAGCTATGAGCTCCTTTGTATTCAGTTCCCCCTTAGTTCTGTAAGTATCTTATTCACAGTGTTAGGAGTTCTGTTATTAACAAGTTTAAACGTGTTATATCTTCCTAAACAAATGGTATACTGCATGCTTATAAAGTGTGATATTTTATCATGTGCAGTACTCTGTCTTAACATCTACTTTGTAGTAATAGAAAAATCTCAGCTTATTTCCATGTATAGTTCACATGGATTATGTTCCACCCCATCTGACTTTCAATCCATTTGTGTCTTCATATTTGAAAAGCATTCCCTGGACACAAAACCTATCTGGTTCTTGTTTGACATCCAGCCTGACAATCTCTGCCTCTTAATGTGTACACAATGTGTTTAAGTTATGCCACCATCTTATTACACATTCTCCATTTTTATAGTCTCTTGGTGTCTTCTCGTGTTTCACTTTGGAATAATAGAATCGTCTTTAGTATTGCATTTATTTTCTTTTAAAAGTTTATATAACATCTTCATCTTCAACTCCCAATGCCTGCCTTTCACTTTTCATTTCATACTTAAGAGCTTAAAACATACTAAATTTAGAAGATGTAATTCCTATTACTTCAGCTTGTTTTTTGCACTATTTTGGACACTGTATTTCTATATCTATTAAACTCCAATTTAAAACATTACATTTTGACTGGGAAAATAAACCAGTCCTTTTCCATTTTCATGCATTTTGGATGATTTTATTAGTGCCTATGATCCGAATTACTATATACTATCATTTCCTTTCAGCTGGAATAGACTTTAGTATTTTACGTACAGTATTCTATTCTCTTTGCCTTCACTTATGAACAAATATCTTAATTACTGTACCTACTTTTAAATTTTTATTAACACTTGATCACAGTACATAGGATAACATTTATCATGAAGGGTTGGTAGGTACATATATGTAACATATCTTAATTCCTTTTACTTTCCCTTTTCCTCCCCTACCAACTCTAGTTGCTTCTAGTTCTCAGTCCTGCTTCAATTTACAAAAATCTATCCCCCTTTTCTAGAATCAATCTTTGTTTGGTCTTTTAACTCTTATACTTTGGATTTCTCATATATAAATTGTGATATTTAAAGATATTTTGCTGTAAACAGTAATACCTCAGTTCACAAATTTAATTCCTTCCAAGATGCTGGTTGCAGAGTTGGACAAGAACTGAATTAAATAAATCATTAGGTTCGATGCTGATATTCTGGGGAAATTTTATTCGATTCTGGTCCAATTCGGTTTGCCACTACAATCATAGAAAGAATTAAATTTGTGAACCAAGGTACCACTTTATAGTGTTTTCTTTTCTGCAGTTTGAAAATAGCTCCATTGTATTTTGTTGCCATTATTTCTAATAATATAGTCATAATATATTAAATCATAACTTTCTGTGTAATATGTCTGTTTTCAATATTTTCTTATTTGATCTCTGGATTAGCAGTTTGACAATGATGCATCTAGCAATAGACATTTATAATTTATCTTTCTAGAAAATTAATATGATTCTTAGATCTATAAATTGATCTTTGCCAAATAACAGAAATTTTATATTAATATTTTTCTCCCACATCCCACTTCTGAAATTCTAATTACACATATATTATGGTATTCAGTATTTTCAGTGGTGTCAAAGACTAGATTCATTTTTATTTGGTTTGCTTCCTCTCTGTGCTCATGTTAGAAAGTCTCTTATTACTGCGTTGAGGAGACATCTACAATCTCATGTTTATGGTCTCCCTACTCAAAAATTCAGTCTTCTATTTAGTTCGTTTTTGTTATAATTTTCATTGCTGACCTGATATTCCACCTATTCGTTCTACAATCATTTTTTCTTCAAAATCATTGAACGTATGTATGATACTTATTTTAAAGTTACTATATTAATTTTAAAATGTAGGCCATCTTAGAGTCTGGTTTTGATAGCTATTTTTTGGCATTAAGTTTATTGGTACATTTAAAGCAAACAATACAGTTACATTTATCATTGGAATTTGATAGCCATTTTTCTTCTCACATTTTCAACTCAAGTTCTGGTTCCTTTGAATGCCTGTTAGTTTTTACTGTGTAGTGGACATTGTAAGGTGAGGAATCTTAATACTTCACTTTTATCTTCCATTGAAGACATTTCATTTTGTCCTAATTAGCGGCATAGTATCTGGTGGAGTTTGTATAGATTTGTGGAGTTGGGATTTTATACTCTGTTAGGGCAGATCTGTGGCAATCACAAAGTCTCTTCCAAGCCCTTCTATTTCTTGGGACTCCACACCAAATTTGGACTCTCCCGTGGTTTAGGAACTTCTCACCCCTTCTCAGCCCTGTAACTGACCCGTACCTGTATGTATCTTTACACATGTGCTGCCTGACCTGCAAACACAGACTTGAAGAGGACGTCCCCAATTACTCTGCAAACCGCCCGGAGAGAGACGCTCAACTCTATTATAATCTAGGGTTCCCAGCCCAACTCAGTCCTCCTATTAGAAATTCCCCAAAGTCTGTCTCTTAAATTCGCCAGGATCACCACAGTGAGGAAATTTTCTGACTGGGATAATTGTCCTATCATCTCAGGATAAGCTTCTTATGTTCAAGAATCTCCCTATCCATAATCAAGTCGCCAAAGCCTTTGGAATTGTAAACATTGTCTTTAATTTCTTCATTAAAAAATATGAATTACATTCAAACAAAAATAACTTGTAAATCTTGATCCAGAATCCTTGGTAGTGATGTAACCACATAATTGATAAAAAATTTGAAAATATATGAGACCTTTTTTCATGATTTTTCTCCTGTGTGAATTGATTTAGAAACAGGGAAATGAAAAAAAAAAAGTTTTGTAATATTTTCAGAAAAAAAAACAGGTTTTTCTTGCCTATTGATTACAAGCAGGATATATCAGAGTAACTCAATGTAAAAGAAAAATTGTGATAAGAAAAATTGAGAATTTTGACATAGAAAAATTGTGTCATAGAATATTTTTTATTTGATGATAAACTTTTAGATATTAAATGAATGGAAATGAAAATATATAGAAAAGTCATATCTAAATTGCTTTCAACTATAAACCAAAAATTGACCAGGACATCATCTTTGTAGCACTTACAGCTTCCCAGTGTTTGGAAGAGAAACAGGTGTACTCTAGGTTGAAAACATGTCAATAAGCTAGAAAATATTAAACAAAATTCACTTGCCTTTTGTACTTACAACTAGAAATTTGACAGAAATATCTGAACTCTAGCAGCTTCCATTCCTACTGCTCTTTCAAAAAAGCAATCTTCACACCATCTAGTCCTCTTTATAACTTTAAAACCCACCCAGCGATGGGTTTTTAATACCTTAAGTTGCAATTTTGTACAAACCATTTTATTTCTGTCTTTAACCATAATATATGCTTATATTTGAATAAGACTTTAATAAACAATTGTTAAATATAAGTAGTACATGTGTTTTCTCATTGTGCCTCTACTAAAGTCTTTACAAAATACTATTTCTTAAAATAATACACTTTGGAATGTAGACCTTAAAAAGTTCAAGAGTTTCCGATTATACATTGTGTGAACATTGATTTCCATGCTCTTTCTGAAGGCTGTGAGACAGTTGTAAGTAGTGGTTATAATTTAGACCCTGATGCTCAGCTTCTTCCAACTTCATTTAAGGCAATAGGGCTTCTTGTTGTATTTCAAGTGGATAACAGATGTTGATGCTCAGTAGGAAGAAATACACTATTTAAAATTTTAAAGATTTGTAAGAAATCGCAGAACAACCTCAAATTCAGTATATTTCTAGGGATGACCCTCATTACATGCTAGAGAAAAATGTGAATAAAGCACTAAAGATTTAACAAAATTTCCTCAGGCTTCCTTGCTTTTAGTAATACCATAAAAGGATTTTTGATTATAAACTTCCTTCACTTTCCATTTTTTATGAAAATTATATATTACTTTAAATTCATATCAATAATTTGTGTGTACCTCAAAATGCAAAATCTTTCAAAAGGAAATTCAAAGTTATCTATATAGCATTTTTAGAGACTAATGAACTATACATCATGATACACTTCATTCAACAGAACTCTGAAAATAAGCTCAATATTAAGTCTATGATTTCAAAGATGTGTCTGACACATGAAATTGACTTTAGCCCATCAACTGGAGACTGGATAAAGAAGATGTGTGGTTTTTTTTTAATAAAATGGAGTACTACTCAGCCATAAAGGATGAGAAACTACAGACATTTATAGCTAAGTGGATACATACTGAGGCCATACTCAAGTGAAATTAATAGGACACATGTATGTAAATATCACAGTGTTTCTCTGGTGCGATAAACTAAAGTGTAAATAAGGATAAAAATGTATAATTGATAATGTGTAACAGGAAGAATGGTCTAAAGGTACAGAGGAAGTAGGAGGGTTAGGGGAAAAGGAAAAAGGGAAAAGATTTTTCAAAGATTTTTTAGATTGGTTTTGATGTATTTGTGCAACACATTCATTTAAAGCAGTTTTTAAAATCCATGATAAATCTCTCCAGGGCCTCCAATTATAAACTACCACAGTATGTTATAGTAAATAAAATCACAGTAGCAATGAACAAAGAAGGAAGGGGACTGGACACTAACCCAGATTGGCAACCTCATGAGTTCCTTTACTGACCTCTTGCATTTTCCTATAGTGTGTGTTACACTTGACTTCCAGGAGAATGAAGAAAGAAGAAAGGAAAATGTTTACCAAAGAGGACTTCCAGAACTGGTTCAGAAAGTGGTGAGAAGGATGGGCTAAGAGTTCAAAGTAAGTGAGGGTGTATTTAGAGGGGTCTTAATGAAAGCATGTCTTTTACTAAAATATATCATTTAAAAAGCAATGTAAGATTCACCGTATATTTTGATCACACCGTGTGGGTTGTGTTCTGAGCCTTCTATATTGAATTTTTCTTTGTTAAAATATACTTTTATCTTATAAAATCAACCAATCAAGTGATGTAGACGACAGCATTAGCTCTGTGAAGGTGACATCTCTCTGCTTTAGGGGCAGCAGGCTGGCCATAGGACATGGAGGGGTACACCACTGTCTTCCAGCCTCCAGTTTGGAGGTGGGCACAGGGCCTAGGGTTGTCAGTCAGGTTGGGAGCGGCGCGGGGGTGGCAGGTGTCAGATGGCTTTGGACAATGAGGCCCTGCCCTTGCTGCATTCTTTTTGCTTCTACCACCATTAGTCTCACTGGAATCTTGAGGTGAGGGCACTTCAGGGTCCTGGCCGCCACTCAGGATGTGAGCAGAGCAAGTGACAGCAGCCTTGGCAGATGGGGCATGCATGCCCTCCAGGTGTTGCCAAGATCCACCATCTGTAATGTCCTTGGCACAATAAAACCAAATGTCAGTTTCCCTGAAAAAGAAAAAGTATGTGTGTGTGTGTGTGTGTGTGTGTGTGTGTGCTAAACTTTTAGATGGAAAATGTTTCCATATTGCAAATAATTCTTGTCATCAAGCATTTCTTCAGTAGAGTATTTTGCATAGGTAGGAAATGTCTATTTGTAACTTTCCTCCTAAAGTTATACCAAGTAGAATAAACACTTGTTTTCTCTGAAATTGTTATGGGAACACAAAGCTTCTTAACTAAAGATTATGTAAAGTAAGACAATGGTAGATTACAGGAGCCCTACTTCAGAAATCACACTAGAAGCTGCTTTAGATTACTAAACAATCTGGCCTCCCAGTTATATGAGTATCATTTGAAACACACCACAGGCATGGTATTTCTAAACTAGTCATATTACACTGACACTTAGAAACAGTGCACATTAAGAAAATTGTTCTTTGCAATAGCAACAACTCCAACCAAGAAAATCAGGATTCTTATCATTTCTGAAATAGCCAGGTACAGGGGAGAATGTCATTTACATCACAGAGAATAAAATAGGCAATACTGTAATACAAGTGGCTCTCTGATGGTGATTTTAGATTTCCTTCCTTTTTAAATCATATATGCATTGGTATGCTATCAATACTTTTTTAAACCCTAGTATCAATTGGGCAAGGTAGTACAGATCTGGAATCCAAATGCTGCGGTAGGCTGAAGCAGGAGGATGTCAGGCCTGAGCCCAGCCTGAGCAACTTAGTGATTTAGGGAAACCAAAAAATTTAAAGAGGTAGCTCAATGCAAAGGCTTTGGGTTCATTTCCCAGTAATACAAAAAATCATGTTTTACTTTGAGATAGGGTCTCATCAAAATGCTACACTGCCCAGACTGGGTTCTAACTTTATTCTTCTGCCTTGGCCTGCCGGAGTGGTGGAATTAATGGGAATAATTTGACCTCCACCTTTTGTTTGTATGTCTTTTATTTCTACCTTTTGCTTCATTATTCTGGCTTAAACTTTTAGTACTATATTGAATAAGAGCAGTGAGAATGGACATCTCTTTTTTTCTTGCTCCAGATCTTAGAAGAAGCACTTTTGGCTTTTCTCCATTTGGTATGATGTTGGCTGTGTGTCGGTCATAGAAAGCTGTTATTATGTCAGGCTTATGGAAGGATGATCTTGTTCCAGAAAACCAGCCACCTATGTACACAGTGAGGCCTTTAATGGCATGATTGTGTGTGGCTTCGTATGCAATGTTTCGGACGGTGAGAGTAAAAAGAGAAGATGAGGTATTATCCTGTCTCATTGAGTACAACGTCCAAACATTGGGAGAGTCAACTCCAAGTGTGATTAGTGGTGTCATTTTTGTTCTCATGTGGATCTTGAACACATTCCCCAATAGTTATGGTGTTTGTTTCCCCACCAAAAGCAGGGAAGAAAGAAGTTGAGGGTACTCATAACATTTACCCTTACTCTGGCTTTTTGGGGCTGGGGGTCCCAGGGAAATCCCCTGTCTTCCTCATCATAGTCTCATACATATTAGAAAGAGTCATTACAGAGGGAAAATCCAAAGGAACCCAATATGGGTTCTGTGCCATTGGGGTTAGAGAAGCAATAAGAAGGCTTAAGAAGTAGAGATGTAAACTGTCCCACAGGCTGATAGTTTTGTCCTGAGAGAGTATCTTCACAAATGGGGAAATGAAGCATGATGGGCTTTTGTCCATCTCTGTTCTGGCAGGTGGAGTTACATAAGATATAAAAATGTTTGGACAGTTTTTTGATAGCTTGCTTTATTTGCAATGCTAGGAGAGAAAGCTAACTTTGATGTAATTTGGTCATCTTCAGCTATAGCCAGCATCAAGTAGAGTTGGTAATACTTGGCATCTCTTATAGGTTTGGTATTACTAGATGTTGGCAGGAGCTTTCCCCAACAGCTTCAGAAAGAAAAAAAGATAAGAAGTAAGGTAGAGTGTGGGAGGAGTCTACTCATTGTAAGAATAATTTTAAGCTTAATATGTGACAGTTTTTCTAGGTGGAGTAGAGCTCTTGTTAGCTTTTTCTTCCCTTGCTTCTCATTGCTAAACTTCAAGTTGTTCTTCATTTTGATTTGTTCTTCTCATGAACCAATCAACTTCCACTTATATCTGTACCACCAAAATCCTTGTTGTTTTCCAGAGTACTGTGGGGTTGGACTTCTTACTCTGTTCCAAAAAAGTAAACTTCCTTGGTGAGGTCTGTGAAGATTTCTTCTCTTAATTCGTTCTCCTCTGAGCAAAACCTTGCTGCTACTCATTATGGAGCTTGAGGTGAGTACAATGGCCCACTTATCACAGACAACACAGGGTAAAACATAGGTTTGCACATAAAGGTAAGAGGTGGAGGTAGTAGCCTTTGGTACTCTGTTCTTCTCTTTCTCAGACAGCCTCTACCCTATAACAAAGCTGTAGTTTAATTGATTTGGTACCGATGTCCATGGCCTGTTCACATATAAGGTAAAATTTTATTGTACAATTGGGAGATGAATGGAGGAAGAAAGCCCCAGACATTTCAACACCCACTGGTGTAATAATCAAGCTTCTCAAATATTGACCTAGGAGAGGAAGGATGAAAACTCCTACTGCTTTAGGACTGTAGTGCAAAAGTGAGATCTGAAGGAAGAGTGAGTTCTTTGTTCTGCTCCCTCACCTGCAATACAGCATCTTTACTACTGAGCTGGAGAGGAGCTTGAGTTGTGACTCAAAACCACAGACTCTCACTACACTGATTTAGTATGCTTTCTTTAACAAATCTTCTCATACTTCCTGTACGCCTTTAGAACAGTTTTGGGCATCTTTAGATGATTTAAGATTTATACCTAACTATTATCCACTGCCATGATTTCCCCGGGAAGAATGCTCAAAATGCTCTTGGGTGCCATTCTGAATGTTAACATTTCCATCACTTTTAGTTGAAAATTAATCATGATTCGTTTTGCATACAAACATCAGTTGATCCAAACCATCTTTTCTCAAACTGTATTTCTTTTTTCTTTAATTTTATTGGTACCTTTAAGGTATTCAATATAATGACATTCACTGCTGGAAAGTTGTACCTTTATGTAATCAATCTTGGTTCTTATTTTTTCCCATTTCCCTACCCTCCCTTCAACACTTCCCTCCCTCCCTATCCATAAAGACTTTGTTTCCATTATTTTTCATTTTTTCATATTAATTATATTCTCTTCTTTCCTTCTCCAATCCCTCCCATTTCCCCCTCCTCTTTGTCCCTTTTCTTCCTATTTCAAATTATCTATTATACCTTTCAGTTCTAATTTACATTTTCAGTTTCTCACACTACAGAAACTATTCTGTATTTACACATGTGTATCCCATCTATATCACTTATGAGTATGGCCTCAATGTGCTCTAAATGGCTCTAATTTCTCATTTTCATGGCTGAATAGTATTCCATGTTATTTTTTAAAAAGCATTTCCTATATTCAGTTTCCCATTGATGGGCAGTTGGCTGCTTCCAAGTTTTAGCTATTGCAAATTGTGCTGCTACAAACATGGATGCACATATATCACTGTGGTTTGACTCTTTTAATTCTTTAGGGAACATAGCCAGCAGGGAATAGCTGAGTCAAATGGAACTTCCAAGCCTAGTTCCCTGAGGTGTCTCCATACTGATTTCCAAAGCAGTGGCACCAGTCTGCACTCCCACCAGCAGTGGAGCAGAGCTCCTCTTTTCCCACAGCCCTGCCAGCATTTGTCATGGTTGATTTCATGATAGCAGCCATTCTTTCTGGGGTGAGGTAGAATCTCAGTGTTGTTTTCATTTACATCTCTCAAATGACAAGTGATGTTGAACATTTTTCATATATTTATTTGCTAATTCTACTTCTTTGTCTAAGAAATATTTGTTCATTTCAGATGCCCATTTTTGAACTGAGTCTTTAAATTTGGGAGGTCTGTTTTTTTTTTTTTAATTCTTTATATATTCTAGATAGTAAACCTTTGTCTGAGGAACAGCTGGTGAAATTTTTTCCTACATTGTGCGTTGACTCTTCACACTATTGGTTATTTCTATTACTGTGCAGATGATTTTTTTCCCCTATCAAGATTATTGGTAAATTTAAAGCAAACAATACAGTTACATTTATCAAAGTGGAAGTGGGAAGGGGAGGGGAAAAGAAAAAAATGTAAAAAAGGAAAAAATGGAAATAAAGTCTTTGTAACTAGGGAAGGATAAAAAAAAAAGTAAATAAATAAGTAAATAATAGAAGAAGAAAATATCCAGTGAAAAAAATAGGGAAGGATGAAGGGGTGAAAGTAGGGCATGGGCATGGGGAAAAAATAAGAACCAAGATGTATCATGTAAAGGTTCAATTTTTTTTTTTTTTTGGTACCATGGATCAAGCTCAGGACCTTGAGGTTGTGAGGCAGGCAGTGACACCACTGAGCTAAATCCCTTGCCCTCAAATTATTTTTATCAAAGTACAATTTCCATGAAACCAAATGCACAGGTCATCAGTGTTTAGGTTACTGAATTTTAAAACTTATAATCACTATAAAAAGTATATAAATCATTGTCATCACCCTAGAAATTTCCCTAGCATATCTCTTGAAGCAATCAGTGGCCCCTGTGGCCATCTTCCTACAGAATGAAATATTTTCTTACATCAGTCACAATAACAGTCCATGTATGGCTTCTTTTGCTCAGTATAATGTATTTTGTATTTTCCAAATTGTTGCATTCATAGCTATATTTTAATCTCAGACTTTTTTTGATTGATTAGAGAAAATATGAACTTCACATTGTTCCTCAGAGTACAATAAATCCTTTGGCAGGGTCATAAATTTTTCCTTTGGAATAAAAAATATTTATATTCAACTTCTGGATAATTACAAAGTACAGAAATCACATTAAGAGAAACAGCATCAATACAGAGAAAAGACTGGTTACTGGCACCAACTGCTTAATTCAGACTAAAATTTGAAAATCACTCAGACTTTACTAAATATTTTAATTTAGAATATTCTGCTAGGCTACTTAATTTTCTATACTCAAATACAATAAACTAGAGCTACTCAAATTCAATACCAAATATTAATCTTTGGAAAATTTTAGTTTTACTTCTTCAGACACAGTAGAAGCCCTGGCTTCAACGCCTGCATTTCTTTGATCACACACTGCAATTACTGCACACAGTCCTCACTCTAAGACATATTTCATAATACAAAGTAGGAAGAAGCACAGAAAACTCCATTTCACTTAAGTCAGCCAAGGATACTTTAAGACCTTGACTAACGCCATAGCATTGGCATAAGTAACTGGAAATACACTGCTGTAATAATGTGAAATATGTCAAGAGTTACAGAGAGGACCATCCCCTTGATATATGCTGTCCTTTAGGCATAAAACTATCAAGAGCAAGTTGATATAAAGCCCAGTGGCTTTAGTAAGGTATGCATACACTATTTCCCATTTGTTAAAAGGAGCAAATATATATTTTAAAGCAAGTGCAGTACTAAGGACTCAGATTTCAGCTCAGGGTTTTATCCTTTATTTAAAAAACAAAGTGGTAAAGGCTGTAGAAGAATTATACAGTGTAGGACTGCAAAGGACTTTAGTGTTCTAAGTGTTTCATTGGCCTGATTAGTAAAGATTCTAAAGGTCACATTACTGGCCAATGACAGAGCTGGGACACAGATGAAGTCTCCTTATTGCTAACCTATACTTTTGCTATTATGATGTAATCCTTTGAAAATCTTACCACTTATACATATAACACTCTTATTTCAGTCATTACACTTATACTTTTTAAATTTGTAATAACTATGTTGTAAGATTCTTGGGTATTGAGAATTGTGGGCAAAAATTTCAGAGGAAAACAAGAGACTATTTCTTGTTGAGTTCACCATAAAATGTGGAATTTCTAGTTCCTTGACATCATTTCTAGACTCTACATATTGCTGTTTACTAAAAAAATAATTTTAAGGAGCAGGAAAAAAGTGGGGGGCAGGGAAATGGTGAGTCAAAGGAACATTACCAAACAAGGTAATGGTTCCACCATCTTCTTTCACACCACTACTTTTAACACAAGGACCAATAATTAGAGCTTGTGTATTGAGCGCCAATCCAAATTACATAGGCATACCTTGCAAGGTGCGTTTACCAGAACAAGACCCTTGTTTTCACTGCACTACCATTCCGGAAGTTAAGGAAATACAGCACCAAGAAATACAGCTTGGTGTGAGTTCCAAGGCCTCTGAGGATACAGGAGAGACTAACGAATGTGTGCAATATCATTCTCAGAGTTTTGATCAGTCCCAGTTGGTATAACAAAGATACCATAGATGGGAAAGGAGGTGAAGGCCCATTTCCTAGTCTGGAGGTGGCTATCTCTCACACAGCAAGGAGAAAGAGTCCATGTCTCTTCTTTTGATGAGAGAATTGATTCCATTGATGAGGGCCCTGACCCAAGTTCCTCCCCAAATCCCTACTTTCAAATAGCATCACCATGAGGATTAGGATTCACATACAGATGAGGAAGTACAAACATTTAGTCCACACCACCCAGGCTGGGGATTTCATATCTTACTGGTTTATACCATCTTGGTAGTAGTGACCACCTCACAGAGGCACAGACATATGTGTGTGAGCTATTGCAGTGGATTGGCAAGACCCTCATTTTTAAATTAGAATCTTTTAAGATTTAAGGAGCTTGAAGTGTACATTATCTGTGCATTATGCACTAACTGTACTGATGATGATGAATTGCAACAACTAGGACAATGGACCCTGGAGTTATGACCAGCCTGACCTATAAACGACTTGGGTTACCAACCAGAAGTTTAGTTTTAACTTACAAACAAACTCTTAAGTTACAACCCAGATGCTGGCCACTTGTGTTTCCAGATGGTCTCAGATACAGATTTAAACATTAAAGAGTTCTGGAAGTAACATGACAACGTCATTTCCTGTATGAGGTTAATTGACAAATCCTGAGGCAACATCTCTAAGGACAGTGAGATCTGCCTGTATACAGGAGAGAAACTTTGAAGGCTGTGTAGAGGAGCCTGAGCCTTCAATGGACCAACTTGAGTTACAACCAGCCCTCGCAGATGAATTGAGTTCATAAATCAGGGGTCCACTGTACCTCAGATAACAACAAAATTACCTGCATTGCCATTGTAAAACTCAATTTCAATAAAAAAATTATAATCTGTGAGTCTGTGTTTCACCAAAACTATGATTTACATACTTCATAAACGCAGATAACTTTTCTAACTCTTCCAGGGCAAAATGTTTAGTCATCTATTTATCAAATATTTATTGAATGTCTACTTCAGAGCCAGAGCTGAAACCAGAAATTACCATAGTAAGTAAAAAGCTACAGAAGAAAACTTAAACCTGTTGCCATTGCTGGTTTCACAAAATGATTTTCAAGTAACAAATAATCACATCAATTTAAAGGCTTTGGGGATAGAAACATACAATATTGGGAAGTAAATAGAAAAAGATTAACAATAATATATACAAGAAAATACAGGATATAAATGTCTTTCAGGCCCTCAATACAATAAAAATGGAGATTTTACAGGCAGTATGAAAAATTATAATTTTGGATAGTGTTATCCAGAGTAGATTGAGCCAACCCTCTGTACATTCTATTTTGAAGGAGGAAGAGAGAGAACTTTTCTTTGAAACTTATTTTATAATAGAACTTTATTTTCGTGCTGCTCTCTTGCACTCAAATGATTCTCAATATTTCTCTAAACAAAAATATTGCCTTCATATGGATCCGTCTGATTTGACAGGATAATCCTTCTCACTGTAACAATCAAGCTGGAGCTTGATTTCACCACTTAAGTGGAAATTGGTTTCCTAATGGAAAAATGCTTCAGAATTGTGTTGATATAATTCCTGCACAGAGTAATTTAACAATGAAACATTCAGCAGCCACTCTTCACTTTGAAAAATACCTTGAAAATTGCTTCCCAGGAAATTAAGCACTTTGTTTTTATTTGTCGCTTGTTTGATTGGTTGCTTTTTGTTTTTGTGTTACTTTATGAGCAATTATCTTATTATTCCATTTCAGAAGCTGGTAATGCAAGCACTAGCAAAGACAAGCCCTTGATAATGAGAAAATAAAGAGCATAATTTCCTTTTAGTAATTCTTTTTTTTCAAAAATAATACCTTATAATCCTAACATGAAAGGGAACATTGCCTATATTAAAGCTGCAGAGGTGGTAGTCAAGGGTCAAGGTCACAGGTAATTCCAAAGAATTTCAAATATTGCACATCAAGTAAGGCACATGCATGCCTTCATATCTACAATTTAATTTAAAATACTGAATATAAAAAGGTCCCATTAGTCACCTAAAGCGTCAAGTTTAAGTAAACGATAGTACGTGAAGGGAAATCTTTGCATAAACAATAAATCCCTAGAGATTATATGAAAAAGAACGTCAGTGTTATCTGGAAATTTAGTGGCCTCAAATTGTTTATGAAAAATCCTAAAATCTTGAGAGAACTTTACCAATCTCTGTGGATTCCTCACTAAATTAAGGAAAAACTAATGTAATTTTATTTATAGTTAACTTCTCTTAAACTGTGAGAGATGGTTTGGTTTAATATCCTAAAAAGGTGTTGGAAAAGTTTTGCTCTTTGCTTTGTTATCTCAGTTATTCTTTAAAATCTGAAGAAATAAAAAGTTGTAATGTAATAATTCTTTCATAAAACAGTTTAAAAACAGATGATTATGATTAGAAATACTATTTACTGATTACCTACTTTGTGATAGTATTATTTATTTTTCTTATATTATTTGATTATAACAACATGAAAAGTTACATAAAATTATCTCCATTTTAAAAATAAACTAAGGTAAGATGGGAACGGGGTAAGAGAAGGAAGGGAAAAGGAAAAAAAGAGAATGAAAAAAATAAAAAGAAAAGAAAATTAAACCTTAAACAAAAAGAAAAAGAAAAAAGAGAATGGAAGGGAAAAATGGAAACAAAGCTTTTGTAAATGGGAGGGGAAAAAGGGTTGAAGGCAGAAAAGGAGAATGGGAATAACAAAACAGAATCAAGCTATTATGTACAAGTACAAAGGGCTTACCATGAATGTGATCAGTATGTATGACAAATACGTACTAATAAAAAAATTTTAAATAGCTAAAAATGAACAATTTTGTAATCCTTGAGAACCAAAATTATGACTTGCTATAGATTACTTGACAACACATGCCTTTAATCCCTTAGTAACTGGAGAGTACTCTCGTAAATTACTAAGTAAAATAAAGGACTCCATGTTTTATAGAAAATAATAAAAATGACCGTTTATAGCATGATAAAGTAATAACTACTCAAGATCACCAATCAAATATTTGAATTGTGCATATGAAAAACAAAAACTCAATCCAGATATCCTTGACACCAAAAGCAACATCTTTCCTACACTGGATCATAAGACTGTTAAAAATTTATATCATGGTTATTTTCCATTTGGACAAGAGACATTGAATTGTGGTGTAAAACATTATCAAATAAATACGAGTATATGTGATGTGCAAATATGGTTAAAATTGTGATGGTGATACCTCAAGAAGTTCAGGTTACACTTTGATTATTATAGCACACACGGCATCCTGGACTCCTTAACGTTCAGTATTCTTCATGAATTGTAGCTACATCTCAGTCTAAGGTATCATCAGGCCTCAGGTTTTGAGAATGAAACTCTTCAGCATGATAGTCAACTTTACTCCAATGGCTTTCCTTGATGAAAAACAAAAGTCTGAAAACCTGAACATATCCAAGGTTTATAAATAATTTTATGATACTAGTGCATATATCCAAAGAGAACAAACTCGATTCTACCATTTTGAATTTCTTTAGACTCTGAAATTTGATGCACTTCCTGAAGACTGTTTTAAGGGAAGAGAACAGTATTCTGTATTTCAAGCATTCTGAAGGCATCAGGACATCATCAGAGATGATTGGATTTCTCTGTAGGACTTCGTTGTGAAAACCCTTGGAAAAACATAGATGTTTCTTTTTTATGAGAAGATAGCTGTGAACTATTTTAACAGTATGATATTGCAGTACCAATTGACCTGTATGCATCCCTTTTAGCAAAGTCAAGTAACTTTATAAAGAAAAGATGTTTATTTAGCAGACTGTTGGGAGGTTTGAGGGTATCATCACGACTCTGGCGGACACTTCATTAGTGATCACCTCGCAAAGGTGGGTGCATAAGCCAAAGGGAAAAGAGAAGGGGCCGTGAGAAAATTACAACCACTAACTAACTCAGAGTCCTCCAGCAACCGCCTTCATGTTGTCTGAGAGCAGCATCTCCAGTGCCTTAAGGAACTCCCACAAAGCCCAGCACCTTAAAGGCGCTGCCATTCCCACAAACTGCCACGCTGAGGGATGAGGCTCCAACACTGAACCCTTGAGCGGTCATGACTTTTACATGCTATAAAGCCAAAGTACAACACTGCTGTGTTATTGTACCCACTCCCCATGAGGAAGGTAATCATTACGCACTGCAAACGTTTACTAACAAAAACTGAAAAATGTAATAATTGCCTATGATTACTCTTTAATGCAATTACAAAGAAAACTTCTCATATTTACCTGCTTTTTTTTTTGTTTTTTGGTTTTTGGTTTTTTTTTTTTTGGTACTGGGGATTGAACTCTGGTCCTTGTGCTTGCAAGGCAGGCCACCAAACCACTGAGCTAAATCCCCGGCCCTACCTGCTTTTTACTTCTCTCAGATGTACCACAATAGGGATGTCCAGAAGTTTATTAATTCTCCTTTGAAAAAAATATTTAATTGTTTCAGTTTGGGAAAAGTATTCATACAACTACTATAATAATTGTATATAAGTTGTGCTAATATAAATTTTCTATTTACTAGTATAAATACCAAAGAATATGACTGTAAGTTAATTGGTATGTTTGTTTTTCTGTTTAGAAGATTTTAATTTTTCAGAACAATTTTAGATTCACAGCTAAATGAACCTATGGTGAACCTATGGACTCTGGTAGTAATCATCTGTATATATAAGGTCATAGATTGTAGCAAATGTACCACTCTGAAAAGTAAAAATAGCCTTGAAAGTAAATGTTTTGATTCAATCCAGGCTATCAAGGCAGTCACAACAATACAACTAAACACAATCGCAAAAAAGGATTTCCAGCACTGCCTTGGAAAGTGGCAAGAATGATGTTTTCAAAGGGAGGGGAAGTTTTGTCAGGGCAATGTGTTTTTCCTTCTAACAATTGTTTTAAATTTATCTTTTAACTTTTATTAATTTCATTGGTACATTAAATGTATACAATATAATGACACTCGTTGTTGGAATTTGTATCTCTATATAATCCATCTTGCTTCTTACTTTTTCCTCATTCCACTGCCCTCCCTTCATTCCTCTCTCTCTCTCCCAATCTAGAAAGACTTTGTTTCCATTATTTTTCATTTTCTCATATTGATTCCATTCCCTTCTTATTTAAAAATTTGCCATATTTTTGAATCACACGTTCCATATACAGAAAATAACTTGCTCAGATTTTTTTTCCATTGAGTTTATTGGTACATTTAAAGCAAACAATACAGTTACATTTATCACTGGGATCTTGTACCTTTACATGATATGTGTTTGTTCTCGTTTTTTCCCCACACCCCTGCCCTCCCTTCACCCCCTTCACCTTTCCCTAATTTACAGACTTTGTTTTCGTTCTTTCACATTTTTTCTTTTCCCTTCCTTCCTTCCCCTCCCTCCCACTTTCCCTTTAGCCATATTCTTTAGAGTGTGAAATAGGATCCTGTTGAGAATTTAATTGAGACTGCATTGAATACATAGATCAAGTTGAGAAAAACTGATATTTGTAACAGCATTGAGTCTTTGTATGCATAAATATGGAATGAATCTCCACTTATTTTAACTTCTTTGACTGCATTCACCAAAGTTCTGTAGTTTTCCTCATACTGATCTTGTGCATATTTTTTAGATTAATGCCCAAGTGTTTAATTTTGGGGGTGCTGGTGCAAACTCTATTATGATTTTAATTTTAAATTCCACTTGTTAATTATGTGTACATATAAAAATAACTGACTTTTGTCTATTAACACTGTATAACCACTTATTATTTCAAGGAGGTTTTTAATAATTCTTTTACATTTTCTAAACAATTATGTTGTTGGCAAACAGCAGTAGTTTTATTTGTTTCAATTATGTAAACTTTGTATTTCCATTTCTAATTCTGTTACATTTTACTACATGGGGTGTTCAGTATGATTATGAAAAAAACTTGGAACCAAGAGACATCCCTGTCTCATTCCTGATCTTAACAGAAAAGCTTCCAGTTTCTCATATTATTTATCATGTCAGTAGAGAGATTTTTGTACATACACTTTTATTAAGACCAAAAAATTAACATACCTGTTGGATTTTGTCAAATGCTTCTCTTGAGTGATATTATCATGTGATTTTTTTTCTTTTCCATCTTGTAGATATGGTAGATTATATTAATTCATTTTTAGATGTTGAACCAGTTTTGCATACCCAAAATAAGTCCCACTTGGTTGTGCTATTGTGTAATTCTTTTTCTACATTGTTAGAAATGATTTAGTAAACTTTGTTGAGAAGGTTTGCATTTATGTTAATGAGTGGTACTGGTCTGTTATTTTTTTGTAGTATCTTCATCTGGTTTTGGTATTAGCACAATAGTGGCCTCATATAATGACTTAAGTTTTCTCTCTACTTCTATCTTCCAGGAGAGATTTTTGAGACTTGGTATGAGATTTTCTTTATGTTCAATGAAATTCACTTTGTATTTTGTGTGATGATTTTTAATTATTGACTCAATTTATTTAATTCAGATAAGCCTATTCAGATTGTCCTTTGCATCTTGCATGGGTTTTGGCAGATTGTGTCTTTCAAGAAACTGATTCTATCATCTAACTCACAAACAGAATTTTTATAGTATTTCCTTCTTACCTCTTTAATGTCCACAAATTCTGAATTATGGCCATTGTTTATTTCTGATATTAGTAATTTGTATTCTTTATCTTTTTCCTAGAATGTTGACTAGAAGCAATTTTATTAACCTTTTCAAATAAACAACTTTTGGTTTCATTGATTTTTGCTTCATTAATTTCCTATTTTCAATTTTCTGATTTCTGTTCTATTATTTCTTTTATTCTACTTACTTTGCATTTAATTTGTTTATCTTCTTCTAGTTTCCTACAGAAGACATTTAAATAATCAATTTTAGAACATTATTTTTTCTAAAAAGTTCCTTCTATAAATGCTACAAATTTTTCTAAAAGCACCAGTTTTACTGCTGATAAACTGTTTTGTTTTATGTCATTGAAATTATTTAATGATTTCTCTGCAGAGTTTTTCTTTAAACTGGATCTTATTTAGAAGTGTTTTTATTTATTTTCTATATACTTTTGAGAGTTTCTCATCTTTGTTATTGATTTCTAATGAAATTTCATTGTGATCAGAACAGACATTGCATAATTTCTATTATTTTAAACATGTTAAGCTATATTTTATGGCCCAAAATGTGGTGATTATTATACATAATCTTGAGAAAATTGTGTATTTTTCTGTCTTTGGAAGAGTAGCTTATAAATATTCATTTAAGGGTGGGGGATTTTGCTCAGTGGTGCCACTGCCTGCCTTGCAAGAGCAAGGTCCTCAGTTCAATACCTGGTACCAAAAAAAATTAATTTAATTATACACAGTTCATTGATTGTGTTGTTGAGTTTAAATATGTCCTTACTGATTTTCTTCCTGAAAAATCCATCCATTCCCAAAGAAGAGGTATTGAAATCCTCAACCACAGTAGTGGAATTTATCTATTTCTCCTTGCAGTTCAATTAGTATCTACCTTAATTAGTTTAATACATTGTTGTTCAGTAAAATTAGTTAGAGATTGTCAAGTCTTACTGGAGAATTTTGCCTGTTATCATTTTGTGATGCCCTTTTTCATCCTTGATAACATGCCTTCCTTTGTGGTCTGCTATCTCTGATATTGATACAGATACTCTTGCTTTGTTTGGACTAGTGTTGGAACAGTACCTTTTTCTCTACCCATTTACCCTTATTTTATGCCTGTCTTCATATTGAAAATGAGTTCTTTTATAAACTATAGTTAGATCTTCTTTAGTCCACTTGGGAAATCTCCTTCTTGTAATTGGTGCATTTAGATCACTAAGATTCAAATTGATTATTGATATAGTTGAATCCATATTGAACATGTGTGCTCATATTTTCTACTTGTTGCCCTCATTATTTTTGCCCTATTTTTGTTTTCTACTATTTTTCCTTTGTGTCCCTTATTGAGCATTTTATTTTTATTTATTTATTTATTTATTTAAATTTTATTGAGTTTATTGGTACATTTAGGGATACAGTACAGTTACATTCATTGTTGGGATCATGTACCTTTACATGGCAAGTCTTGATTCTCATTTTTTCCCCTTACCTCTGCCCTCCCTTCACCCCCTCTTCCCCTCCCCATCTACAAACACTTTATTTTCATCTTTTCATTCTCTCACATTTTTTTCTTTTCCCTTTTTGTTCTTCCCCTACGCATCACACCTTCCCTACACCTTTAGCTCCTTTCTTCAAATTTCTAAATGTCAGTAATCTTATTAGAATCTTATGCATTGTTGCAGAATATTCACACCAGGGAAACTATTTGGTATTTACACATGTGTGACTTATTTATTTCACTTAGGAGTATATCTTCAATATGTATCCATTTTCCTATGAATGAATCTATTCTCTCGCTCTTTATGGCTGAGTAATATTCCATTTTATAGAAAAACCACAACTTCTTTATCCAGTTTCCAACGGATGGGCAAATAGGTTGTTTCCAAGATTTAGCTATTACAAACTGTGCCGCTATAAACATGGGTGCACATACTTCTCTGTGATATGATTCTTTTAGTTCTCTTGGAAAGATACCCAGCAGAGGGATGGCTGGGTCAAATGGAACCTCCAGTCCAAGCTCTTTGAGGTATCTCCATATTGATTTCCATAGTGGTTGCACCAGTCCGCACTCCCACTAACAATGGACAAGGGTTCCTTTCTCCCCACAACCCCGCCAACATTTGTTATTGTGTGATTTATTGATAGCAGCTTATTGAGCATTTTATATGCTATGATTTCTTGCCCCTTTTATCATTATAGGTCATCATTTGTTAACTTTTTTAGTGGTTTCTCTCAACTATGCAATATATACTTACAATACATTCAAATATATTGTATTGATTCAGATGTACTATAAATGTTCTATAAAATAACTATAAATACTGTCTCCTGTTCCCTGTATCATCACAGTCATTAATTTCCCTTTATATGTATGCATAAACATATCTATGTATAATTTGTTATGGTTTATATCTAGATGTCCCCTCAAATCCTCATGGTACCAAAGGCAGTTTTGTTTTGTTTTGTTTTGTTTTTTGGTACCGGGGATCAAACTTGGGCCCTTGCGCTTGCGCAGCAGGTGACAGAACCACTGAGCTAAATCTCCAGCCCTAAAGGTGGGATTTTTGAAAGGTGGCAGGATTTTGGAGGCTCACAGCTTGCTTACTGTTAGGAGGTGGGATAGAACAGGAAGAGATGGCAACGGGGGCACGACCTGGAAGAGTTTATCTTCTTCCTGGCTCCGTTCTCCATTTCCTGACTGTCTCCATGTGAGCACCTTTTCCTCTGCAATACGCCTCTGCAGTGCATCCTTCTTTGGAGTCAGCAGACTAAGGACTGAAACATCTACACAGTGTGAACCAAAATAAACTTCTTCCTTACAGTTTCAGGTAACTAAGAAAACAGATATCATCAGATATATTGTTGTTGCTAGTCTTTAGAGCAAATTATTAAATCAACTAAGAATACAACTTATGCATGAAACCTACACATTTTAAATCATCTATAGATTATAATATCAAATGTGAAGTAAATGCTCTCTCTATAAGCAGTTGTAAAAAAAAAACTACGACTTTATAGGAACTCTTTTATCGTCACTTATTCAGGGACGATTCCGTGTTCTTGTTTTATGTTTATTTAACTTTCTTTTCTGCATAAGCTTTTTTCTCTCTAAAGAATTTCATCAAATATTGCTTGCAGTGCAGGTAGACTGCAAATAAATTCTCCCACTTTTGTTCTGCTTCAGAAAGTCTATGTTTCTAACTTCAAAAGCATCATATTGTAGGGTACAGAGTTCTAAATTGGTGGTTTATTTCTCTCAATACTTTACCATTTTATTTCACTTTCTTCTTCTTCTTTGTGTGATGTCTTTTCTCTCATTACTGAGACAGAATATCCAACATCCCAAATCAACAGGGAAAAGTTTGTTTAGCTCACAGTTTGTAGAGGTTTCAGTGCAAAATCAGCTGACTCCATGATAGGGTGGCATAGCAGACACAGATCTCAGAGAAGAAATAGTTCATGGTGGCCAGAAGGTAACAAAGTAACAAAGCAACAAGGGCAACATAGCTCTTTGTACCCCTTTTATCTTATCCAGGCTACTTAGGGTGGGTAGCACCCACACCCTTAATCCTAGTGCCCTTAATCATAGCATTATATGATGAATCAATTCCAGCATCACATGCTCTAGATCCAGCCACCTCTGAAAAAGCCCCATCCATGACTGCATGAGGCTTTGGTGACACATCTAGACACAAGACAAAACAAAGACAAAACATGATTTAAAGGAGTCAGTTATAGTTTTTGTTTCCTTATGTTTGGTATTTTTCCTTTGGGATCTTTCAGGATTTTTCTTTACTTTGATTTTTCTGTAGTTCATGATGATATGCTTAGATATAGTGTTATTTTTTTACATTTATCCTGCTTAGTTTTCTCTTAGATTCCTGTGTCATGGGTGTGATATTTAACATTAATTTGTGAAAATTCTCAGTCACTGTTGTTTCAATATTTCTTCTGTTGCTTTCATACACACACACACACACACACACACACACACACACACATGTATGTATTTATACCCTTTGAAGCTGACTCACAGTCCTTCCACCATTCTGTTCTGTTTTACTCAGTCTTTGTTCTCTTTGCTTTTCAGCCTTTGAAGTTTCTATTGATGTTTCCTGAAGCTGAGATTTTCTTTCCTCATCTCTGTTTAGTTTGCTAATAAGCCCATCAAAGTCACCACTCACACTGTTACAGTATCTTTGATCTCTAGTATTTCTTTTTTAATTCTTTCTTAGGCTTTCTATCTATCTGTTAACATTATCCATTATTTTTATATGCTCTCTTCTTTATTCACTAGAGATCTTATCATGCTAATCACATTCCCAACCTGAAAATCCCAGCATCCTCGTCATGTCTAGTTCTAATGATTGCTCTACTCCTTCAACCTGTCTGGTTGTTCTTAGCTTTTTTTTAACTTTTTGATTATGGCATGTATTTGCTTCTTGAAAGACATACATGATATTCTAGATAAAAGAAACTGCTGTAAACAGGCCTTTAGTACCTGGTAAATTATCAGTAGAGAGGAATCATTCTATGATAAGGTCTTAGTCTTTTAGTCTATGCTGCTGTCAGTGGAAGGGAACCATTCTATGCTAAGATGCTAGTCTTTTAGCCTATGCTTCTGGAATGTGAACTTCTTAAGTGTTTACTAGAATTTTTATTTTCTCTGCTTTGGTGGGCCAGGGTAGATTACTGTCTCATATTCAAAGCTAAAGCTGAATACAGCCAGAGTTTAATATTTCTATCTCTCAGACTAGTTATGCTCTAAATATTACCCAGTAGGATAGGCTCTGTGAAAATCACAAATTAATTCCTTTCTTCTGAGGGAAGATTTTGTTAATAAGAACACAGTTCTCTGGAATATTTTAAATGCTTCCATTTCCTTCCCTCCTTCTGAAAGTAAGAATGGATTTTTCTCCAGTGATTGCTATAGTAATCTGGTCAAGCTGTTGGAAGTAAATTTCTCAGTATTGTAGAAGTTCCACAGTGCCTGAGTTCTCCTTGACTATCAAACTCTCAGAGCCTCCAACAATTAATCAAATACAGTCTAGGTTCTCCTATCACAGCACTGATTTCTGCAGTGGATTCTCACTCAGGAATTTATGCTCTGGGAAACCATGGCCTTCTACATTTATCTGTCTGTCTCTTCAATTTTAGGATAGCACTTTAATACCCTCCATTCTCTAAGATACATAAGAATATTTCATTTTTCTGTCTAATGTTTCGCTCGTTGTTAGGCTAGACTTGTGATTTCTAAATTCCATACACGCAGAAGTGGAAATCAAGAACCTATATTTAACTTTATAATGCACTGCAGAACTGTCTTCTAAATTGCATGCCTGCAAAATGGCAATATTATTTTGCATTT
This sequence comes from Fukomys damarensis, assembly GCF_012274545.1. NCBI lineage: Eukaryota > Metazoa > Chordata > Mammalia > Rodentia > Bathyergidae > Fukomys > Fukomys damarensis. The sequence goes on along the minus strand of NW_022900915.1, from coordinate 27,943,876 downwards.
CTTGAAGTAATGTGTTATATTTCTTTTTTATTTGTCCCTTTCCACAAGTCAGTATTGTCTGATTTTTGGATTTTTTACTACACAAATAATTGTGGAGTGTTATCTGCCTGCTATTTTAATTTGAATTTAATGATAAAACATGCTGAGCACCTTTAAATTTTCATATTTGCTATATATTTATCTTCTATGCAGTATGTATTCCAACCTTTTATTGATTTCTTATTTATTCATTTACTTATACTGGGGATTGAACACAGGGTCTTCACACTGAGCTACACTTTGAGCCCCTCCTTCACTTGTTTGTTTGTTTGCTTATTTTGAGAAAGAATCTTGCTAAATTGCCCAGCCTGGGCTCAAACATGTGATCCACCTGCTTCAACTTCCCAGGGATGCACCACTGCACCAACCTGATTTATTTCTCTCAATTCTTTCATTATTTTCTTATTGTTGAATTTTAAGAGGCATTTGTGTCTCCTGGTTAAGAGTTTGTCAGAGTGTTGCTTTGCAAATATTTTTCAATAGTTTGTCACTTCATTCCTTTAATGATATCTTTTGCAGAGAAAAAAAATATGATAATGTCTAATTTACCTTCTTTTCCTTTCTCCGGGATAATACATTTTTGTTTTGTGTCTAAAATAAATTCTCATTTATGCTCCAGGGCACATGAATTGCTAACCTTCTCTCAGAAGTTAAAGGCTTTAACTTCTTGTGAGAAAAGGGTCTTTCTCCACAGCATGGGGTGCTCCTCTTCTTCAAAGCAACATCCCAGACCCTGGAAAGTCTTCCCTACCCCGCTCTGCAGGAATGGCTCTGATGGAGAAGAGGTGTAGGGGGAGTGCAGTCTCTCACTGTGTCAGGAGCAGAGCAGTCAAGGAATGTCCTCTCAGACTACCAGTGGTTTTTTTACCTTATTTATCTATATTATATCTTTCCTTTAGTGTAATGATTAATTCACATGAGTTGCATAAATTAATGAGTTTCTCTATGACTTTTCCATTCATTTATATAGCACGCATCATTTGAATCCACCTCCCATCTAACTACTCTCGCCTCTCTCCTCCTTCCCTCTTAGTCTCTCACCTACTTTCAGGTCATGTTTTTTTCTTTCAGTTTCCACATAAGAGAGAAAACATTCAGTGCTTTTCTTTCTGTGTCTGGCTTATTTCATTTAGCATGACAATCTCCCTTTTACCCATTTTTCTGCAAATAACATGGCTTCATTCTTATTTGAGGCTAGTAATATTCTACTGTAGATAATATAACTGTACTGTATATTTAAAAAGCAACAATAAACTCAATGAGAACAAATATTCTACTGTAGATAGATGTAGATACAAATGATATAGATATAGCTGTACCATATTTTTAACCCATCTGTCTAGACATGGGTTCTTCGGTTGGTTCTCTATCTTGGCACCTCTGACTAGTACCACCTCAAACTTGGCTTTGTAGATATCTCTGTTATATGCTGGCTGACCTTATTTCCTTTGTATATACACCCAAGAATGGCATGCCTAGATCATATGAAGTGTGCTTTTAGTTTTTTAAGGAGGCCCCACACTATTTTCCATAGTGCCTGTATTAATTTATATTCCTACCAATAGTGTATAATGGCTCGTTTTTCTCTGCATCTTGCCAGTGATTGCTGTTTTCATTATTTTTGTTTTATAAAGTAGCCACGCTACATACAGTGAAATGGAATCTCAGTGTAGTTTTGATTTTCATTGACTTGATGTTTAAAGATGTTGAGCATTTTTTCATGTATTTTTATCTATTTCTATTTCTTTTTTGAGAAGGACTTTAATACATTTCTTTAATACATTTATTGATTGGATTATTTAGCTTTTCATTGTTGAATTTTCTAAGTTCTTTATATATTCTCTTTGCAGTTGGAAAGCTCTTCTACTTTTTTTGAGGGTTGTCTCCTCATTTTGTTTATTTTTTTCCACTGTTGTTTAGAATATTTAATTTGATATAATTCCATCTATCTATTACTTTTATTTCTGAGCTACTGAAGCCTTATTCAGGAAATCTTTGCCTGATCATTATCATGAAATATTTCCCTTTTATTTCCCTTTAGCAGTTTCAGAGTTTACATTGAAGTGTTTGATCTATGTTGAGTTGATCTTTGTACTGGGTGAGACAGGGATCTAATTTTATATGCATGTACATCAACTGTGTATACAAACCATATTTTCTTTATCCATTCATGTATGGATGGATATATTGGCCACTTTCAAAATTTAGATATTAGTAATTATGCTACTATATTTTAAAATTAAAATACATGAAAAATGCATGCTTAGTCTTAAAACAATATGGGAAATATCTTGGTTCAGACTATGGAGCAGTTTATCCAGGATAATGCAAATCTGTGCATAAAACTCATCAAATTCACACACACACACACAATGGGCCAGGGATTTCACTCAGTGGTGCTGTGCCTGCCTGGCAAGCACGAGGTTCTGAGGTAGATTCCTGGTACTAGAAAAAAAATATAGAATTTATTGCTTCCTTCCTACCTTCCTTTCTTTCTTCATGTGTTTATTATTTCCAGGCCCTAAAGTTTTATGTTTATTCACTAAAAAACTACACTTGCACATTCATGAAATGTCTCCTTTCTTGTTTTCCTGTTCTGTTTCTTATCAGTCCTATGCTTCTCATCTCCTCCTCCTCCCCAGTCTCTCTCCCCTTCTTTCTCTCTCTCTTTCATAAACTATTTTTAATGACACAAAGCTCATCTGACTTTACTGTCTACTTCAAACTTTCCACATATGTAAAACCCTATTTACATTTTTCTGCAAATAATTTTTTCTTGAGTTGTTAGTCATTTTTCATCTCTGTGATCAAAAACCTGATACACAGGTTAAAGACTTATTTTACATCAAAGTTTTGGAGCTTCCCCTCCACAGTTAGCTGGCTCCAAGCCAGAAACATCAGGAGTGTGGGGGACTTGGCTGAGGCATGAATGGTTAAACTGCAGAGCGAAAGCACACAGGCTCTGTGAGAAGTAAGTGGTTAAACAAAAAGAAGTTTAAATTAGTGAAGCATGTTGTGTCTGCCTGTTGTCCTTCCCCTTTCCCCAAGAAAACTGCCCAGCCTTGAGGCAATATGTTCCCCAAACTGCTTTTCTCCTGCTTTTTTCTCTTACACCAATATTCTAATTAAAGCCTGAGAGTTCTTGGTTTCTGTGCTACTGCTGGGCATCCTCATAACTCTGGGTGCTCTCTGTGGAGCATTCCCTCTAGGGCTTTCAGTGATTGAGCCAAGTCTCTTCTCTGAGCATCCCTTTCCATCCTTCATACCACCACAGTCACACACTGCTCCAATTGTGGTAGGAAGGCATGGAGAAGTAAAGCTCCCCACCTCATGGGAGCCAGGAACAGAGAAAAGGATAGAAAGAGAGTAAGAAGAAATATATCCTTCAATGATGCTTCCCCAGCACCTAATTCCTACACCTAGGCCCCACCTCCTGACAGCCTTTTTAACTAAAAGCTCCTCGGTGGAACAATCCATTGATGAGGTTAGTGTCTTATGATCCAATCACTTCCCTATGGCCCACATTGTTAAATTGAGGAACAAACCCTCAATGTAGGAATCTTTGTGATCGCGTCATACTTATACCATAACAGGATGTGCAAAATTATACATTTCCCCTTTTACTCAGTCATGTGCTAATATTTCAAAGCACAATTTTACCTCATTCTCTTTTTACTCCCAATTCCATAGATTATTGTTTATTCTTTTTTATATTTATATAAAGCAAGACAAGCAGTGCTTTCCGCCTTTACATCCTGGTTTGCATATCAGCTGTCCCCACCTGTATATCAGATATTCCTGCCTGCTTATCAGGCATTGCCAGATGCTCCCAGACAGATGCTTGCAGACTCTTCACACTGTGCAGCTTATGTCTTCAAAGCATACCTTTCTTTGCTTTCCATGTTTATAGTCAATAAAATACAGGGTGACCTTGGTGCCCTTTTTCTTGCTGCTCAGAATAGCACCGATCAACCCAAGACCCAGTTCTTTCTAAGTCTTCTTGTTTTTAGTTTTTTCAGCTTTCTGTTATAGTGCCTCACAGGAGATTGTGGATTTATTGCAGAAATCTAGGGTAGTGTCACCATTCCCTTATAAATAAGCACAAGAAGGGAAATTGATCTTGAGACTAAGATTTCATGATAGAGCTTCCTCTGGGTCATCAGTAAATGCTACATATATTTTTCATACAACAAATTATTTCAACGTTTTATTACACTGCTAATAAAACAATTCAGAAAGTATAGAACTGGCCAGTTAAGCTATTATTATCACTTTAAATGAAACAGGCAGAAACTCCTACAATGATACTACTACTTGCTTACTTGTGAAAGCCCATGCTTCAAACACACCTTTTTCCATCTCCATTCCCACTCCTCTGGTCACATGTCACATATATCACATGACTTTTGATCAGTTTCATGGATATGAATATTAAATATATTCATATTCAGCAATTAAAACACACCTATAAGTACTTAAAACTTCATCCATTCTCAATTAAAACATTGATCTGATTTCAATCCAAAAAGTTCTTTCCTGAGCATAGACTGAACCATCTTTATTGATGATGGGAGAGGGAAAATATATCCTTTCACTTCTGCTTGTCTTCTTTTCCACAGCCTGTTAGAAGTTCAGAGGCACAGTGTAAAATTTTGTATATGCAGTTCTTCTTCCTGGTGCATTGGACCGTGTCCAAGAGATCTCTGCAAGGGGAATATAAACATATGGGCTTTTTTATGCAGCCCTGGTAGCATTGTTTTGGAGGCCCTCTGAGGACTTTAGCCTCTGGGATTGCCTTACACAGGCAACACACCCTGGGCTGTGGTTTTGTAATCCACATCTGTTTGGTTTCTGCTCTCTAAAGGACACAACACAACCTGCCCCCATGACTGTAATACTGTTCATCAGGGAAACCAAGGATAAGGGGCAGCTCTTTTTCCTCATGTCACCTCGTTCCAATGCTCTTACTATAGACTTTTTGGGGTTTTTTTTTCTTTTTCCAGTATTGGAGATTGAACCTAAGGGCTTTCACCCTGAGCTACATGCAAGTCCTTTTCCTTCTTTTGAGACAAGGTCGCATTATTTTGCTAAGTTGCCCAGTTTGGGCTTGAACTCAGGATCCTCCCACTTTTGCCTTCCAAAGTACTATAATCAAAGGTCATGTGCCATCACACCCTACTAGTCCTTCCTGTTTTTAAACCTCCTTGCAGCTTTGTGTCTGTTGATGCTTGTTATTCCACCACGGTAAAGATAAAGGTCTAATAAAAACAGCATAAAGACACTTTTGTCGCTAATGTAATCAGTTTTTGTAACGGCAGTCAGCAAATAAAGCGATGCTTATCATTTTAAAAATTGCATATTTAAAAAGTAAAACTTCATTGCTCACAGTCATACCATTGCAGAAAATATCTGCCTAGTTGATCAAATTCACCCTCTTTTCCTTGTATAACAAAGCATTAATGTTCATTCATTTGCAAGATACCTGCAGCTATAAGGGAAGTCTTTTTTCCCAGAATCCTGAGAATGTGAATGATGCCATGATGTTTCTTTTTTGACAATATCTAATATAAACACAAAGTCACAGATTCCCCCTTCCTAGATAAACTCACTCTGCCTGTCAGTTTAATTTTACATTGTCACTGACCACCTAAGAACCTGAATGTCAGTTCTGTTCAGAGTAATGGATTTGAAATTGCCAGTGACAAAAACTGCAATTGTCACCTTCTGTTATACAAGTAAAAATAATAGAGGGCATACATTTTACATAGCATGCACTGAAGTTTTTCAGCATTGCAAACCTATAAAATTTCAGAAAGTAAAAATGCCAAATAATTCACAAATAGGAAAACAGAGACCATTAAAAAAGGAAACAAAGTCAACTTTTTATTTATTTATTCATTTATTTATTTGGTACTGGGAATCGAACTCTGGTCCTTGCACTTGCAAGGCAGGCAGTGGAAACACTGAGCTGAATTCCTGGCTCCGAAGTCACCTTTTTAATCACAGATTTCTTTCACATGTTGAAGTTTGCCTAAGGTACAAGAATCTGGAGAATCAAGTAAATAAATCTAAGGGCCATTTGTATACTACTTTAAATACATTATTAAATATGAACCATTCTATACCCTATTTTTTATAAAAATACATACTTCAAAAGGAAAGTCCATCTTGAAGAGAATACAAAGCCTATCCTGGTGACACATGCTTGTAATCGCAGCACTTGGGAGACTAAGATAGGAGAACCACATGTTCAAGTCCCCCCTGGGAAATTTAGCAAGACTCTGCTTCAAAATAAAAAGGGTTGGTAATGAAGCTCATTGTGAAGGACCCAGGTTCAGTCCCCAGTATGGCCAAAAATGAAAGAAGTAACAAGAAAAAAAAAATAAGAAAAGGATGTGGTGAAAAAGAGTTTGAGTTTAAAATTCTTTACCTCTATAGCATAGAATATAATATCTCATTTCTTAATCTATAGAAAGCTGGCATTCGATATTTTTATGTATTCTTAAAGTTTGAATCAGTCAGAAATTTTGCTTTTATTGCTGTAAGCATAAAGTGACCGAATAAAATGATTGGAAATGAAATTTAATAGAAAGGTGTCAAGGAACTAAGAACATTTGTGGTAATAACCACAGCACCAACTTCAGAAAGAGAGAGGCAGGGATTCCATGAACGTCAAGGATGCCACTGCTGCTGAATGTTCTCTTCACCACCACAGGAATGTGTGGTTTGTTTCTGTCCATTAATCATGGGCATGGCGTATTGATATCATGTCTCACTGTGATTTCAACAATAGGAGAAGCATAATTCTTTAAAAAGAAATTAAATGTTGTTACCCACAGAGTGGAGTTTAGTGCTGAGTTAGAAAAACAAAGCCACTTACTGAATAGTTTCTCTGGTGTGAAAAACTATAATAGTACACAAGATCCTAATGGGATAATTAACCATGTGAAATAGGAAGAAAAGGGCTAAAGATGTAGGGAAAGTGGGAAGGGTAGGGGAAAGGGAATAAGGGAAAAGAAAAAAATATGAGAAAATGAAAAATGGAAATAAAGTGTTTGTAAATAGGGAGGGGAGGAGGAGGTGAAGGGAGGGCAGGGGCAAGGGGAAAAAATGAGAACCAAGACCTGTCATGTAAAGGTACAAGATCTCAATGACGAATATAACTGTACTGTATACCTAGAATGCACCAATAAACTCAATAAAAAGAAAACAAAAACAAAAACAAAAACAAACCACTGAATGAAACAGCAAATATCCATGGACTTAGGGAATTAAAGTACAAGACATAGAAATAATGTAAGTGTATAAAAGGCCAGAAAGGGCATAATTTGTATTTTTAATTCAAAAATAAGAATTACATAAGTTGATCATGTATATGATTATTTAACATAGCTACAATGAAAATGACTAAATCAATCTAATTAGCATATTCACATACATTCTTTTTTTGTGTGTGAGTGCATTTAAAATATACTCTCAACAGCGTTCAAAAGGCAAAATTTTGTGTGTTCCGGGCCATAAAATCCCATTGATTTAGACATATTACTATTAAAAAGTAAAAACTCCTTTTGCTATTTAACATTATTATTTAAATTTGCAACATAGCAGTTACCATTTTAAAGAATTTCTCATTGAGTAAAATATTTTTAGGTTCTTTTTTTTCCCTTGCATGAACCAGCTTCAGTAGAAGATCATTTCTAATGCAAGGGGAAGCTGTATGGAATAGATAGATTTAATATACCAAGGAAATATCACATTATAGGAACTGCTCAGAAAAGCAGCTAATCAATAGTGCAGGATGCCCTGGAATTGTTCTTATATGATGTGCATACTGAGCATGATGATTTTTGTTGTTGTGTTTTCATAGGTTTTCAAATATAATTGCAGAATTACAGACTGTCCACCCAAGTTGAATGTTTGATCTTTAAACAGATTGCATATATCATATCTTATTTGTTTTGGATGCCTTTAATATCAATTAAAATGGTGTTGGTTTGGCATAATTTTTGTAAAGAATTATAAGATTATACCTGGCTGTATATCACTCATGGAAGAAAAATTCAATCTTTCTCAACCCTATTGTACTAGGCTTTTCCCATTTATCCTCTACAGATACAGCCTTCTATGTAAAGGAGGCATCAAAGCAATTATGCCCTGTCATGCAGAGCACAATAAAACATAGGTCTGTATTTTACTATGCAAATGTCTCATCTGTTAGGGACACTTAGAATATTGATTAGTTAAAAGAATAAAACATGAAAAAGCAAGCCAAGAGGCAAATGTTTAGTGCAATACAATACTTGGTGTTAGCTTGCATTTTGCCATGGAATTGTGCCTATCATCCAAAATAGGAAAGAGAGGCTTTAAATTATCCTTATGATCAGCCCAATTGTTAGTGGTGGTCAGGGTCGCTTTCTCTGGGACATTTCCCTGGAGACAGTGGTCAGAACATCTAGAAGACTGAGGCATGGGAATGGGAAATAGGTGAAGCAGAAAGGCACAGAGGAAGAGACTGAACTGCAGGGAAGTCTGACATGACAGCCTCATCAGCCCCCAGACTCACCCTGAGCCAAAATAACACTTCAGAGTTATCCTGCCTTGGGACAAAACAAATGGGCCTTTCCAGCCTGGTGTCTGTCACCCTTCAAAGGAAACTGACCCTGGAATGCCTCTAGCTTATCTGCAGCAATGATGTGATATGGATTTTCACTGGACTTCCATGACTACCCTGAGGCAGCTTTTGCTCCCTTGAAGGCTCTAGTCTGATAGGTTCAGACCCCATAGAACCACTGGGATCCAGCTCTTTGTATGTGTGTAGGGAACAGCATTTTCTAGAATCTACTAACCCTTATTTCCTGGGAGAAACATAGAAGAGGAAGGTTTCCAGATAGAACTTGCCACTTGGTTCATCAGCATTGACTCATCTTTCTCCATTTCTAGCACTGGAATCCCTGGACCATTAGCTGGCACTTTGGCAGGTCAGAGAGGTTCATTTGTTGGCCTGATTCAAACTCTCACTCCAGTGGAACAAGTTCCCAAGTCAGCCTCCTGCTCTCAGGATGGAGAGGCTGTCACTGTTCATTTACAGTAAAAATTGGACTACAGTACATTAGTTTGTTTATGTTACGATAACAGAATTCCACAGACTACATGGCTTAAATAACAGATACACATTTTCTGGCAGTAGTGGAAGTTCGAGATCAAGGTCAGGCGGGGCTGGATCATCACGAGGACTTGCTTCCTGGCTTTCAGACTGTCACCCTGTCTGTGTCCTCACATGGCATCTGCTCTGTGTACATGATATGGACAGAGCAGGTTATAGCCTCTCTCTCTCTCTCTCTCTCTCTCTCTCTCTCTCTCTCTCTCTTTCTCTCATTTTGAATGGATACCAATCTTAGTGGATTAAGGCTCCTTACTTCTCAGAATGTGTAAATGTTACCCTGTGATGAAAAATACCCTGGAAATGTAATTAAGTTAAATATCTTGATATGGACAGATTATCCTGAATTATATGGGTAGATGTCAAATAGAATCACAAGTGTCTTTATAAGAGAAAGGAGACTTTATGCAGACAAAAAAGAAGAAGCAATGTGACCACAGAAGCAAAGATTGCAGTGATGCCTCTGTAGGTCACAGAAGGTGGCAGCCACCAGAAGGTAGAAGGAGCAAAGAAAAGGTTCTAGTGGCTTCTGGGGGACAAACATCTTGGACTTTGACTTGGTGATACTGATCTGGATTTCTGGCCACCTGAGCTGAGATAAAATTTCTTGTTTTTTAAAACTACTAAATTTATGATAATTTGTTACTCCAACAATAGAAAACTAACACAATTCATTTTTCCCTTGCCTTGTGCCCAACATTTCATCAGCTGAGTTTTACTATAAATTAAAGTTATAATTAAAACTACTAAATCACTAACCAAGAGGCAAATCCTCACAGGGTATAATCATCAACTTGTTGAAGATTACAAATGTTTATAAAAGGAGGAGGAGGGAGAATTTGATTCTAAAGTCAAAGAGATGTTGGTTGAAATCTAGGCTTCAGTATTGAAGAGCTGTATAACTGTGACAAGCTATATAATATCAGTCTCAATATCATCCATAACAAGGCATATGACAGTATCTTCAAAATGAGAAATTGCTGAAATATTTATTTATTCCTGAATGGCATTTAAAAAGCATTCAAGATACACTTATGGTGGGAATGGCACACTTCCAGAATGGCAATGTGGACAAGTTCTCCAGTCAAAAATGAATGAATTAATAAAATAATCATAACTGGTTAAAACTATTTTAAAATAGCAATTTAAAATCTGGCGATTTTCCTAAGCACATACCAGAAAAGAAGATACATTTATTCAAGAACATCTCGTAATCCTGATAAAGAACTTCAAGGATCTGTGATACTTTTGTGGCAGTGAATTCCCTCCCTTTCACATGTCACAGCTCAAGTTAGGTGTGACTGGTGATGGGGTTCCTTCTCCAGGTCCTCATGTAGGAACAGAGTATCTTCCAGGTTTAGGCAGGACATCAGCATCCACCTATTGATTGCAGAGGCTAAATTCCTGATGATTTTAGCCATGAGTCAGAGCTTCCATCCTCCCCTCAACCTTAACCCATTGCAGCCACTCTACTCCAGGAATGGCAGGTGTCTTAGTGAATTTGGCTTGCTATAATAAAATTTCCATGAATCACATGGATTACACAATAAATATTTATTTCTCTCAGTTCTGAAGGCTGGGAAGTCCAAGACTAAGGCTGTAGCAGATTTGGTGTCTAGTAAGCTTCCTTCCTGTTTCATAAATGGCTATATTCACTCTGTGTTTTCACATAGCAGAAAGATGTGGGGAAACATGCTTTTATAAGTGTACTAATTCCATTTGTGGAGGCCCCACCCTCAGTGATTCCACTTCCTAATACCACTATGCTGTGAGTTAAAATGTTAACATATGAATGGGAAGAAGGGAAACACATTCAGTTTATAAAAATACTCAGGCCTCAGACGCCTTCATATCAGCTTATACACAGAGTGGAGGTTTGACATGAAGGAAGAAAGGAAAGAAAAACAGAGGCTGCCATCTCTGCCCAGAACTCTGCTCAGTGAGCAGTGCAGTCCTCCTGTCCCCAGCTTTGGAGAGATGGCTGGGAGACTTTGCTAAGGGGTGGGTGAAGGGAGTCCAGAGCTCTCCCCAAAAACAGAACATGAAAAGTTCTCACCTAAGGGTGCTCTAAAAACAATGGAGATTTGCATGGAAAGCAATTATAGGAGAACTGGTAGCTTCATGAAAAAAATCTAAATTATAGGAAGCCAGTTTACTGAAAAGAACTGAGTAAAGAGTCAGCTAAGAGCTCTTAAGGTCATAGCAAAGCTCACAAACTCATAAAAGTCTGAAAAAATTACTTATAAGGGAGGCCAAGTGCCTATGGAATAACGTCCTCATGTAGAGAACACCATTAAAGACCAGAGCCCCTTCAGCCCAGCCAGAGGATGCCAGCCTAACTGGCACCAACACAGTGCTGTTCGTGCCCGCCTCCCCCCGTGAACAAGAGAAAGAGGGCCTCTCTGAGGCTCTTAGATGAAAATTGAAGCCCACAGGAAAAGTGAAGAAAATCTGCCATAAAGGCACACCACACCACCATAGTTGGTAAGTCGGGGGAACCAGCACCTCACATAAGAATCTGATCTAACTTCAAGGAAAGGACAGCTAGAACCTGCAGCAGAACCTTGCAGAGTTCATCCCAGCAGGAGGTCAGAGATCTCAACTTGGGCCTTACAGCCAGAAATCAGCCTGAGCCTCAGGGGACAGCTGCTGGCTTGCTGAGACTAATTAACTTAGATCTGCATACTCCTGCCACTTTGTCTAGTCCTCAGAGGCATACCCTGAAGGAGGCCCTCTATTTCTATTTTTTATTTTTTATTTTCAAAGTAATAGTTTTCTCTCTTATCCTTAATCATTTAAAATATTTTATATATTTTTCTCCTTTTTTACTTCTTTTTTATATTCATTTCTCTCTCTCTCTCTCTCTCTCTCTCTCTCTCTCTCTTCCATCTTGATCTTCACTTTTCTATTTTTTTATTCCTGTTCCAATCCTAATTTGAATTTATTTTTTCTTTTTCTTTTCTTCTCTCAATTTCCATTACTTTTAAAAGAAAGTGAATATAGTCTCTAGCGTCCCTATTGCTGTTAGTTTGTTTTGTTCTTGTGTATATTTTGTTCTGTCTTCCCCTCCTTTTTTTTTTTTTTGAGACAGAGTCTCACAATGTAGTTGAGACTGACCTGGAACTCACTATGTAGCCCAGGGTGGTCTCAAACCCACAGGGATCCTCATGCCTCAGCCTCCCTAGTGCTGGGATTACAGGCATGCGCCACCATTCTCCTCTTCTCTTAAACAGCTTCCTAGTGTGTGTGTGATCATACTGTGTCTTCTGATCTCACTTTTAACCTTTCTCTATCCTATCTATCTCCCTCCCTCCCAACTCCTTCTATATCCCCATCCTAAAGGGTAAAGTTGCTATATTGAAGAGTTTATTCACTATAAACATATTTTTGGTCTGGTCCTTAATTTTAATTTAATTCACACAGTTAAACATGATAGATAATAACTACCACAAATGGTCAATTTCTAAGCTGTGCTTGATGCTACTGTGTTGCTAATTGTATCATTTAGGCTAAGGTGTTGTGATTGATCTGGTCAGTTGTCCTTCCTAGTATAATGAAAATGAGATTGCCTCAGTGTCATTAGAGACTCAAAGCCTAAATACCAGCTATATCTAGAAGACTGAATTATTAACCTAGGAATTAAACCAAAGACAGTACAAACAACAAAAAATAGAAATGAGAAGACATTTGAACAAAGCACGCTGACTTCCACCTCACCGAAGGTAAACTCTGGGGAAATGAGGTGGAAAGTCTGATAGTCAACCCTCCTGACACCCTGAACTGATAGCACAGGAAGTAACAAAACAGATAAATGAGGCTGTAGAAAAATTCAAAACAGAAATAATTTCCCAGATAACCAAAGAGATGGTGAGAAGAATGAAAGATCTAATTAGAGATTCTAGAACAGAAACAAATAAAAAAAAAAAAATAGATGAGCTCAGAACCATGATGGAAACCATGAAAGCCCAGCATAGGAAAGAAATGGAATCCACGAAACAGATTCAAACATATCCAGGAGATTAAAACTCTATAGAAAGAATTCACCACAGAATGGATGAATGTGAAGATAGAATTTCAGATATAGAAGATATGATTGTGGCCATTGACCATGAAAAGAGATATCTCTTCAAAAGAGTAAGGGATCATGAGAAATCAATCCAACAATTCTTAGATGATCCAAAGAAGAATAATATAGGACTTTTAGGAAACAATGAAGTAGCAGGAGAAAGTACAAATGACATTTAAAAAAAAAAACTGTTCATAGAATTAATGACAGAAAACTTCCCAAACAGAGGGGAAGAATTTGACATACAGATCAGTGAGGCATATAGGACTCCAACTAGCCATGATAAAAAATATCTACACCTAGACATAAAATAATCAAGGTCCTGGAAACCCAAAAGAAGAACAAAATACTACTAACAGTTAGAGAAAAAAAAAAAACCAAATCACACAGGAAAGCCCATTAGAATCACAGCAGGCTCTTTAACACAAATACTCGAGTCAAGTCTGGAGTGAGGTATTTCAAGTCCCAAAAGAAAACAACCTCCAAAACTATCTTTCAAAACTGATGGGGAGATAAGATACTTCCATGACAAAGAACACCTGAGAAATTTCATGAACACCAAACTGGCACTCCAAACACTTATAAATAATATCCTGGAAAAGAGAAAATGATGACCACAACTCCATAAAGGCCAATAGAGCAAATATAACAGGTAAGGCAACAAATTAAAAGGAGAGAGGGGAAAAATAAAAAATAAAAGAACCAACAACCAAGAAAATAAGATGACAATGAAAAGCCAATACATAATAGTTATAGTCATCAATGTTAATGGCCTCAATTCACCAATCAAAAGAAATAGGCTAGCAGAATGGATTAAGAAGAAAAATCCAACAATATGCTGTATACAATAAACCCACTAATCCACAAAGAAATTCACAGACTGAAAGTAAAAGGATAGAAAACAGTTCTCCATGTGACAGGAGCTCAGAAAAAAATGGAGGTAGCTATCTTATTTGCAGACAGAGTAGATTTCAAACCAAAACTAATCAAGAGAGACAAAGAAGCCTACTACATCCTTCTAAAGGGAATAGAAGAGGAAGAAATGACAATCATAAATATATATGAACCACATACTAATGACCCCAGTTACACAAAAAAATATTAATGGATATGAAAAATGAAATAAGCAGTAATGCAGTTGTAGTGGGGGATCTCAATACTCCCCTGACTCAAATAGATTTTCTAGACAAAAAACAACAATGGAATAATAGAACTGACAAAGTTTTAGAACAAACAGACTTAGTAGATGTCTACAGAGTGTTCCACCCCCAAAACTCAGAATATACATTCCTTTTGGCTGTACATAGGTCATTCTCCAAAACAGACCACATACTACCTAATGACAGTGTTTCATTAAATAAAAATATCAATATATAGGGAGAAATTAAATAAGAAAAAATTCACACTATCTTCCATATGTAAAGATATATATAATATAGATATTCTAGTAGTTATACAGGTTAATCATATAAATTAGTAGCCTTATTATGAGAATTAAATAAGTTTATTTAGAAAAAAATATACATTTTAAAGTTTTTAATCAACAAGAATTAGTACTAATATTACTATTTTTGTTATAACAAACAGATAATTGGGTAAGAAAATTGTATCTGTGGTTGTGTGACAGTACCAACATAACTTGTTCCTGTAGAAAATGCCAGTGTAATGCCAACTATGAACATGACAACAAAAATGATAACCAAATTATATTTTCTAACATTTGCTATTTAATTGATGTCTATGGGTCAAGGACTATAGCATTATACATAAATTATTTCCTTAATCTTTCCAAAGATTTTACTCATTAGTTACATAGAATAGTATGATTTCAATTCTAGGACATAAGGAATAAATCATGGCCTGACTTATTAAAAGTAAACATACACTAACCGAGACTTGTCATGTAAAGGTACAAGATCCCAGTGATGAATGTAACTGTTCTGTATTCCTAAAATGTACCAATAAACTCAATGAGAAGAAAAAAAGTAAACATATACCTGTGTGTTTCAAATTTCATGGTCCTAGCACGCCTGTAATCCCAGCACTCGGGAGGCTGAGACAGGAGGATCGCTGGGAGTGCAAGACCAGCCTGGGCTACATAATGAGTTCCAGGTCAGTCTCAACTACATAGTGAGACCCTGTCTCAAAAAACCAAAAAAAAAAAAAAAAAAGTTTTTTCATGGTCCTAAAATAGGTTAAATATTTATCTGTAATGAATTCTTCTATGTCCTACTACATGAATTAAAGTACCTAAATAATAAACTTTCCATAATATAAAGCTAAGAGTCCACTCACACACTTAGTAAAGCAATGAACATTGGAAGAATTGTTCAATGACTGTAGAAATCGTTAAATGAACAGGAATTACTGCCCTACACAAGCTAACTTCTTGGAGGGAATTTAGTCTATCTGTATCTCACAGACAAAAAAATAAAATCAAAGTGTCTGCCACTGTCCTGCCACTCAATGTCATTTGAAGCTTTCTCAGCACCGTGGAAAGGGAGAATCCAGGAACTTGCATCAAGCTTTACACTGGAGAGCACTGCAGGGGAGACTCGGAGAAGGCGAGGGGTGTAGTTATGTTGTGATTGGAGGGCACCCATCTCCTGAACCACACACACACATTAATACACCGAGGGATGTAGTTCCCCGTTCAAGTAAAGTATTTGCTTGAAGTGAATTCCGCCCTCTTAACTAATAAAGCGCGCTGATTTGATTTTTATTCAAGTTGTCATACTGCCATCTTGTGGCTTCAGAAGGTAGAAACTCATGTTTCCTGGAAGACCGGATGCTCTGACCTATATGGTGTTGTCCCCTCTTTGTGATGCTAAGGGATCTGATACAGGGAGAACAGCTTCCAGGTAATGGAGGGATATGATTAGGAGCCTAGTCTACTTTCTCATGTCCGGTATTTGCAAAATAAATGTTAACTGGTATAACAACATTCCAGATACCCAGCTCAGGCAGCTACAAATCAAGTTCAAAGCAAAGGACACTCTACATAAAATAAAATCTCCCTGCTAGGCTGCTTCAAGTGCCCCATTAAGACCTTCCTTCAGACAAGTATAACTCTCCTCTCCACTGTTCTGGAAATGTTTCGTTTTGTTTTGTTTTATTGGTGCCGGGATCAACTCAGGTCCTTGCTCTTGCAAGGCAGGTAGCAGAACCACTGAGCTAAATCCCCAGCCTCATCCCCACTGTTTTGCCTTAAATTCCCCAACCTTTATTATTTCTAAGGAATTTTTGCTTAACTCATAAATAGTGTGCTTTTGTATAGCTACATATTAACATCCAATTACACTTGCCTATGGGATCATTAATTTATAAAAAAATCATCAGCTTTAGGGTCTGGATATAATTTTTAAAAAGACAAAATTATTTATTTTTAAAAAAATTATGCAAAGTGAAAGTTAGTTGATGGGCACAAAAATTCTGCAGCAGGATAATTTTTAAGGGAAAGTTGATGTAGCCAGGTAACAAAGAAAGCAGCTCCTGTGAAAAGAGCTGCAAAGCAGGAGTAGTTAATGACCCCAGGAACCCGGGGAGAGTAGAGAGTGGAAGACAAAAGGCAAAGCAGGACATTGAAAGAAAAATTATAGAAGCTGGAAAGGTTTCTTCTAGTACCCAGATGAGAGTGCTTTGCAATCGAAGGCCCACAGTTTTCTATATTTTCCACTGAAGAAATGCCAGGTACAGAGACTGAGCTGCAGTGGAAAAGGCTTGGGGGCTGCCTGCTTATGTGACAGAGCAGCTCTGTGAGTTCCCCGATACAAATTGACCCTTCTGCACACATTACTTTTATTTCCAAAACCCTATTCATCATGGGTTATTTTATAATAATCTCAAGGCAAGAAATAGTTCAAATTGTCTCTGCTGGTTATCAGGCTGTGGGGAAGACTTACTCTTTTTTTGTTTTTCTTTTTTTGGTACCAGGAATCGAACTCAGGACTTTATGTTTGAGAGGCAGGAGAGGCGCCACTGAGCTAAATTCCCAGCCAGACTTACTTTTTATTAGATTTAAAGTACCATTTTTCCATTTCTTGAAATCCTTAAATTGCCATTAATCTTAAAAATGGTTATGTTTTATTGCTACTGTGTCCCATTGACATCAGATATGTGGAATTTAAAAATAACAGAAATATGTCTCCACTTCAGAGAATACTTCTACCTCCTGTATTTATAGCCTCCTGTAAAGAGCCATGGACTTACAGCTACACTTAGAGGAAGCTCTGTACATGTATACATGGGTGCTTGAGAACTGAGCAGACCTATCACTACACTCCAGAATGATTTATGATTTAATGGCTATGGTAATTTCTTGACAACGGTCAAAAGATGGCTAGAGACATGTACCTATGAAATTACAAAATGGACCCACTCTTGAAATCAAAATGAACAATTAAAAAAATAAATTTAATAAAAGTAAGAATTCTACTCATCTCAAATATCAATACATTAAAGAACAATGGATTAAAATGTTTTAGACAATTTCTATAAAGTCAAGTATCATAACAAAAAATTCTGGCCGAACGAAATGGAAAATAATCTACAAAAGGCAACATTCCAGGGAGTTGAAACACTAGCTTCAGTCTTACTTGACATCGTTATTTGGGTACAATGGTTTGTCACGTCAACAAATTCTGGAAAGTGGGAACATTGGATGTTGCAGTATTTATATTGCAATTTTTTTAAATTGCAGCCTGAGTTAAACTTCTAAGATGTGCTTATGCATATTTCTGCTGGGTGCCAGAGGCCTCAGGTTGAGCTTGCGTTGTTTGTACTGAGAATCAAAGTTAGTCAGGTGTCTCACAGGTAGTTTTGCAGCCAGAGCTGAGTCTCATGAAGGGAAGTGGATGCCTGAACCTTCAATCAGTTCCCAGAATTGAAGCTAAGACAAATGGTGAGGTTGGCTGCAGGCAAATGGAATTGAACCACATTTATGACACACGAGACTCAGTTCCAGTCCTTGGTTATGAAAATAGAAGCTTGAATCAGAAAAATCAGCATTCTCTTCAATTTTACTCAATACCCAGCAAATCTCAACGTGTAGCATTCACCATGCTGAAATCTCAACTACATGGCTGTTAGATTCCTCCTTCTGAAATGGACAATGCCATTATCTTCAGCAAGCCTTAACTCCAATACCAGACACCCTTCCGGAGCTTTCCTTTCTGGAAGCTGCAGAGGAAGAACACGGAGAGGCCCATAGGGTGTCTGCGAAAGGAACAACCTACATCTCCCGCCCCCTCCTCCTCCTCCCCCTCCTCCTCCCCTCCCCTCTCCACCCACTCCCTAAACTAGCATGAACAACGTGTACAACAGCAGCTTTTATTTAAGATCAAGTCCAGTGAGGTCATTTCCCTGGCCTGGGATTTTATGCTCAAAAAAAAAAAAAAATAAAATAAAATCCTGTCCTCTCCCAGGTGCTTCATAGATGTGTAGAACAGTATGAGTCAGGTTATTCACCTACTTTAGAAGACAAGTTTGATATCACCAATCCAGCCTTCCATGTTCTAATCAATCATCCTTACACATCAGCATAATTACAAACTTCATTCAGACCTCAGGATTTTTATTGTTGGTGAAGTGTATCAATTTAAAAGCATGTAGCTTAATTTTGTGATAATCAGTTGAGCTCACAGTGCAGGCTTTGAAGAATTATTCATTTTATCTGACAGTGCAATTGATATGAAAATCCTAATTGATTAATGATATAGAACACTTGGGTAGCAGTGAGTTTTCTAATGACTTTCGTGGGTTTTCTTCCATGAGTTTCACTACTATTACATATTCCTTTTCATTTTTAACTTCCATTTATCACAATAGGGAAGATAATAACAAACTAAAAGAAGCACTTATGTCTACCGTCACCCTAGACAACAGAGGGCAGGGGTCTGCTGGAGGACAGGCTCCATCGTTGTCTAGGGTGAGCGTGGCTGATTGCTGCTGTTCTTCGGCTCACTTCGGAGCCAGGGCTCTTCAGGCCATGAGAACTTGTAGCTTCCAAATGCTATGGTGTTGAATTACATTGATTTTTGAGACTAAATCAACAGCAAAACATGACCACTTACTCTTGCTACAATTATACTGGGTTTGATTTCAATTTCCCTTCTTTAATATTGTGATTAGTAAGGGTTTGCAGTAAATAATGATTACAGACAACCTGGGGAGTTGCTGACCTCAGTTTTCCTATGTAATATTTTCTACTTTCCCATTCATAAAATGAATTTTAATTTACTTTTATTGAGACTCACTGTCAAGAATTAAATTGCTTTGTCAAATATTAGAACAGAGGGGTATCATGAGAAATACTGTGTTGATAACCAGGTGTGGTGGCACACCCCTGTAAATCTCAGCACCTGGGAGGCTGAGGCAGGAGGATCACCACAGATTGGAGGCTAGCCTGGGGTATGTAGTAAGATCAAGGCCAGCCTGAACTGTATAGCAAGACCCTGTCTCCAAAACAAACACAGAAACCAAAAACTGTAAGTCAGAAATTTCAGATAACTACCTTTTATTCACTTGAATTCCACAATAAAAATGAATATTATTTTAAAAAACTGTACTGTGACTTTTTTCTTATGAGTCTGATGTGCAAATTCATTTGTGTCATTATGATATTGGACACAGACACACTACTTCATATTGATTCCCTATTTATATTCTAATACCCTCTCATAATAACAAAGGTCATATTCCTCTTACAGCTCTGTTTCTGTCTTGATTAAACAGCTTTTGATAAATTATTTTTTAATTATTACATTCATCATACATGAAATTGAAGCACTTTGAACATTGTTTTCAGCCAGTTTAGAGGCCTACCTTTTTTTTACATGCAGATAATGCATACAAAATTCATGTTTTAAAAATACCATTGTAGGACTTACCACTCCAAATACAGACAAGTAAATTGTATCCTATGCACTTTTCCAATGAGAAAAAATAGAAAATATGGACAAAATATTTGTAACACCTCTTTGATTACTTCCAGGGGGTTCAAGAACAGGCAAGTTTGAACGCTTTGTATCTTTCTAATAGACAAAGTTCAAAAATGCCCCCATTTTCCCACCCCTCTGTTGCAACTATGCCATTGTGGTGCAACTTTATAGATGCTCCAATGAAAAGATAATATCTTTTCCCAGATCCCTGAGATTTGGGCTAATTTGTTACTTGGGGAATTTTGAAACTTGCTTTTTTTCCTGGATTCCTGCCACTGTTGTGTGACCATGTCTGGTGAATGTGACACATTTACCAGATTGAAATAATAGCCAAAGTGCCCAAGTTATAGCCAAGCAACATTACAAGCACAATAATGATCAATATTTCTACCTGGGTAGATTATTGTTAATATTTCAGTATCATGAATAATACTGAAATATACATATGTGTGTGTGTGTGTGTGTGTGTGCTAATCTTCCATATAGTGGGTATATTTTTAGGATTAATTACCTGAAGTGGAATTCCAAAATCAGTGATAAACTGTGTTTCACATTCTGAGGAACATTGGCAAATGATTCTCCACAGATGTAGTGCCCAGTTACACTCTACTTTTAATACTTAGTTGTGAGTACTTTTTTTATAATCTTGCAACTTAAAAGTGGAATTTTTAATAACAGAAAGCTGGAGACAATATTAAGATATAATCAATTGCAAGTAACTAAAACAGTTTGCACTCTAATAAATTCACCAAGATAATTACAGTAATTAAAGAAAAAATGGTTTTGAAAAGCATGGAGAAGACCTGCAGAGATAAAGGCAGCAGGTGAGGAAGCTCTGTTGTCTGCAGAGACTCGAATCGGGCAGTTTGTGTAACATAGGTTCTCGCTTTTTCTCTCAGCGTTCTCCCTTCTCCCTGAGCTGTCGTACCTGAATAAAGAGTGTGGTTGTGAGCATCCCAAAAGTCATATCCTTTCAGAATACATCCTGAGAGGGAAGAAAGCATTTCCATCAACAGCAACAGAAACTTTGCCAGGGAAGAAACTGGTTTAGCCAGGTCTCTGTACCTTGCCTCACGTGGACTGAACTGTGAGGCACAATTATTTTCCAAACCCTTGTCACTTGCCTGTCGCAGGTCTCCTGGGGTGTCACTCTTTATCCATGAGTAGCTGCAATTTCCCCTTTAAATCACACTGTATGGGTGGGACAAATGCCCTTAAATTCGGACTCTAGAAAGAGGGGAAATGTTCCTTATTGTATGTGAAGAGGAGCAGGAAGAGGAGGAAGGAGAGTAGAAGAAGGAAGAGAGAAAAGATAGTAAGATGCTTTCAGTAAATACAGGAGAATGGAGAAACTGAAGAAAGTAAAGAAATAGTAGAGGATGAGTCACATTAAATAAAGGTTTCTATGGTAGAAAAGGAAAAAAACAGAGTACGAATTGCAAACAAATTAAAAATACATGCCTGCCTCTGAGCTTTGTGCTTTGGCAAAAAATTACATGCCCGTGGAAAAATTTGACTACACTTAGAAAAGCATGTCTTTAGATGAAAACACACCACTTATTTGGAAGAATAGAAACAAGATTTTCTTAAATTCTCTTTCAAGTATTGCTGCCTGATTGAATACGATTGAAAATGGTTATTATCTCATAAGTGCCTTATAATGTGAATAAATTGTGCACTGAACTTCAGCCATTTCAGCATAAGACTATTCACCTCTTAGCTACAAAGTACATTTTATACTCTGTCTTAAGACTAAACATGAGGGGCTGAAGAAAGGGCAGCGTAACGGGAAAAAAGGAAAATGGGGTGCATCATGCACAGGTATAAATTCCTTATGATTAATATGGTCATTATGTATGTCTAAAATGTACCAATTAAAAAATTAGTGGGCAAAACTTGAGAAACAGGGTATAAGCATAGTGTTAAAGTATTTCCTTAAGATTTCCACAAATTAGATAGCAGCTTTCCAGAGGAGATGGCTGGCAGGAGCTGCCTTGACCAAGTAACCAAGGCTCACATGGCCAGTAGCTGGACTTGTCCCCACCATGTACAACTGACAGGATGCTCTGCATTTGGGACATTGTCACTTCTGTGGCTTTCTTGCCAAAGAGTATATCACCTCACTCTGGTGACAAGAAAGCACCAGAAAGATCCAGACAGGAACTTCTGCAAAATAATTGGCCAGTGGTCTCTAGGTGTCCAGGTCACCAAAGACAAGAGAGACCAAGGACTTGTCACAATCAAAGGGGAGCCAGGGGACACACAAGTCTCCACAATGGGGAATACAGGGCTGGTCCTTGTACACAAGGATATCAGAGGAAGAACAGGTTAAATTTAAATAAAATCTATGGTTGATTAATTGTATTGTAAAAAATATAAATAAAACTAAAAATGAAGAATTGGTTTATAGATCTGAACATTTTTCATAAGACCATGTAGAAGCACAACAACATATAAACCAGTTATTCTTATCAGTTAAATCAATTAGAAAATCAGCAAAACTTCCCAAAGAGGCTGCGATCAGGCATCATTTGACTGATTTTAGTTTCTCTTGACAATGAGCTCTGCAAGAAACTAGCAAACACATACCAAATGGTGGCTAATATGATCTCATGTTCCCTAATTATAAACATGTTATGGAAGGGAGATTGGGAATTCACATTAATCTAAGGAGGCATGAAATATTTATGTACGCATGTACTTTGAAACACACTGCAGTAAGATATTTTTCAGGACATTCCTTCCTGGATAGTAAGCTTAACCTTAAAACAAAGTTTGCATCAAAGTACTCTGCAGGAGACTCCTGAATTTGACCATCTCTGCCCATTATTGTGGAACTATTGTTTGATAGGCACAGTCTTCAATCCCCCAAAATGATTGTGCATTTCTTGAAGTCAGGGTTTTCTTTTGTATTCTCATAAAATGTCATGAAGAGGAGCATGGAAGACATGATTAATCCATATTTGTACCTTAATATAGTTGGACACACATGGTACAGATCACCTATGATGTGATTGCTTTTCAGATTTTCAAATTATTCTCAAGCCTCTCTGCTCTTGATATTCCTTTAAAATTAGGAAGGGTGGGGGAAATGAAAGAAGGGAAAAGAAAAATATGAGAAAAGGAAAACCTGGAAACAAAGTTTTTGTAAATAGGGAAGGGTGGGCAGGGGAATAGGGGAAAAATAAGAACCAAGACACATCATGTAAAGGTACAAGATCCCAATGATGAACGTAGCTGTACTGTATACCTAAAATATACCAATAAACTCAATGAAAAAAAATGTCTAAATATATTGTTCCTGACCCCAATCTGGATCAAAGGCTAGAGGAGGACATAACGAATATGTGTGTCACTTTCTGTATTTTTTGCTTCTATTTTTGTGGTGAGCTCTCACATTTAAAATTGGGGTGAAAACATGAAAAAGTCTTGGAGGAGACTGTGTCATTTCTTATGACTTTATTAACTTCTGATATTTGAGAATTCAGGGAACAAGATTTGTTTTTATGACTTAAGCAAATTTAGACTGCAAATTTTATATTGTGGTAGAGCATAGGATTAAATACCCTTCTGGGGTATAGGACAAAAATTCCATGCATTGATAACTTTCAGTTTTCTAAATGATTTAAAATATAGAGTTGAAGGAAAGACCTAATGCTTACTTTATGTTACATTTAGGAAGACAGGTTCCTTAATGATGGTGCATCATACGACTATACTCAGGATACAATATCTGCATGTCATGAAAATGTCTATATATTCCAGGTGCCCATCCAATAATGGCCTATAATTCCATTTATGCCCACAGTATCACACATTGCTACGATCCTGAATCATCTGTCTGTGCCTTGGAAGCAAATAAAGATCATAAGAGATACAAAGCCTTTTTCGCTATATCTCTGACGAGGTTCTGAATGGCTGAGGTGACTCATGATGGTCCAGCCCCAGGCAGTGGCAGGGAACTCAGAGAAGGAGCGATTCTGAGATGTCTTTAGTGCTCTCAGTTCTTTCCAGCTATGCTCTGCCAGGAGACTGAGCCAGAACTCTGACTTCCTCTCTATTTTATTTTTGCTTATCACCTTAAATCATGTGTCTCTTTTAAAACTACCTCACTTCTCCTATGACTTTTCTAGGCCTCCTAAAACTCGAAAGTGAGGTGGAGCTAAGAAGCAAAACTGAGAATAACAGCATATTTTTTAAAACTGACTTTCAGGTAAAGACAATAGTATTTCTAACATTGTAAAAATAATGACATTTTTGGCTTTAAAAACTAAAGAGGAGGAAAGTTTATTACTGAAATAGCTTGTCTCAGTGGTCACTATACCATCAGGAGAACCCAAGACCTTAGTCTCCTATCTTAATAATATTTCCCATTAAGAAACTACTTACATTCATTCTTTGTGTAATCAAATTTGCCAATACTTATTTAAATTATTTTATTTAACTTTTAAAATTAATTTTATTGGTACATTTAAAGTATACAACATAGTGACATTCATCATTGGAAATTTGCACCTTTACATAATCCACCTTGGTTCTAATCTTCTCCCCATTCCCCTGCCCTCCCTTCAAGCCCTCCACCCCTCCCTATCTACAAAGACTTGGTTTCCATTTTTTCTTTTTCTCATGTTAATTCCATTCCCATCTTTTTTTCCCACCACCCCTCCTATTTCCCCTTCCTGTTCACGTTTTCTTCCTATTTCAAATTATCCATTATACCTTTTAGTCCTTATTTACACTTTCAGTTTCTCATGCTAGGGAAACTATTCAGTATTTACAGATGCGTGTCCTATTTATTTGACTTGAGTATCACCTCAATGTGCATCCATTTAGCTATAAATGACTCTAATTTCTCATTCTTTATGGCTGAGTAGTACTCCATTTTATTAAAAAATGTTTTTCTTTATTTAGTCTCCAGTTGATGGGCAATTGGGCTGCTTCCATGTTTTAGTGATTATAAACTGTGCTGCTATGAACATGGGTACACATATATCACTGAGGTATGATTCTTTTAATTCTTTGGGAAAGATACCCAGTAGGGGTATAGCTGGGTCAAATGGGACCTCCAATCCTAGTTCTCTGAGGCATCTCCACACTGCTATCCACAGTGGTTGCACCAGTCTGCACTCCCACCAGCAGTGGAGCAGGGTTCCTCTTTTCCCACAGCCCTGCGAGCATTTGTCATTGGTTGACTTCATGACAGCAGCCATTCTTTCTGGGGTGAGGTAGAATCTCAGTGTTGTTTTCATTTGCATTTCTCCAATAACCAGTGATGTTGGACATCTTTTCATATATTTATTTGTTGCTTTTACTTGTTTGTCTGAGAAATGTCTGTTCATTTCAGATGCCCATTTTGGGATTGGGTCTTTAAATTTGGGAGGTCTGATTTTTTAAAGTTTTTTATATACTCTACTAGAGTCATTCATAGGAAAATGGATGCATATTGAGGCTATACTCTTAAGTGAAATAAATAAGACACATATGTGTAAATACCAAATAGTTTCTCTGGTATGAAAAACTAAAAATGTAAACTGTATAACTGTGTAACTGTATACATATTGTATAACTGATAATGTGAAATTGGAAGAAAAGAGCTAAAGGTGTAGGGCAAGCGGGAAGGATAGGGGAAAGGAAATAAGGGACAAGAAAAAATGAGACAAGGAAAAAATGGAGACAAAGTCTTTGTAAATAGGGGAGGGTGGGAGGGCAGGGGTATGGGGAAAAAAAATAGAACCAAGATCTGACATGTAAAGGTACAAGATCCCAATGTTGAATATAACTGTACTGTATACTTAAAAAGTACCAATAAACTCAATAAAACATAAAATAAAATAAAGATTACTAAGATGTTAACAAATATGTCATGGAAAAAACCTTTCATCTTTATCTAAATAAAATGTCTAAATAGTTTGAAATAGGTATTTCTGAAAGCTTTTAAAAAAAGTGAGTTTTCACTAACAATTATGTCTTCACTCTATTCTTATACTCAAAAACTATTCTAAACCGCTGCCTGCCTCGCAAATGCAAGGACCCAAGTTTGATCCCAAGTACAAAAAAAAAAAGCTATTCTAAAGACCAGAGGGGAATCTTACTGATTGATTGATATTATCTAATTTTTAAAATTTTCCATTATGAAATAATATTTTTTGTCAGATCTTTTCTTTTCTGCTTCAGCCATTATCTATTGGCTCCTCCATATGAAAGCTGAAAATATTAAGTCTTTTGCACTCTAGGTTGCCCTCTACTCCTCTAGCTACTATATGACTGTTTTTCCAATCTCTCTTTTTAGGTAAGTACATAGTGGCCTAAGGAACACTTCTACTCCCCATGACCTGTGCCCACTGACTTTAGAAAGAGGATTAAAAGCAACATTCTTTTAATACAAATCCATCCATGTAAGCTGAGACCTGATTTAGATTTTTTTGTAAGTTTCTTATATGAGCAAAGCCCCTGGTATAATAGTATACTTCAAAGGAAATCCTCACCGTCTGCAAAGAACAAAGATGCTTTAAAGTAAGGAAAGTGTCCAAGTAAAGTAAGGAAAATGTCTGTAGGCACATCAACACCATGTAGACAAAGTGTGATGATCACAGGCATGACTGATAGTCTTCCACTAGGAAGTCTCTGCACTGCCCAGCTTCTCCCTCTAAGGTGTATTCTTTATGTATTTTTTGCTTTACAATAAAACCTATAACCTGAGTGACTGCTAACATGTCTCCTCTGATTATTTAAAGGAAGATGCTAGAAGGGAGGGACAGTCCTTTGTTCCTCATGATGTCTGAACCCAGCTTCTGGCTACATATGATTAGTACATATTCATTTATGATTAGTTTCATTGAATGTATCTAAACCAAGAAATCCATTCCAATTATGTTTATTTTTCCGTCAACTTCTGTCGTGATGGTGATGCTTTTCTGGCAATTTTTAAAATTTGCATGTCATTTATTTTTTGAACCTTAGGCTGTTTTTCCTAAAACAGGATTGTTTTTTCAAAATAAATCCAAAAGCACTGCTGAGTAATAATATTATTAAAAAGAAAATCCCCTCATAACTCAGAAACATTCTCCATTAAGTAAGAAGAAAAATAAACTAATTGTATCATTAAATAAACATTAAAAGCACAGTGTGACATGCTTCATAGCACAGCCCCCATACTTTGAGGAGGCCAACATAAAACATTCATGTTCTCAAGATAAACCATAATTAGTCCTAAAGTAAGAAAACCTGCCAGCATTTCTGGTCACCTGTAGGTAAGGCTTTGAAATCATAAATTCACTTGGTAGCCACAGTAACTATTTCATTAGCCCATTGGCCTATACAAAAGAAACTAAATACACCTGCTAAAGATAGACTTCTACCTTCCCACAGAAAGGGAGGTCAGACATCTGGGCTCCCTCTTTCTCATATACATTACAAAGAGCTAGTTCCAGGTCTTTGAAAAAGGCATGCCTGTGTCTTTAGCAGGCAAGATCTTATTTAGCTTTGGAAAACATTTACATATCTTTCAAAGGGGATATTACAGGTTTTCTAAAAGAATTGTTCTAAGAAAAAGGTCAGTAGAAAAATCTCTCCTTATTTTTCTTTTCCTTAATTTGTATTTGTCCTCACACACCCAAGTGTGCTATAACAAATCCACAGGGAACATTTAAATTATTTTTAGGAAAATAGTGCTATTTGATATCTCTTGGGCTCTGTAGAAACTGCTAGCTTGAGCCATTCTGTCTTAACATTGATTTCTCGATTCCTTGAGGTAATGTCACATCATTGCAAATCTGGGTCTTCAACAATAGCTGTGATAAAAAGCAACCCCTTGTGAAAATCCATGTAGGGTAAGAAAGGAGGTTAAGAGCAACCAATATGGTTGCAGTATTTACCTGGTGCTATATCCAACTGGTTTAAACATCAGTAATTGTGATTATTTAAGAATGAAATAGGGAGATAATTTTCATTCAAGTATGTGTATTGCTTTTTTCAAATAACTGTTAAGCTACATGGAATACACATTTAATTACTTTTGACCTAATTGATTAATAAGCACAACTGTTAACCCTTCTTGAATCTACGTGTATCAAGAAAAAAATTATTGTGACATTAGGTTGTGTGAGAAATTGGAAAATCTCCAAAAATACTGCACAGGTTTATAGAATTGTAGTAAACTCACCTTGGTCTATGGCCCTTCTATAACAATAGAAAGATGCTTGCTCCTTTCCGTTCCCTGAGAATTAAGTGCATATTTTTCTCTACTTTTTTTTTTCAGTACCAGGAATTGAACTCAGGACCTCATGCTTTCCAGGCAGGCGCGGCACCACCGAGCTACATCCCTGACCCCAAGTGCATATTCATTAGAACAAGGATGAGTCTGGCAAATCATTTTACCTAAGAGGAAGGATCAAAGATCTGCGTTGCTATCTAAATCAGGTTTCATTTCTCCTCACCAACTCCAACAATACTGCTGTGTCACAGCAATAATTAAACCTATTGATCATATTTACTTTTGGGTGGGAATTAATGAAAAATCAACTTTCCACTAAAATAGAAACATCTATCCAAAAGAGGAGCAAAACATTTAACTCATGCAATTCACTGAAAATTGGTAAAGTTCTCTGGTAACATATCTCTTTATCAACTAAACACTTATTAGTGTATAGATGTAGCAGTTTTGTGACTGACACCGAAGAGACAACAGTGGAAGGCTGTCCCCAGGCCTGAGCGCCATCCTGAGGGATAAGCAGTGACTTGAAGTTGTTATACTGTAATTAGCATCACGGGGTCCACTGAGCTCAGATGGACATCAGTGTCCTTGTGGCTGAACAGAGCATGTGGACTCAGGCCTCACCCAAAATGCCTTTGTAGTTCCCATGAGCCCCTGCTACATGACTTTTTTCCCTACTAGATCAATAATAGCTAAAAGCCTATTCTTGTAATGGTATGGGTTGAATGTGGTTTGACCCACACTGTACCCACATTGTGACTTTGCTGTATAAATCACCCCTGACAAAGGGCATCGAGGGCTACCCTTCTCATGACCTTTCCAATAAAAGTCTCCTAACTTTTTCCTTTGGTTCTCAACTTCATTCTTCAAGGTTGTGGAAGCGTGAACGCAGTGCATATGACATCTAACAGGTTGGGATTATATTTCTCCTATATCCGTTTTATGTGCATAGATTGTACAGCAGCAATGTGGCTAATTATGCAAATTCACCAACATGAAAACAAATAGGATACATTTAAAAAAAGGAAGTGAGCCTATATGCCAGCATCACTGGATCTGTGAAACATTGCCAGTGAAGGTCACTCGAACTGGAATAAAACACGCCAGTCATTTCCGTAATCTCCTCTATGATTTTCTTTGCACGCGTTACGTTTCCACCCCTCGTTTCTGTTGCCTCATGTCATGTCTTCTATTATAGTGGCTTCAGTATGCTTCCTTCCCCCGTCCCTTGTTGGCAACGTGCAAACCATTTGCTGCAGGTAATTACTGCAGGTGTGCTGAGCCTTGTTGTCTCAGACTGCCCGTCTAGTATGACTGCTCTTCTCCTATCAGAATTTAAAAGCATAGAAGCAAGATCAATGTCTGTTGATGACATTTGGCTTACTTTTTCAATCTCTAGTAACTAATTGCTCTGTTGCATTCATTTGATTCAAACCACAAATCTATTGACAGATGTGCTGCTTAATTAATAAAAGAGGATGAGCCAAACTACAATTTAGGAAGGACTTTTGTAAACCTGAGTCCTTAAAGCCAAAATCAAATACCAAGCAACCAGGGGTTATACTGTATTTTTAAAAAAAATGTTTAGTGAAACATCACTAAAATTTAAAACCAGAATTCATACACCCTGACAAAGACTGCCTTGACATTTGTATGTCCCTCAGCCTGAGTATGTGGCACGTATACAAATATGTATATACAGAGATAAATATATACCTATATAGATGAAAGAGAGACCCAGAGACAGCAAATAGAGATAAATTTTGAGGTGAGGCCTTGCTCTGGCCTAGAACTCCTGGGCTGAAGTGCTGTTCCCACTGCGGACTTCTGAGCAGCTGGAACTAAAGCTTGCACAACTGGGCCTGGCTTTGCTCATACTTTAGACTGACTCTCTTCAGATTATAAACAGCCTGACCTCCCTTAGGGCATCTACTTTAGAAAGCTTGTACTTGCACTTTCTGTCTGTTTTCCTTGAGATGTAAATAGGTTTAAAAGCTTCTTGCTGGATTTACAACCCAGGGATGTCCCTCTAAAGCGTCCAAGATCTATCTTACTGAAACGGAATCAAGATAAATAGCACTGTCCTCTCCCAGCATCTTCCAGAAGGTAGAAAGGAGCCGAACTTGGATCTGCTCCTGGATCCAAGTTGCAAGACCTCCTCCTGTTGCCTCACGAAGATATGAGAACACGTACTTTTCACTTGGTTAAGGACAGCTGGCAGACACAGGTGTCTCTCTCAACTCACCTCCTGGAAACTTCCAACTTTTGTTTCAGTAGAGTGATTTCAGGTTGAGTTGTTGTTTCTCTTTCTTATTGCAATAGCTTTGAATAAAAGTGGTTCTGCCTTTTAACTTTAATGCAATTTTTACTTTGACAGCCCAATAACTGATGAACTTATTAAACATATTCAAAACTAGCCAGTTTTTGTTGCTGTTGTTTGTCTGTCACAGCTTTTTCCCAGGACTTGGTCTGGGCTATCAGCTCAGGATTATGGAGCTTGAAAAATAAGAGCCAAGAAAATCAGCATTTTCCTTTCCAGTTCATATTAGTAAGTGATTTATATTTCAGATTATTAATTTATCATAGAATAATGAAAGATATATTTGAAAATAAAATTTATATCAATAAATTAAAATTAAATTCAATAGTTTGCTATTCTTTTTCCTTTAATTGTATTGGCTCTTGACAATGTACAGATAAGGGAGGAAAATATTTAATCTGCATCAAGCTATGGCATGCAGTTTATTCTGTTTTAACATAGTAAAATCTATCACATAGTGAAGAAATTTAAAAACGTTATTGCTATTATCCTTTCCTCGAACTTAGAGTGATTTTATGCAGCATTTGAAGCTGCTTTATCGTCATTGTTTAGATAAGGATTGTGGCCTGGTTCTTGAATGAGTTGTTGATAAGCTCGGACTGCGAATTCAGAAAGAGTTCAGGGGATCTAGGGCCTGCCATTCATCAAGGAGGAAATATGAGAAAGTGGGAGGGGAGAGGTGGCAGGGCTAGGGGGTGAGTTCAGTTGCTGACAAGACGAGCTCATGATGCTGAAGATGGAGCCCAAGGGATTTCGTTGTACAAGAGAGCCTGATTTACAGAGAGACAGCAGGTCAGGGGAGGCGCTGGGAGAGGCTTGAAGACAGAGGAAGGGCTTTCAACAGAAGGGGATACCCGGGACTCTGGATGGAGAAGATGGAAGAGAGGAGAGAGCAACCCTTTCTAGAGGTGAAAACAGCTCTGAGTAAACCAGTCGGAGTTAGAGCTGAGCGGGGGTTTTGTGACCAGGTACTGCTCTGTAACACTGTGTCCATCCCCGTCTTTCCAAGAGACTAACACAGCTGTCTCTGTCCCACGCGGAGAAATCCCCTTAAGTTGGTGTCACTCCCTGCCCGGGAACACTGTGCGCTGGGACTCTTCACAGCTTTATTGATCACTGGTGTGGCGAGCGGGGAGGCTGCCCAAGTCTGTACAGCGGGATCACGAGTGCGAGGCTTGACTCTGACGCCTCCGTAATAAAATCCCCAGGGAAAAACAGAATAGCAGTTTCATGAAGTTGATTATTTGCCCTTCTGTGTACAAAAGCCAATGCCGAAGAAATATGAACAGAGCTCCCCTCCCTGTGTGTCGCTTTCCCTCTCCTCTCCCTCGCACATTTTGAAACTTAAAATAATTTATGGGGTCTTAAGGTGGCAGCGCATGGTTGTAGAAGCCCAATGTTGTGACTTTTCCTTTTCCTTTAAATTTCTTGACTTCATGGACTTTCTAACTTACGCTTTATTTTAACAATTCGATTATTGATGTTAATTTTTACTTGGTTAGTACTTGCTTACAGTACATGAAGTTGGCGCTCATCTTGAGGGTAGTCACATGCACACCAGAGATTGCTTCCTTTTTAATCCCCTTCCTACCCACCACCCTCCGTCCGTCCCTAATCCCCTTCCTTCATTTTCACTCCGTTGTTATTATTACTCTTAGCTCGTGTTGTGACACAGACTGTTTACCCTCATCGTGGGTGTTTGGCTCCTGTACACCACATTTCTTAATTTTACTCACTTCCCCTTCCCCTCCCCACTTCCCCTTGACCTTGGTCTCCCAGAACTCTTCCCATTTGCAAGAAGCCTGTGACCTTGTTTCCTTCTATCCATCTTTCATTTTGTTCTTTATTTATACTTTGTCATACTCACATGAGAGATACCATGTAGTATTTAAACTTACACATATGATTTATTTCCCTGCATATCACTGTTTATAGCAGCACAATTCATAATAGCTAAATCCTGGAAGCAGCCTGTATGCCTGTCAACAGATAAATGGATAAAGAAAATGTGGTATTTATATGTGTTGGAATACTACTCACTTGTAAAGAAGGATATATTTGAGGGATTTGTAGGAAAATAGATTTTAAGTTTTTAAAGAGAAACTCTAGCCACAACACTTCATATTAATGTCCCAGTTAACTTTTTTAAAAGTCTAAACATGTTTTGAAATGTATAAACCCAACTGAAATCTTCCTTGATTCCAGTATGCAAGTATGAAACATATTATCTATGTTCTTAGATTTAATTTTTTGAAATATTTTAATTTTAATCTGTATTTTTCTTTTTCTTTTCTTTTTTAGTTTTTTTCTTTGAGATAGCGTCTCACTATGTAGCTCAGACTGGGCTCAAACTCACAAGGATCTTCCTGCTTCAGCCGCCACAGTGCTGAGATTACAGGTATGTGCCACCATACCTAGATAATTTAATCAGTTTTATAAATTTTCATTGAAAGAAAGGATAGTATGAATAAACAACAGTATGAATAAACAGAAAAAAAAGCACTAGTTCCTGGGTTAAATCACTAGCACTATGCATAATCAGATCCTGCCTCAAACCTGCTCCCTCACCCCACACCCACCAAAAGGAAGTTTCAGAAAACAAAGTATAGGTCTAAACCTTTACTGTCATAGTGGAACAATAGCACCACCTGATGGTTAATACAGAAACTGCAAACATGAAAAGAATATGAAGCATATTTTAAAACCACACTTGTATGTGTACAGCCTCGATTTTAATTGAGAGATAAAATATAATTTTAATAACGGAAAAATATTGGATAATACACATTCCTAAGATTTGTGGGATTTTTAGTCTATAATGTTAACCTGAGTATATCCTAATTAAAAAAGAGGCTGATTTCTCTTTGTCTCTGATGTGATTATAAAATGTGCGACACATCTAGCTTATTTACTCATACAAAGTAGTTAAGAACTATCTAATAACTACCTCTTTTTCACATGAATTACCTAATCTTTACAGAATGTTTATTGAAAGAAAAAAATCAGAATGTTTGATGTTATGATTTTTTTTTCTTACACACACTTTGGCTTTGCTAACATCAGAGCATTCCGCCATTGCGTCGCAGATGGGTCGGTTTCTGCAGTATTTGCAAGAATCCAGGAATAGAGCTGCAGACCGTGTGGCAGGAGGTTTTATGGGCTTCAGTGCCTTGAGCCCCTCTCTCAGTTACACCAAATCTGCACCTATTTTCCCTATCAGAATAGTGCTCTTCACTTTCATGATTCCATGAGCTTTCCGTAAAATATCCTGTAGTATATCTAGGGTTAGTAGTGAAGTTGCTGACAAATGCAGGAGAATAAGGAATTTTATCAACTGATGAAAGCCTTGGGGAAATTTTGTAAACAGGCCATTTTCTCTTCATTATTTTCCAATTTCTTCCCCGATTCACTCACCCTGCCCCAAAGGGATTCATATTTTCAGGAAAAGCCCCACTAGTCTCACACTTAGAAAATTACTTCACTATTCCTTCCCTCACTTGCGCTTTCAAAACTGTTTTTATTCTCTAAAAGATCAAAATTAGAAATAAAAATCATGATTGACTCACAACAAAACATGACTTGAGCCACCCCACCACAGTGTGTTAGTTTATAATTACTACTTTCCAGCCCCAACTTCTTAGAATGACTTGGGAAATTTTAGCAACTAGATTTAATTATTTTTGGACGTGGCTTAGATACTGTTGGTTTTATAAATTCCAGGGATTACTCATGCTGTACTCATTGCTGCCACCACTCAAACAAACTCTAGTTAATGAATTTCAAGAAGGAACAGATTTTTACATTGGCTTAAAGAGAAGAATGTACCAAAATCCTAATGTTTGTTTCCTCTGAATAAGGAAAAAGAAAGTGGGAAGGTGATAAAGTAACTCAAAAAGTGTGAAACTCACAGGATACAAACTATAAAGGGCCGTGTTTTTCTCTCATTGCTACCTTACAATTCATTCTGTAGGATTATATTTTCCCCAGCCTATTAGCAAAATTCTTATATTCTGTAGCTGTATGGAAATTTGAAATATGAGAAAGGTCTTATGCCTCAGTCCCAAATAAGAACTGATTATATTCTCCTGAATGAGGGATGGATAGAATAGAGGAAAAAGAGACAAAATAATGGAAATGATGATGGAGACGACTATGATGATGATGGTGAGAATAACAATAATAATAATATAATAATACCCTATCAGGCTGCGTAGTCAGCTCTTGCCTAACACTGGCTGGCCTTAATGTCTCCCATTATGGCAGGCCTCCCAAAGCTGGCTTATTTGTGGAGTGCAATTGTAGGTTCATGTTGACCACTGAACTGAGCACCTCAGACAGAACCTTGCTGCCCAAGGTTGGC
This sequence comes from Fukomys damarensis, assembly GCF_012274545.1. Taxonomy (NCBI): domain Eukaryota; kingdom Metazoa; phylum Chordata; class Mammalia; order Rodentia; family Bathyergidae; genus Fukomys; species Fukomys damarensis. The sequence continues at coordinate 27,908,781 of NW_022900915.1, read as the reverse complement.
TTCTCTCAGACTTACTGCACACTGTTCCTGTTTCCAGGATGACTGCTTAGCAGGGAACATTTTGGGACAGAGTTCCTTGGAAGGAAATCCCTGGAAGGACACTTGTATTTCATGGCATCTTTAACATATGGAAAATATTCATCTTTGGATTTCGAGAATGTATCTATTTTTTCCTTTCTTTATATTGAGGTCTTTAGTCTTAGGGAAAAAAAGGCATTTCTGCATTCCTTTATCCTTTCAACAGACTGGGACTTACATTTCATTTTGGCAGGACTGCCATTCAGCAAGTAACAAACTAGAGAGGAAATATCAAGTCTCTTGTCTTTAAAAACATTTTCATCATTAGTATGATTATCTTAGGGCTTCCTTTCAATTGATTTGGGGGCTCACAATCACAGCTATTTTTTAGACATTGTTTATAACAATGATGGAGAACCTTTTAGAGCTTTCAATGGTACAAACAGCCTGTGACACCAAGGCACCAAAACCAAACAAACAAACAAACAAACAGCCTGTGATAGCACGTGTACCATAGGTTCACCACCACTGGTTTATAAACTCATTTTTCTTCCTTCTCAACCTACTTTTCCAGGCAACAATTTGCAACTAGTGACATGTACAAATAGTGACAATATAAGTGTGATTCAATGATTCAGAGGACATTAATATTGTCATCGCTGCTGTGCCTTTTTGCAGATGGAATATGTATCTTCCATTAAAACATTAATCATTTCTCTGGAAAGCTGTTTTTAATAGGGTTTTATTTTTCAGAATGGAAGATTTGCTTACTTTTGTTAGTTACTACCAGACTTCTATCTCTTTAATGATCAGAATCTGTACCGCCATTTCATGTGCTCATTTAAAGAAATTTCTATTCATCTCATTTGCTCATATTTTCATTGGGATTTTTTCTTGAGTTCTCAGAGTTGTTTGTAAATTCTAGATACAATGCAGAAGTACATTCTCCACACTTTGGATTGTGTTTCCACCTTTCTGGACTAAGTTGTTTCAGAGGAGAAGTTGGTTGCTGAGAAGGAAGAGGACAATAGGAAAGTGTCTGAGGACAGCACACCAGCCAGCAGGACTCCAGACTTTGCAGCCTGAAAATTGCAAAGGTGAAAGAGTCTTCTTTGAAAAGAGAGACCCAGAGCACCATGCTCCAGAATGGCAGTGGCCTAGGGAATTTGTCCTTCTGGATTGAACTCACAGCACCAAACAATCCAGGCACTTGAACCCTAAGGCTAAGAGAGGAGAAAGCCTGGCTACTGCCCCACCTGGCTGCAGACCTTGGCATCATCCATGTGGTGCTGGTTTTTGGTGTATGCAGAATGCAAGAGTTGTGGGATCAGGAAGGCTTCTGCCCAGATTGCCAGGCAGTGTGCCCCTGAGAGGGGCTGTTCAGCGGTGAGTATGAAGCCAAAGGTGCAGAGGAGACCCCAGAAGATTGGAGAAGCCAGAAACATGGACCATCTGAGGAAAACTTCAAGGAAGCAACAGGACCAGGGCAAGAGAGAAGCTACAACCCTCGAGAGTGTCAGGAACAAAGCCACCTAAACCCTTTGGAGTTCACATCTTGCTGCAGACTGCCTCAGATGCTGGACATGGGACTGCATGAGGTTGATACAATATAAAACATAATCCTGTAAAAGCAAAAAATTGTATTCTATTAAGCTCACAAAAAATGCAGGAAAAAAATGGGTAGGGGGAACAGGAGACAGGAGAGAGTAAATGTCAGAAAAATTCAAATCTTGAGAGTTGAAAAGTCATTGTTGGCTTTGAAGTTGGAGGAAATTGGGGGAGGTGTATGAGTTAAGAAATGTGAATGGTCTCCAGGACACAAGAACATTGGGGCCCAATTATTAGCTCGCAGCAAACCAGCAAAAAACAAAACAGAATGGACTTTATTCGTGAAATGCCCTATAGCTGAATTCTGCCAAAAAACTGAGTGAACTTAGAAGAAGCAGATTCATCTCCAGACCTTCCATAAATGAATATAACCTTAACTTGATTTCAGTTTGAGAACTATGGAACTGAAAAACAACTGAACTACAACCTGCCTGGACTTTTGACATAAACAAACATGAGATATAGATGAATTTTGTTTTGACACTAAATTTTAATAATTCACCATGTCACCAATTAGTACTCCAGTATAGTACAAACAATGCGCTGTGAGTGGGTAATGAGAATCAAGTTTCTTGCTGTCAGAGAAAGACAAAAAAGACTAGAATGAACTTTCTTACATTAGATTTCAATTGGAAATATCTTTCTATCTAATCTATGTCTATCTATGCACATGGATAAATAGAAACAGATACTGAAGTATGAGTATTAACATGAAAATCCTGCTTTTTAAATGCCATTCTTAAATAAAAGGAATGAAGGATCCTCATGAGGGGAAATACAAGAGGAACTGAAACATTCAGTGGTGCTAAGAAGTGTGTTCAGTTATGTGGATGTGTCAAAGCAACACCTAATTGATAGTGCTCCCAATAATTAAATATGAAAGTTTGTTGAAAATTTTAACATAATATCCCATAAATTTAAAAAGTAGCACACACAAATCAGTGAATAAATATAACAAGGGGAGTGGGATAGCTCTTTGTTAGAGAATTCTAATTAATGTATATTAAAGAAGTGATGAATATAAGAAATCACTGCTGGCAAAACCACGTTACATGCATGACAGCATCAACAAAGGATGCCAAAATGAGGGGAGAAAGTTTATCAAATAGGAAATGGCCTGGGGATTTAGTTCAGTGGTGCTGTGCCTACCTCACAAGTGCAAGGTCATGAGTTTGATCCCCAGAACTGGGAAAAACAAAAAACCAAATGGGACATTTACATGGTCTCCAAGTATCTATTTTTTTAATAACAAAAGGGAAAATATAGTGACAGCAGTCATGCTAGTAGATACATATTTCAACCAAATGATCAAAATTCCATCATATACAGATGTGAATCCATCATATACATCACGTATTATTTGCACAATGTACTAGGAAGAGCAGGACATCAGTGTGTATCTACATAAATTATGGGAAAGCATCACACAATCCCAAGTCGAGGAATAGTCAAGAAAACAACTGTCCATGAGTCAGGTCCAGGTTACAAGTGGCAGCTGGCCAAGATCTTGTCTCCTGATTTTCACATATTTTTGTAGTTTCCTCACACATTGTTTCAGACACGGTAGGTAGAATTTTAAAGATGTCTGCCCCTCTGTTTTATCCATAGAACATGAGTCTAAGTGGTGTGGTAAAGGGTCCTTACAGACGCAATGAACATTGTCTGAGCTGTTTGATCAATGAAACGCAATACAAGGGACATGGTACTTCTAAAATTAGGTCGTACAGCGTACCATCGCTTGAGATTTTATTGTTCTGTCACTCTCCTCTGTGTCATTCACCTCGGCCATGTCATCAGACCATATGAACAGGCCCACGTCCTGCGGAATGGAGTTCTTTAACCCTTATACAAACATACTGCTAGTTACTTTTCTCTCTTTGCTGAGACAAAGTACCTGATATTCAAATTAAAGAGGAAAAGGTTTGTTCAGCTCATACTCAGTCCATAATTGGATGGCTCCAAGGCAGGGTAGCACATGGCTGCAGAACAACAGTTCCTGGCAGCAGAAGACAGCAAAAGCAAGCAAGCAAGGGAAACTTAACAGTATCTGTCTGCCCCTTGTATCTTGTCCAAACTTCTGAGATTCAGGTAGTGCCAAACCAATCAATGTACTGGTTTAGTAATCACAGGCCCTCAATCCCGGCTTCACACATTCTAGATCCACCCACCTCTGAAAAAGCCACCTATGACTGCATGAGGTTTTGGGGGGACATCTAAACTCAAGCCATTGACACACACGTTTTTGCAGGCAGGTCATCTAATTCTGGTGTTTCTTTAATGTTTCCATAGTCTTTCGGTAAGCATCTGATAGACCTCAGATCTATGCAGACCATGCAGCATGACTGCTCCTGAGCTACAAGAGCTACAGCTCATAGCTATAGAGTTATGAGACAATAAACATTTGTTCTATGCTATCTGAGTTTAAAGTTGTTTGGGACTCAGCAACAGAAAAGAAAACATTGTGAAAGAAAAGGAAAGATGGACGGACTGTTACAGATTGGAAAACTCAAAGGATCACAAGAAACACATTTAATGTGGGATCCTAGCCTGGATCCAGAGTAGGTAAAGTCAATTAGTGACCAATATGATTTACAAGTACTGTGCCAAGCACTTTGATAAACCAAAATGCACTAAATGTATCCCTTCCACATATACATTACTTCTACACATATCAGATGTCTTACAATAAACCATTTGTAACATATGATTACTTATAGAAATCTTCTGCATCAATCTGTTATGTGCAGAAACTATGTGAAAGAAAATTAATACATATTTCACAATGAATGTAGTTTATATTTAATTAAATACATTTGTTGAGATATTCAAAATCATCAATTAAATTACATTCAACTTCAAAAGTATAATTTCCCTTCCCCAACCCTAAGTATGCTTTATTCACAAACTGAGATTAATCAAATTTCAAAATCTGTGTCATTTAATAAAGTCACTTGATCTAAGGAAAACATTCTAAGACATTATAT
>NW_022900915.1:27840844-27903881 GCF_012274545.1 Fukomys damarensis | reverse complement strand
ATATATATATATATATATATGTATCTCAAGGTTTCTTATAATAAGGAAAAACTTGAATAGTCTAAAATTTTATTTATATTTTCCAATTTACATAGTAAAATGTATACAGTTCTTTCCATGTTTTAAGAATTTTATCCATATTTTTTGCAATAAGGAAGTCAAAATGTTACAAGTTCTAAGAGAATATATCCAATTATATACAAAATCATAATAGGTTCACTCCTAAGTTCAAACTTACTGATTATAATCATAATAAATTATGGAAAACAAGTACTGTGAAAATGTTTTCTTAAGGTAGCATATCAACTCATATAACCTAGGTCCATGATGGTGAAGCTTTTAAAGCTTTCAGTGATGACAACAGCCCTGTGCACCTAGGGATTAGCCATAGGTTTACCACTACTGACCTAGGTGAATCCCAAAGCAAAAATGATGAGAATAAATTATAATAGTGTCTGTATCACCCTATCATGAAATGAGGTATTCTATTCTTTCTACATATGTACAGTATAAATAAGAGTCAGACTCCTTCTAAGCATCAAAATTACTGTACATTAACATTTTCATTAAAAGTTTGTAAAAATATGTCATCTTATAAAACTGAATACACTGAATGCAGGGTAGCCCTTGATAACTAAGAATCTTTATGAAAGCCAATTATTCGTTAACCTGTTACCAAACTACTATGTGTGTGGTGATATTTTCTTTCTCTCTAAAATTCAGTGGCCCCCCCACTAGTGTGTTTGTGTAGTTGTTCTGTTTCCTTTGTTTGTTTGTTCTCATTTCACATATGAACAGTGAGTATCTCAGGATTTGCCTTAAGTTTAGAGCTATGAAATTCTTCCACTGAATCTCTTGCTTCCATGTAGAAAACACAGAAAGTCTAAATTCTCCTTTAGTCTTGGCCCCACCTGGTGGAAACACTTAAAAATGCATCTTCCTGAGTGGGAGGGAGACTCACAACCCTACCTATTTATCTTGCGCATTGCTTTGGTTGCTGAAATTTTTGGCTACCTTTTACCTTTGATGTTTGTTGTTCAAATGTTCCTAAGTTGATATAGCCCTCTAATTACAGGTCCAGTGGTTCTTTCATTTGATAGTCAAGTGTGCCTTCCTGCCTATCCTGACTCCTTCTCAGTGTATAGTGTTACTTCTCAGTGTACACTGTCACTAGGTTCTTGAATGATCACTGGCCCTAGATTGCCACCAAACAGATAAATTCTGCCAACTTCTATAGCTTCTGATGTTGACTTTCCACTAGGTCTTTACTCTCAGCTTGTCTTATCCTGATCAGCGTGTATGCAGAACTGTGTGTAAAACTAACCTAGAAGAAGACTGATGGAGGAAACCTAACAAGTCTTATTAAATTAGAATCTTTAGTTGGGAAAACATTCAAATGTAATCACATCGAGTTTTAAACTTCAAAGCTTTTCTCCCCCAGCAGAGGTTTAAGAAGTCAGGGCCTCAAACAGGAAAGACAGGTTGTGCTTTACCACTGAGCAACACCATTAGCCCTTCAATGCTTTCCTCAATCAGTAAAATTCTTAACAATAGTAAGTTATGTTTGTTGCTGTCCACAGCTACTTCCTCCATGGTCTGAATTAACATAATATAAATCTGATCTGCATAAATGGAGACATAAACCGAGTTCTACCACTGAGCTACATATATACTCCCAGCCCGCTTTTCATGTATTATTGGCACTTCTTATTACTGAAGCAGGTCCTTTCCTCTCAGTGTATGCAATTGAATAATACTATCATGGACTCATACAAATTAAGTTTTAAAAACTCAACAAATTACCTTCTGGAATTCTTAAAGTGAAAACAGTTTATTCAATGCTGATATTTCTGTATTCACTGTATACTAGAACACAAAGAAGATAACTAAGCAATATTTTAATCATTCAATAATTTACTGTGATAAATAAAGTTCAAACTAGTATATATAACTTAAAAACAAAGTTCATGGGCTTCTTGTAATACTTCCCAAAAAATATCATATAAGTTTGATGAGTCGACATTTTTACACAATAAATTTTCAAATAAACTCTAACTACTACTGACAATGAAAAGTAAAAGGTAACAAATTGCAGAACAGATAAAAATAGCTGTTTTAGAATTTTTTCTCATTATGTTTTTTTTGTTGTTGTTTTGGGTTTTGTTTTGTTTTGTTGTTGTTTTGGTTTTTTTTTTTTTGGTACTGGGGATCGAACTCGGGTCCTTGTGCTTGCAAGGCAGGCGGCGGAACCACTGAGCTAAATCCCCAGCCCTCTCATTATGTTTTTAAAATGTAAACATTTAACTAATTGTTGGCCGTTTTCATACTATTAGTTGGTGATTTCATACCTAAAGAGTGGAAAAAAGTGAGCACATGTGACTCGAGGCTTTGATGGGCTTTGAAGGCACAGGTCCGGTTCTTACATTAAAACAAATACAGTACTCCATGTACATGCAACAAACACACTCACTTATAAAACATCAGGTTTTAAAATATTGTCTCTATTTGGTAGATAATGCTGCAATGGCACTGTGTGCTCAGAAATGAAGGTTGATTTTTCAGCTGTAAGATAACTTCCATTTTCTCATTCACCCATCATTTACTGCTTTGTTGAGGTCTTGTTGTACTGAAACAGTAGTGACATCTGTATTCTGATTTTGAAAGGACACCTCAGTGCCTGGTGGTGGTGGTTTGTACAAAAAGACTGCAAGTCCATTGAAGAAAATAGTGATAACTTTACAACTAACACCTAAATATAAAAACAAAAATTAATCATGTTTTTGGAGCTTTAGTTACTAAAAAAAATAATTCATTTCAAAAATTCTTTATGAATAGAAGCTTACTATTTTAAGTAAAGGGAATAATCATATGGTCATTCTAGTTCTACATTGTAAAATTTTATGATAGTAGGGAAAAGAAATACAACATTTGTGTACAAGCCTAGCATTATGGAACAAGCATTAATGTTCTTTCTAGGAATTTTTTTTTTTTTTTTTTTTTTGGTACTGGGGATCAAACTGAGGTCCTTGCACTTGCAAGGCAGGTGGCAGAACCATTGAGCTAAGTCCCAGCCCTTTCTTTCTAAACACGTAAAATTAATTGTACAATAATACTTGCCTTATTATAAATTATGATTTGTATTCATATGTAGAAGATGTTTAGGATTAAATAAATAAATATTCTATTTCTAACCTTGATAATGCAATGTCATATTAAACACTTACAAGCAACCAAAACTCAGTGAGAAAATAAAATAGTTTATACCATCCTTCAGCTGAATAATAAAGTGTAAAATTTTCATATCCAAAATGGAAAATGATTTTAAAAATAAAAACTTCATAATTTATAGGAGAAAACTTCTATGGAAATATGTCAATTAAGTTACAATTAATAGTAACTTACTCTGACCTATCAGCCCAAACTATGTCATTAAGATTTCCTTCATGATAAACAATATCTTAGAAAAAGACAATGAAGATCACAACACCATGAGGCCCAACAGAGCAAACCAAATAGTCAAGGTAAGAAACTAAAAGAAAGGAGAGGGCAAAATTCAAAGAGTCAACAAAAGGATAATAACATGACAATAATAAGTCAGTACATATCAGTTATAATCATTAATGTCAATGGCCTCAATTCACCAATCAAGAGAAATAGACTGGCAGAATGGATGAAGAAGCAAAATCCAACAATATGTTGTATACAAGAAACACACCTAGTGCAAAAAGAAGTCAGTACGTATCAGTTATAACCATTAATGTAAATGGCCTCAATTCACCAATCAAGAGAAATAGACTGGCAGAATGGATTAAGAAGCAAAATCCAACAATATGTTGTATACAAGAAACACACCTAGTGCAAAAAGAAGCCCATAGACTGAAAGTGAAAGGGTGGAAAACAATTCTCCATGCTTCAGGAGTCCAGAAAAAAGCAGGGGTAGCAATCTTATTCTCAGATAAAGTAAATTTCAAACCAAAACTGATTAAGAGAGACAAAGAAGGCCACTACATCCTTGCAAAGGGAACAATTCAAGAGGAAGAGATGACAATCATAAACATATATGCACCAAATATAAATGCCCCCAACTATATAAAAAATATTAAGTAACATTAAAAAACAAATAAGCACTAATACAATTGTAGTGAGGGATCTAAATACCCCACTATCACAAATAGACAGATCATCTAGGCAAAAAATCAACAATGAAATACTAGAACTGAACCAAGCTTTTAATGCATGGACTTATTAGACGTTTATAGAGGGTTCCATCCCACAAAATCAGAATATACATTCTTTTCAGCTGCACACAGGTCATTCTCCAAGATAGACCACATATAGCTCACAGAACAGGTTTGAATAAATGCAAAAGAATCGAAGTTATTCCCTGATATTATCAGATCACAGTGCAATTAAGCTGGAGATCAATAGCATAAGAAACCATGGGAACTTCACAAACACATGGAAATTGAACAACACTCTCCTGAACAATCAATGGGTCACAGAGGAAATTAAAGAAGAAATCAGACAGTTTTTACAAATAAATGAAAATGCCAATACAACATACAGGAATCTATGGGACACAAAGAAAGCACTTCTACTTGGAAAATTCATAGCACTGAATGCCCACACTAGGAAAACAAAGAGAGCTCAAATAAACAACCTAATGATGAATCTTAGACTCCTAGAAAAACAAGAGCAAGAAAAACCCAAAGCTTGAACAGGAGAGGAAATTATAAAGATTAGAGCAGAAATCAATGCAATGGAATCTAAGAAAACAATACAAAAAAATAAATGAATTGAAGAGTTGGTTTTTTGAAAGAATAAATAAAATTGATAAACCCTTAGCAAACCTTATCAAAAAAAGGAAAGAAAAGGCACAGATCCATGCAATTAGGAATGGAAAAAGTGAAGTCACAACAGATCCAACAGAAATCCAGAGGATAGTCAATAACTACTTTGAGAACCTGTACTCTGATGAAATGGAAAACACAGAAGAAATGGACAGATTTCTAGATATTTATGAAATACCAAAGTTGAAAAAAGAAGATAAAAACATTTTAAACACCTCAATTACAATCAGTGAAATTGAAAATGTAATGAAAAATTTACCAACAAAGAAAAGCCCAGGTCCTGATCGATTCACTACTGAATTTTACAAGATGTTTAGAGAACAACTACTGCCATTACTCTTCAAACTTTTCAATGAAATTGAAAGGGAAGCAATACTTCCAAATTCATTCCTGGAAGCAAGTATCACTTTCATTCCCAAACCAGGGAAAGATACAACTAAAAAAGAGAACTACAAGCCAATCTCCTTAATGAATATAGATGCAAAAATCCTCAATAAGATACTAGTAAACAGAATACAGAGGATCATCAAGAAGATCATATATCCTGACCAGGTCAGATTTGTTCCAGGGATGCAAGGATGGTTCAACATATGTAAGTCAATAAATGTAATACACTATATCAACAAAGTCAAGGACAAAACCATATGATCCTATCAATAGATGCAGAAAAGCATTAGACAAACTTCAACACCCATTCATAATAAAAACCCTGCAAAAAAAATGGAATAGATGATCTATATCTCAACTTAGTAAAGGCTGTCTATGAAAAACCAACAGCCAACATCTTATTAAATGGCCAAAACCTGAAAACCTTAATGTTAAAATCAGGAACAAGACAAGGATGCCCACTATCACCACTCCTCTTCGATGTAGTTCTGGAAACATAAGCCATAGCAACTAAACAAGAGAAAGAAATTAAAGCAATAAAGATAGGAAAGGAAGAAGTTTAACTGTCATTATTTGCTGATGATAAGATACTCTACATTGAAGACCCCAAAAATTCCACCAAAAGACTTCCAGACTTAATTGACACTTTTAGCAGTGTAACAGGGTACAAGGTCAACACCCAAAAATCAATAGCCTTTTTGTACACAAATAACAGAGTCACTGAGAGAGAAATTAGGGAAACAATTCCTTTCACAATAGCACCCAAACAATGAAGTATCTAGGAATCAACCTAACAAAAGAAGCAAAAGACCTCTACACTGAAAACTACAGCACTCTGAAAAAAGAGATCGAAGAGGATATAAGAAAATGGAAAGATCTTCCCTGCTCCTGGGTAGGAAGAATAAACATAGTGAAAATGGCCATCCTACCAAAACTGCTACATACATTCAATGCAATGCCAATTGAAATTCCAACACTATATTTCAGAGAACTAGAAAAAAAGAATCCAAAAATTCATTTGGAACCATAAGAGACCTAGAATAGCAAAAGCCATCCTAGACAACAGACACATGGCAGCGGGTATAACAATTCCCAATTTGAAACTATACTACAAAGCCACTGTGATTAAAAACAGCATGGTACTGGCAAAGAAACAGACCTGAGGACCAGTGGAACAGACTGGAAGAGACAAAAACAACTCCAGATGTACTCAGCTACCTCATCTTTGACAAAGGAGCTGACCATCCTCAGGAGAGGAAAGATAGCCTCTTTAATAAATGGTGCTGGAAAAACTGGATCTCAACCTGCCAAAGATTAAAATTAGACCCTTATCTTTCACCATGCACTAAATTAAAATCCAAGTGGATTAAAGATCTAAATATTAAAACAGAAACATTAAACTTGCTGGAGGATAAGTTAGGCAGAACTCTGGAAGACATTGGCATAGGAAAAGACTTTATGAACAAATCCTCAGTAGCATGGCAATTAGCAGAAAGAATCAACAACTGGGCTCTCATCTTATTAAAAAGCTTCTGCACTGCAAAAGAAACCATCAACAGAACTAAGAGACAACGTACAATGTGGGAAAATTTTTTTACCAGCTGCTCCTCAGACAAAGGACTATTATCTAGAATATTTAAAGAACTCAAAACAATCAGCCCCCCACCAAATATAAAGACCCAATTCAAAAATGGGCATCTGAAATGAACAGACATTTCTCAGACAAAGAAGTAAAAGCAGCAAGTAAATATATGAAAAAATGTTCCACATCACTGGTCATTCAAGAGATGCAGATGAAAACAACACTGAGATTCCACCTCACCCCACAAAGAATGACTGCTATCAAGAAATCACACAATAACAAATGTTGGTGGGGTTGTGGGGAGAAAAGAACCCTTCTCCATTAATGGTGGGAGTGCAGACTGGTGCAACCACTACGGAAATCAATATGGAGATACCTCAAAAAGCTGGGACTAGAGGTTCCATTTGACCCAACCATATCTCTGCTGGGTATCTCTCCAAAAGAATTAAAAGAATCATATCACAGTGACATATGCACATCTATATTTATAGCAGCACAGTTTGTAATAGCTCAAATTTGGAAACAGCCCATTTGCCCATCAGTTGGAAACTGGATAAAGAAGATGTGGTTTTTCTATAAAATGGAATACTACTCAGCCGTAAAGAATGAGAAATTAGATTCATTCATAGGAAAATGGATACATATTTAGTATATACTCCTAAGTTAAATAAATAAATCACACGTGTAAATACCAAATAGTTTCTCTGGTGTGAAAAACTGTAATTGTACATAAGAACCTAATGAGATAATTAACAATGTGAAATAGGAAGAAAAGGGCTAAAGGTGTAGGGAAAGTTGGAAGGTTAGGAGAAAGGGAATAAGGGAAAAGAAAAAAATGTGAGAAAATGAAAAAATGGAAAAAAGCGTTTGTAAATGGGGAGGGGAGGAGGGGGTGAAGGGAGGGCAGGGACAAGGGAAAAAAATGAGAACCAAGACCTGTCATGTAAAGGTACAAGATCCCAATAATGAATGTAACTGTACTGTATACCTAACAAGTACCAATAAACTCAATAAAAAGAAAAAAAAAGATTTCCTTCATGAGCTTTGATTTGCTTTCAAATAACTCCTTTTTTAAATAACTCATGCAGTAGTTTGTTTGAGCTCAACTATGTAAAGTGAAACTAGTTTCAGCCACAGTACTAAGCTCAGTAATTGTTAGGTGAATTTGTAAGTGTCAGATGAATAAGTTAAATTTGATCTCACAATATAATGTATCCAGTTACTGATTTCTTTTTGTCAGTCATGAATATATCATTTAAAAATGTGTATCTGAAAAGCAGGAATGCTCACTGATCTAAGTAGGTAGTAGTAGATTTGTAGGAAGATCACACAGATACAGTTGTTACAATTTTTGTTGGTTTGCTTTTGAAAATCTAACATCATGTGTTTTAGGGAGTAATTTCCAGATTCATTACTAAATAAGAGAAATAACAATTCATTATTCATATCTCTCAGCTGAAAAGTAGGAAAAAAATAATGAAATAAATCTTACACATGAACGGGCTGAATAAAAAATGATTTTCATGGTTGGACTTGCAGCTAAGGGCAGACCTCTTAAGCTACTGGTTCATTCCCCAGAACACAGTGGAAAAAGAAATAGGAAAGAAAATAGGTCAATTAACAATAGGCAAAAGTGATGAGAAGATTAATTTTGTCTACTCTACTCAATATGAACTCTCAGTTTTTTGGAATTCATATATTTATTGTTACTCAATATTCTATTATAAATTCAGATGCTATTTTCTAAGCACATGTAAGACTAATAAGTTCATCTTATTATGTGTGTCACATATGAAAATCATAGGACTATATGTTCAATATCTCTCTATTTTTAAATATTTTAATTTCTTATGTTTTTGAAATTTTACATTTCAGATTTTGTCCTAATAGTACCAACTGGATGTGTTGCTCTACTTCCTAAATTTTAACTTTTATTGTCCAACCAAGGCTGTACAGACCACAAAAGGCAAGAAGGCTAGACATTATGGCTATAAACTATAAAATGGCTTCTAAACTATAAAAAGTTTCTTACTATATACCTTAGAGCCAATGGACACTTCCCTACTGCAGCTCTATGTGTTTACAATTACTCCAGAGTTTTTCAGAATTCTACTTAAGCTTTTAAGTATACTTCCTCCCCAAATCTGAGAGAAACTGTTAACAGCAAGCCATATGACATGTGGTACAATGAAAGTCAGTGTTTTATTCTCTTCTTTTTAAGCCTGGGACTTGCAGGCTTCATTCGAAACCTCTGGTGACATGCTGTGATAACTGATCTCCAACAGTGTGGAATGAGTATTACAAGAACTGTGATCTAAGTAACCAAGGGCAAGGTTTTCTGACTCAACACTAGTTTACTGCAGAGTTATCAAGAAGTCACTTACTTATGGCTACGAGCATATGGGCCAACTTGATGTTATCATAGACCCAGCAAGCACCTTTAATTCCACATTCATTGATATCCCACAGAGTACATGTGCTGTCGATTGTGGCACCAAATATAATTGGTCCAGGTATTGTACCTAGAAGAAATACAGGCAAAATACAAATAGGTAAAGATTACAATTTATAGTCACAGGCTGGTTTGTTTGTTTGTTTTTTGGTACCAAAGATTGAACTCGGGTGCCTGTGCTTGCAAAGCAGGCAGTGGAAGCACTGAGCTAAATCCCCAGCCTAGTTACAGATTTTTAACGTCTTTATTTTGATAAAAAAAAAAATAGGCTCTCAATATACAAATTAATCAATTCATGTACACAACAAAAGGATATAAAGAAGCAAAGACAAACTTTTTAGTTATGTATAATTTTATAGTTCTAGTCAACTCAAACAACATTTTAATAAACATTTCTGACATATATTGAGTTAATATGTTTAGTAAATATTTTAATTTGTTGATTTTATAATGTGATAAATGAATGTGTCCTTGAAATTAGCTATTATAGATTTAAAAAATCAAAACAACTTATTCTTGGTGCACAAATAAGTCTTCTGGACTATGTATGGTCAGGGTTATTATGCACAGAGATGTAAACTAACATGGATTTGTGTGTATATACATGACAATATGAATATGTGTGCATGAGAGTGTATATGAGTACAGATACAGATATAACTCCACGCTAATATACCCAGCAGTATTACTTACTTGAAATTTTTAAAATTTTAATTTTGTGTTGTTCTTTTTCATTTTATTTTATCAGTACAAGTTTTCAGTACATAATGATTACATTTATCATGGGGAGTTGATTCATGTACACAACACATCTTGATTCTTTTTTATCCCTTTCTTCTCCCCTTCTACCCCTCCCTCTGTCTCTTGGTCCTCTCTCTCTCTGTTTCCTCTTATCCATCTTTTATTTTGTTCTTTAATTTATTATATTTTGGGTTTCTCATATGAAAGACATCATGTGATATTTAAGCGCAATTGTCTGATTTATTTTAGGCCATCAAGCTTTAAATTTCCATGTACGGTTGATTCTGCTGGTTCCACACTGGCAGGTTTAACCAACTGCAGATTGAAAACATTTTCCCAACGGTGTGTCTCTACTGAAAATGTTCCTGTATTTTTCCTGTCATTATTTCTTATACACTACAATAACTATTTACATTGTTTTATGTACTGTAAGTCATTTAAAGATGCACTGAAGTATATAAGTTGTATACTTATAAGTATATAAGTATGTATAAGAGAAGGGCAATGCATAGGTTATATTTGAATACTGCACCATTTTATCACAAGGCTTGAGGAATCAAGGATTTGGGGATTGGCAAGGTGGTAGACTCAATCCTCAAAGGAAATGGAGGGATGACTCTAGTTAAGGAACTTGCATTTGTTATAAATCAAGTACATTATATGATTTGAGGTAGTATTGCTTAGACGATGGTTTAGGTTATCTCTAGTCTGCTTCTCATGACCTGTTGGTAGCATGACAGCAGCCTAAAGTGCACGTGGCTAAAACCATTATGCTAATCTCATTTCCTCCGTTAAATGCATGACTATGGGCAAAATGCTGAATCTTAATTACTTATCTGAAAAATGAGAAAGTTAGGTAAGTGTTCTCTAATATTTTAACTTTTGGTTTTTGCTTTAATAAATGATCGTAATCTTACTTTTTTAAATGTTTCTTTCTTCCTACTTTTCCTACATCTGGAACCTTGTACAATTGTCTGGTTTACATCTTTTCTTTCATCAAACCATATCTAGTCACATTATTTACACCATAGCTACTTCTGAAATGTTTTCACTCATTGTTGTTCATTTCTAATACAACACAATAGTGTGACAAATGGAGATAAAAGCAGAGAGAAAAGAATGTATTTCTCAAAATGTATTTTATCTTTCAAATGAGTGAGGTATTTTAAGGTTACATTTTGAACAGGTAACAAATCAGGTGGATGAAAAGCAAAGGCATTTCATTCTCATGTGATATAAAAGTAATATTACATCTTGAACTCTAGAAAACAGCTTTTTTTGAATGACAATTATATAGTCTCCCTCTTTAATTATTTTCTTGATACATGTTACATCCGAATAAATCAAAATATCCATGAAGCAAAACAGCCAACACTTAACATCAACTTAAACACAATGGTATACCCACCCAGTAATCGAAGCAACATGAACTGCATTCCCAATGCTAGAGACCGTTGCCTCTGATCAACACACCTGGAAATATTAAATATTAATGAGACGTGAAAGTTTCACTCTTCAAGCAAGTTCATATCTCGATCAGTTTAGTATTTCTATATCAAACTAATTTGTGCATATAAAATACCATACTTTATGAATTTATAAGAGGTTGAATCATTTGGAGTCTATAAAAGAAAAAAATGTTATCAAAACAAAAATACTGCAAATAACAAAAAGTCACTAATCCCTATGAGTTTTAATAAAGGTAAAGGAGAAAAGGCATTCATTGACAAGAACTGATAAGAAGTTACTTTGCATAAAACCTCTCAATAAATTGGATACAGATGTGATGTACTCCTGCACCCTAAAGCAATATGACAATGTGCACTGGTATCACACTTAATGGTGAGAATTTGAGCAGTTTCCTCTGAGATGAGGAGGAAGACAATGATGTCCACATTCACAACTTCAATTCCAGACACTACTCAAATTCTTGGCCTAAATAAGTTGGTAAGAAAAAGAAATAAAAGCTGTCCAAATTGAAAAAGGAGGAAATAAGTCAGCTTCAAAATGACATAAACTTTCATAGAGAAAGCCCTAGAAACTCCACCAGAAAACTATTTAGTATAATTTCAGGATACAAAAACAGCAAAACTTAAGTTGCATTTCTATATAC
Organism: Fukomys damarensis; assembly: GCF_012274545.1. NCBI lineage: Eukaryota > Metazoa > Chordata > Mammalia > Rodentia > Bathyergidae > Fukomys > Fukomys damarensis. Next base: position 27,891,756 of record NW_022900915.1, on the reverse strand, counting down.
TAACAATGAAATATACAAAAAAGCAACTAAGAAAACCCCATTTACCATAGCATTAAAAGATAAAATAAAAGGGGCTGGGGACTTAGCTCAGTGGCATCACGCCTACCTCACAAGTGCAAGGTCCTGAGTTCGATCCCCAGTACCAGAGAAAAATTAAAGACACAAATTAGTGGCAAGACATTTTATCTTCTTGCATCAGAAGAATCAGCATTGCTAAAATTCTGTACTATCAAAAGCAATCTACAGATTCAATATCTTCTTAATAAAAATGTCAATGGTATCATTCACAGAAATAGAAAACAATGCTAAAACTCATATGTAAGGACAAAAGACCTAAAAATGGCTAAATCAATCTTGAGCAAGAAGAATAAAAACAAATATATAACCACTAGAACAGAGAGCCGCAAAATATGTCTATATATCTCTAGCCAACTGATCTTTGCCAAGAGTACCAAGTATCTAACACATAAGAGAGAAAGAAGAATTTCCTCAATAAAGAAAACTTTAGGTCCAGGACTCAGTGGTCCCGCCACCTGCCATGCAAGTGCAAGGGCCCAAGTTCGATCCCCAGTACCAAATAAAAAACGTTGCAAAACTTGTATATTTACATACAAAAGAACAAAGTTGGACCCTTGTCTCATACCATATCCCAACATGAATTCAAAATGTGCCAAAGACTTCACACATAAGATTTGAATCTGCAAAATATCTACAAAAAGAATAGGGATAAAGTTGCTTGACTTTAATCTGGACAATGATGTTTGCAGGTAAAATCCTAACTAATCACCAGGGAAATGTAAATCAAACCATGAGCTATCACCTCACAACTGTTAGCATGGCTGTCACAGGCAGGATAAAAGACCACAAAATTGGCAAGGATGTAGTGAAAAAAGAACCACTGAATGTTGTTTGAAAGAATATAAATTGCTATGGCCATAATGAAGGTAGTATAAAGAGTCTTCAACAAATTAAAAACTAGAATCATCGTTTTATCCAGGATCTCACAAACAGAGACGTATCTACAGGAGTGAAATTAGTACATGGAAGATATTTGTGCACTTCCTTGTTCGTTTCAGTATTATTTCCAATAGCAAAGATATGGAGTCAAATTAAGTGTTCATCAGTGAATGAATAAAGAAAATCTGGTACACAATACTAGTCAGTTTGAAAAAGAAATGGAAATTTTGCCATTTTTGACAATATGGATAAATGTGGATTACATGGTGAGGTAAACCAGAGAAGGATATAATAGTACTCCACCATCTCACTCATATATACTTTACAGTATATATTTATTTCAAAATATTCCTTTAATATATGCAAATTTTGTTTTCCATTTATACTTCTAAGTCTCAAAAAATTTTTAAACTTGTGCTTATACCAAAAACAGTTTTATTTAAACTATTTCTATTAACCTCAGTTAAGCCCCAACTGAACCCTTGGTTAATTTTGTTTGCACGCAACATGTTGTTGTCTTAGGGAATGAAAATTTCACAACATAATACATACCTCAATATGGACACAGTTATAGGAGTGCCAGCCATAAAGGTAAAAATCACTGTAATAGAAAAAATGCCAAGGAATATGGGCAAATTTGCACAGTGAGTTTCACATTTTCCAGCTCTAGCTTCAAAACCCACACTTTCTGCAGTTGTTATCTCTGCCTTCCTTTCAATACAGGAACAGTTGTAATATATCTGAAAATATTAGACATAAACATACTGAAAGTGTTTATTTAGAAAATATATTTTTGTCATTGTAAATCAGATGATCTCTAAATGTGGCAAACACTCTCAAACTGTCCTGATTCATATGCAAAAAATAATTCTAAGGAGTAATTAACCTTAAGAAATTAAGAAAGTAGGAAAAAACAATACTTATGAAGTTTAATCATCTATGTTTCACTTTTATGACCATTACTTCAACTTGTAACCTATTACTGGTTTGTGACTTCCAAAACAAATTGGTGAAAATATAACAGTTACACAATCTCGCACATTCTCAACTACTTTCCATTAACCATAATTACTCAATTAATGTCTTCCTGCTAACATTGTTCTTTTCCATTATAGGAAGAAAAAAGACATCTATGGTTACAATTTCAGTACTAGAATTATTTGAAAGAGCAAACACTATAATTTTGACAAGGCATAATAAATTACTGTGTCCTATGACTGATAAAAATTGCTGTTTTAGCAATGAAATTTTAACAATAATTTGTTTGACTTCTCTAAATTACTTAACTGAAAGCAAACTATCCTTAAAATGATACTTTTATAACAATAAAACTAGAAGCTACTACATCATCCTGAAGGCTATTTTCTAATCCAAATAATACAACTATTTCTCATATATACACATATTAACATATTTATGGATATATTAATAAAGCAAAATGGTGAAAGCTACCATAAGTGAAAACAAGTATCACTGTAGAAAAAGAATTCAGATATTCCTGAAGTTTCTTAGATGCAACTATTTTTAAAGGCGTTTTACATCTCAATTCCATTCTTACTATAAATCCTCTTACACATTTAAAAGCTCAACCAAATCAGAGAGAAAAGAGCCAGGAAAGTTAAGGAGAAGTGGTGCTTGGACTATTCCAATAGCCAGACTTTTTGTTAGGACTAACACAATTATAAAACTGATTCAGAAAAAAACAAATATACTGAGGACACCTCCAACACAGACTATAATAAGAAATCAGATATATCAAGCAATGAAGTAATTTAGCCTTTTAGAATTTAACAAGGAAATCTGAGATCAAGATTGTCCGTGTTGATCACAACTGTAACTGTCTTATGTATTTGCCTGTAATACATGTCTACATCAAAATCTGGTTTTGTTTGGGTCACTGGTATAAAATGCAAGATTAATTTTCCTACAGAAAAATGTGTATAAGTATTATTATATAAGAATTTTGCCTGTCTGAAATATTCCATACGAAAAAAAGCTTGTGAAGCAATGGGTTGTGACATGGCCTATGTGGACATAAAAAGCCAGACAAAAAGGAAATGTGGAAGTCAGAATAACTTGCTCTTCCTATACAATACCTAGAAGGCAATGTGCTGAGATGGAAATTAGCACTGGTCAAAAATGCAAATACATCATTAACTATATCAAAATAATACCATTTCAAGTGGGCTCTGGGTATTTGGCCTTTTGTTTTTTCCTTGTTTGAATGGCTGTTTCTATATGACTTCAGTTATATAAGATAAGCTCTTGTAACATCTCATTCATATTTATATACAATAAAATGCTATCTACTCTTCCACATCTCAGAGGAGCAGTTAGTTACCTGTCTGTGATTCTGATTCTAAGATAACCATCATGCTCATCTGCAGAATTTGATGCCTTGTGTGCAGAGTTTCCTAAAGGTGTTTGAAAGAAAAACAACACCAATACCCACAGGGTGGGTAGCCCTGTTTTGGAATTAAATTCTGAAAGTCTTCCTGAAGTGTTTTATTATATTTCCACAGTTTCCATATTTTCATAGGTACTTTTGGATAATACTAATGAGTTTAATTCCAAAAGTTAAAACTGCACACACCAAACTGGCCTAGTAGGTCTACTATGTTAGATTTCTCCATGTTCTTAATAGAATTTGGTCATACAATACAAAAAGTTCATTGTTTATCATATTTTGGTTTAGCCTCAACAAGAAGCTATTGAAACCTAGTCTACTGAAATAAACTTTTATTTTAATTAATTAATTAATTAATTCGGTTTTTGAGACAGGGTCTTGCTATTAGTTCAGGCTGGCCTCGAACTCACTGGCCTTGAACTCAAGGCAATCCTCCTGTCTCATCCTCCCACCTTCTGGGATTACATGTGTGCGCCACCATGCCTGGAGAGATTAACTTTTGAAATATTTGCTATACCTAAACTCATTAGAGATAAGTATATATGTGTATCTGCAAATACATATATAAACCTAAAAGGTATATAATTTCACGCACATGGGCATTCATGTTGGTTCTGAAAGAAATCTGTAGTACTTTTATAGATTATTTCAATTACTTCTAATCTATGTAGATATCTTACTTTTTTTTTTGTACTGGGGATCAAACTCTGGCCCTTGTGCTTGTGAGGTAGGCAGCAGAATCACTGAGCCAAATCCCCGGCCCAAAAATCTTACATCTTTCAACTTCAAATAGTTTGAAGCTGGGTGTAGTGGCACACTCCTGTAATCCCAGCACTCGGGAGGCTGAGGCAGGAGGATCGCTGTGAGTTCGAGACCAGCCTGGGCTACATAGTGAGTTCCAGGTCAGTCTCAACCATAGTGAGACTCTGTCTCAAACCCTCCCCACAAAAAAAGTTTGAGAAGCAGGGCTGGGGATTTAGCTCAGTGGTTCTGCCGCCTGCCTCGAAAGCACAAGGACCTGAGTTTTACCCCCAGTACCAAACCAACCAACAAACAAACAAAAAGCCTGGGCTATAGTGAGTTCCAGGTCAGTCTCAACCATAGTGAGACTCTGTCTCAAACCCTCCCCACAAAAAAAGTTTGAGAAGCAGGGCTGGGGATTTAGCTCAGTGGTTCTGCCGCCTGCCTCGAAAGCACAAGGACCTGAGTTTTACCCCCAGTACCAAACCAACCAACAAACAAACAAAACAACAACAACAGGAAAAGGAATGCCATTTCTTTATCCCATAGTTCTTGTATTCAAGACTGTCATATGACTTTTGTATAATTTATTCACTGTAGCCTGTTATACCACAATATGTTTCTACCAAGCACTTTTAAAAATATCACATCATCTAGTGAGCATGTTATTTTACCTACTATTCTTAACCTGAGTTACACAACAGGGGCACAGAAAAGAAATATGCACAGTACAATCCCACCAGAGGGATCACGATATCTGCTCAGAGGGCTAACGCAGCAGGCACAGTTACCTTTGGTTTACTCTTTGAAACATAGTTTAAACAACCAGCAAAGCAGGGAGAAAAGTATTGGACTCCGTCTCCTCCACACAGAGGGTAATAGTAAGATCGCAAACAGTTACAGTTGGCGTTACAAGGGGCTGTCAAGTGTCCCAGTTCTCCAGTCCTGTAAATAAGAAAAGGCGGAAGGTGAGCTCCTCCACGTCGCCACCATTAACGGAACAGTCAGGAGCACTGTTACAGCTCGCCATTCGGTCATTCACGCGTTCAACACATAATTACCTACAATGCACAAACCAAGTAACATTTCTGCCTTCGTGCATGGGCTTAATTTCTTATGAGGGCCAGGCAGTCAAAACAACAGCGATGCCTGTCAGTGATGTGAAACTTAAAACAGAGTGAGTGAAGATAGCAAGTTTCTCCTTTGGTGCCAGACAGTGGGGCTCTGGGTCTGCAGGCAGTGTGCTATTTAGTAGCATTTCCATTTTCCACCCACCAGAGGTCAGTAGCTCTCATACTAATTATAGCAGCCAAATATCTCTAGAAAGTTGGAAAAGTATTAAACCTAAAAGGGTGAATTCTACCTAGTCTCTTTACCAATGGAAAACTAAGGCCTAGAGAGATTTGAATGACTTTTATTTCCTTGCCAAATATAATTTTCCCAGTGTTGCTTCATTCTGCCTCTTAACAGAAGCAATGTCTTTTCATGATTAAAGATGCTTCTCCCACATCTCATTAATTCATTCTCTCAGCTATTCGTATCAAACGGTCTAAGTTCTATGCTGGTAATGGAAAGAGAAAGCCGAATAAGATAGTCTACATCCTCAAAAATGCCATAGTCCAGATAATTAGATATTAATAGGCTAGCTGTGGTTACTGATATCTGCACAGTGCATTTCAGAAACAACAAAGGAGAACACAGAACACAAGCCAAAGTTTGGAAAAGAGGGACGGAGACACTACTACCCAAGATGTCCCTTAAAGGATGAGTAATGATCTGGCCGTGGGGAAGGAGAAGGGAGATTCAACAAAAGCTGATACAAAGGCACTGAGGTCTAACCAGCACCATGTGGAGCAGTATGGACAGTAACTGGGGCTGAGAGCTAAAGGAAATGCTGCTGGAAAGCAGTCACAGAACAGGTTAACGAGGGCCTCTTGGGTCTTGTTAAAAACAACGAACTCTGACCTACAGGCCAAAGGTAATCACCGAAGTGTTTTTTAGTCTGGACAGCGGTATTCTCGAATGTTCATTTTAAAGCACTAATCCTAGAAGTTGTATAGAATGTGAACTTGGAGGAGAGCAGTGATGATACCCCAGACAACCGGTGATGGTAAGTTAAAGGAGAGCTAAAATACAAGACAGGATTGAAGGAAACACTGGAGAAAACTTCTGGATATATACTCAGTGCCCCTCTCTGAAGGGTGGACACGTTAATGATGACTCCCCTTGTGTAGGTAGAGAAGGCAAATCGGATGGGGAAAGAGGGGATCAATGCATACGTATGCACCCTGAGATTAAGAGTTTCAAATCTGGTGAGGCAATCTAGCCTGAAACTAGGTGCTTTTCACAGTACTTGGTCTTCACCCTAAACTTCATGCCTGGCTCGCAGTATTTTGAGACAGGGTCTCACGAAGTCACTGAGCTGCTCCAGACTGCAGCCTAAATCACCATTACCAAAAGAAGACGCCAAAATACTACAGAGAAGATCAGCAAGGCACTACAAGAATGATGGGGAATTTTAATAACTAATAGATGTTTGCAAACATGCAAGTGAATTTAGAGTTGCATCCAAAGACTGTATAATAAACTAATTTAAAATAGTACACTACTTTGTGACATGAACGCTGTGTCTATATTTATATTTATCAATTGATCAACAGCTATAGGTACAAATATTCATACACACACATATAAACACAGGTGAGTGTGGGTAGGTGTATTACACTCACTGTCAGTTTTTCTATCTCTAAGAAATGTTCATGTGTATTAAGCACTATCGCTCTGCTCCAGGTCTGGATGGGTCTTGAAGGCCCATTGCCTATAGCACCTCAAGCAGACACCATCACACTTCCTTCCTCTGATGGTGAGCATCACTTTGCTTCCTTTCGGTTACCTGGCAGTAACTCGTGTGGCAAGGAGAAAAGACTGAATGGACTGACACCTACTTTGTTGCTCAGGCTGATAAACTGTGTGCTCAACTATTCAGGACTTTCTGTCTTTCCAAAGGGAATATACAGAGAGAGTGGTTTGTTAGGATATGTTTGGGTGAGGCATTAGGGGTGAAAAGTCAGGTCTGCACAACTTTATCTACATTTCCAGATATTTTTCTGCTATTCCAGACACATAACCTATATCCCATTCAAGCTGATCCCTGAACCTAGACTTCACTCTGTATGGCATTTATATCTACACTTAGCACATTCCTTCTGCCTTTCTCTCCTCTCAAATCTTTACATCTGAAAATTCTTTGTAGCCTTACAGGATATGTAAACTAACTCCACTACTGGGCCATGAAACCTTTCATGAATGTAATCAACTAAAATTGAAAAGCTTTCTTTCTTTTCAATTCCATCGTCCTTTCTGTATCCCCAGTTGCCTAAGTCATTGTTCATTCACTGTTTTGTTTCCCAGGCTCTCCTTTAGAACACACACTTGACCACAAAGGTCTGCCAGAGGAAGCATTCAACATGTGCTGAATAAATAATAAATGTAATGGAGCCTAAGCACACCGCTCCAGGACACTCAGCCTCACATAACGTGAAGGGAAGCAGAAAGGCAAGTGCAACCCATGACTACTGTTATTGGCAAAAGCAAATTACACTCCACTAATGTCACCTGAGTGATATTGTTTACACAAATTCTGGAGTCCTGGGCCTGGGATACCACCTCCTTCACCAGCTTCACGCACATGTAATGAAATAAGTAAAATAACACTGTGAGCTTTAAAATACACGACTATGCAATGCCCTTCCGCATGAACACTTACTCTGGGCTTCGGATTTCAAAGCCAAACAAAGCAGGTGAAGAAAGAAAGATATATGATCAAGATAATTCAGGCAGAAACTGTACAGGACAGGCTAAGTTATTAAGTTTTCATTTCTGTACAAAAACCCTGAATTTTAAAGTAAATATACAGTAATGCCTAGGGATGTCCTTATTTTAATTCTCTTCTAGTCCATTCTCAAGCAATCTTTTAAGATGATTTTTCATAGGAAATAATTTTTGTTTCTTAAACTTTTTAAATTAATGGGACCTATAATGTGAAATTCTCACTACAATGCTGTCTTAGTCTGCTTTTTCTGCTTTATCAAAGGCCCGAGACTGGATAATTTGTAAAGCGCGTTTATGTGTACATGGTGGAAGGCATCATACAGTAGGGCAGAGCAAGCAAGTAGCTTGGATCTCTCCTCCTCATCTTAATAAAGCTACTAATGGCATCTGGGGGGGGCACTACCTTCACGACTTCTTTTAACCTTAATTATCTCTCAAAAGCTTCACCTCCAAACATGACTGACATCTGAATCTGGGGGTGATTTCCAATACGTCAACTATTGGGAAACAAATTCAAACCATAGCAGATGCATGTTTCTCAAAGGCAAAATTTCTGTTGCATCAGTCTTTGTATCCAACCCAAGCACACTGCCCAGCACATGGTAGCTGTTTCTTAGCCAGTCTTTGAATAAATAGCAACAACTTCTAAGAAGATATGTTATGTAATCTAAACACACACATTCTTAAAATTTTAAAAAGTTTAAAATTTTTACAAGGTCAATTCTTCATCATTTGATTTTAAAATGGATACGTAATTTCTTATTCTGATATTAATATGAAAAAGCATTGGAACATATTTACCCATTATATGACTCAGAGACACCTGCAAATGGCTCATTTTCACATTTGGCACAAATAAGTATAAAAGTCAGCACAAGTGCAACTCCGGAAGTGACCAAAGCGAACTTCATGGCATTTTTACAAGTCATTTTGAATTTTGAAACAATGACGCCACCTAGAACCTGACCAAGAGCAGCTCCAGGAATTAAAACAGCTCCTAATGAGAAAAACAGCGAGAAAGCACACAAGCATGCTCAGCAACTCATACTGACAGAATGAATCAAAACAAACACCACTGGGGCTGTAACACATAAAAGTATTTGTCCAACACGGAAATATATGCATAAATGACTTAATAGATCCATTAAGTGAGGGCTTAGTAAAATTAAACACTGAGCATTAAGATTTCTCTTTAGTGTGTAGGATTTGTGTCTCTGACTTCATACAGTAAATTGATTTCAGAAAAATCAGGAACTTTAAATCATGATAAGGTATAAATTTCAGGGCTTGGGATATCTAAATATATATATGTATATGTATATATATATATATATATATATGTATGTATGTATGTATATATATACATATATATTTAAAATTTAATGGGATTATGTAAATTATTAGAGTGAATGAGAATAAAGACAATATTTTACCTCCAATGGTAGCTGCAAAGCTGGATGTCAGTCCAAATTGATTTTCTATAAATTTAGGTAAAAATGTAGCAAATCCAGTAGTAATTAAGGCTTCTGAAGAAGTTGATAGAACTAAACACATAAAGACAGTATTCCTCATCAAATTCTAAAGAAAAAATACAGTTCACCAAATAAATAACTATGATCATATTACCAAGTGTAGCATGAGAACGATTGCACAATGAAATGGCAAACATTTTAATACATATGATATCTGTAAACATTATAATACTATATCACAAACATTTAGCTGTGGATAATTAATAGATGGAGCAACTAGAGGACTGACAAATGATTTTTCCTTTATCTCACTCAAAGGGCCAGGGAGAGGAGGCAAATGCCTATTCGGAAAGGCTTCCATTCCCGGTCTAAACTATAAATGTCCATACTGCAAATTTACCACTTATTTGACTTTTAAAACTGTGACAATGGGGGCTGGGCATTGAGCTCAGTGGTGCCTCTGCCTGCCTCACAAGCACAAGGGCCTGAGTTTGATCCCCGGTGCCAAAAACTATAAATAAATAAAATTGTTATAATGGTAAATACAAAAGGTCAAAAGGGGAAGGGAAAATGGGAGGGGTAGGAAAGGAAAGAAGAGGAAGGGATAAATATGAGAAAAGGAAAAATGGAAACAAAGTCTTTGTAGATAGGGAGGGGTGGAGGGGTTGAAGGGTGGGCAGGGGAACGGGGAAAAAATAAGAACCAAGACACAGCATGTAAAGGTACAAATTTCCAAAAATGAATGTCAGCGTATTGTATACCTAAAATGCACCAATAAACTTAATGAATGAAAAAGAAAATTGTGTTCTGAATTCCTTTGTCCATTGAATGAACCTGAAACAGTGAGCAGATGGGAATGGTCTCTAAGGATCAAAACCATGGTACTATTCCACGGTGAAAAGACACAATCATCAAGATCCTTACATGGGTGTAGGGCTGAGCATCGTAAAATAGCTGCCTGTACCTGCAAACCACTCAGGATCTTTATACTTAGGCATAACCCAGTACATTTCCTAGAGTCAAGCATACATTTTAAAAATTTACAAGCTTACACATGGAAAGAGCAAATTAAAAAATCATACACACAGGAAACTTCCCAACTGCCACACATTTAAATAAAGAAGAGCAAAGAATCCCAGAGACTACTGAGAGGGAAATGAGTCAAAATTGAACTGGAGAGTTGTTTGTACAACTCTAGAAGGGCAGCAAGTAAGCAAACGAGAATACAAAATAGAAGATCTGTGTGGGGCTGTGTGTGTGTGTATTGTGAATGTACAGCTATTTGTATACACCACATGCATACATATGTACTTGTGTACACGTGTATTTGCAAGAGAAAAAGAGATAGAGAGAGAAAGAGAGAAGCTGTTTTATTTTACCTTTAGAGCCACTGGAAAATCTTTCATACTTTGCCCCAAATCATCTATGTGTGGCAAGGAATTGCTTTTACTCTGATGTGTCTGGGAAATTTTTTCAGCTTGAATTTTTGCTGTACCTACAAATACAGTAAACTTGTTTGCTTTACCATTTTACTCATTTTATTTTTTCCCTTCCATTCTTTTTTTTAATCCCTATTTCCTCCCCTTCCCTTTTCCCCTCTTCCACCCTGGTTCCCCCTCCCTTTTGAACATTTTCTTCCTACTTCCCGATAGCTAGTCTCCATCCAGCTCCTTACTTACCCTTTGGATTTCTTATGCAAGAGAAACAATGTGCTATTTAGACAGATGTGTCCGATTTATTTCACTTAAAAGTATGGTCTCAAGGTGCATGCATTTACCTAAAAATGTCTCGAGTTTATCCTTCTTTATGGTAGAGTAGTATAATTACTTTTTAATTGACACATACTTCCAGAAATATATAAATTCCGTAACACAAGAGATCAGTTCCTCTCTGTGAACAAGGCTGTTCAAATATCAATGTTTGTAATCAGGGTGTGCTAGGAGCGGGCATTCATCAAGACTAAGGAAGTGCTGACCAGTCTAGATATTAAAATGACACATTTTTCTCCCAACACATATTTTGTCCTTTTGAAATTTTAAATTTCTTTCACTTTCAAATGGTTGTTTTCCTTTCATCATTTATACACATAAAAGTACATTGATGGCTTTTTCCCTCTGCTCCCTTAAGGAAAAAACATGCTTAACAGATGAAATGATGTTTGCCATCTATCACTGCATTCCTTTGATTTTTAATAATAGTACTGTGAATAAATCTGAGAAAACAGCCAACATACAGAATTAGAAATTGCATGGCCCAGGGTATAAAGAAATCAATGAGTCCATCTATTTTCAGTCTGTCCAGCTCTATTATGCCTATGCACAAAAGTTAATCATCTATTCCCTTGAAAATATCAACAGAAACAAATACCTTTAACATAGAGAAATGCCTCTACAAATACTCATTTTAATTACAGATTTCACAGAGAAAGGAATAGGTATTATTTTCTGTCAAGATTTACTGTATGAAAAGACTAGTATTGAAATTTGCTAAAAATGAAAGCTACAGCATAACTTTGGTGATAACTGAAAATAAAAGGACTTGTACTTTCGATTCCAAATAATTAAAATGAATTATTTGAGGCAGGTTGGTCCTTGAGATGAGTGACTAACTGAACACAACTAATAGTTTAAAAGATATTCTATCTTGCATATACTGAAAGCAGGAATCGAGATAAAACATAATAAATTTACTAAGTAATAAAAGGAAGATATGAACAGTTTTACTAAGTGTTAATTAAAAATAAAGAAAACCCATAAATGTTAAGATTGCTATTCAATATTTGCTAATGAATTTAGATGTTAGAAAGTTTTTGTAGGCAAACAATTGATAAAACAAACAAGGTGAATCTGTCCCACATTTATCATATGGAAAACAAAACCCGGCCTAGAATTATAATAAAACATCATGAATTTAAAGAAAATAAGTTTACCTGGTAAATGTTTTGGAAAGCAAGAGAAAGGTATTATCAAAGACCAGGCAAAGAGCCAGGCTATAAGAAATCCGATCCACCACGCCCCCAGCCACCGCGGGTCATCTCTAGTGACATCAGCGCTGCACGAGAGAGAAACCAGTCATAGTCCACGCAGTCTTGTTAATGAAAACTCAGTTGTGATCATCGTATGGTTTGTAAGTCAAGTGCATACAGCAGAATATTATTATAATTTCAAAAATTTTAATGAAGCCATTGTGCTGATTCAAACAACAGCACACATAAATTGGTTATAAGAGTAATGGTTTAGAAAGTACTTTGAACTGGCAAATATGACAAAAAGTCCAAAAAATGTAATAGTTAATATAAGTATGATGAAAACATACCTACATTGAAAACATACGTAGAATTCCTAAGCATTCTTTAACTTTAGCTACTCTTGTTTACATCTCTGCTGTATGTACTAAACACATCTCAACAGCAAATCATTGATCTCTGTTAAAAGCCCATGCACTCTACTTCCATTATGGCATTTCTTTGCAGATAAAAATATTAAATGACTTATTAAGAGTTTTTATAACAACCTTCATGTTTCTTTTTCCCCATTAAGTTTGTTGGTACATTTAAAGCAAACAAGACAGTTACATTCATCATTGGGATCTTGCACCTTTACATGAATGTCCTGGATCTTATTTTTTCCCATACCCCTGCCCTCCCTTCAGCCCCTTCTCCCCTCCCTATTTACAGAGACTTTGTTTCCATTTTTTCCTTTTTTCACATTTTCTCTTCCCTTATTTCCTTTCCCCTCCCCTTCCCACTTCCCCTTTAGCCATTTTCTTCCTATTCCACACTATCAATTACCCCATTTGAACCTTATTTACACTTTGAGTTTTTCTAACTAGAGACATTTATAGCTAAATGGATGCACATTCAGGCCATACTCTGAAGTGAAATAAATAGGACACACTTGGCTAAATACCGAATAGTTTATCTGGTGTGAAAAACTGAAAAACAGCCTTCATATTCTAATGTCAATAGGTTCTTTCCCAAACATACCACTCATACAACTTATCAATTTCTCCAAATAAAATTAAAACGTCATTTAAGAACCTGTCTCTGCTTCCTGCATTACTTCTGTGCACCTCTTAATCGTCTTTAAAATACTAACCTAGCACTAGCAGCTGAGAGAACACATCTCATGTCTAGGCCCACAGGTGCTCATGGCCATGCCAAGGGCTACGCAGTAAGGATCTGGTTATGCAGTTAGAACTCATGGTCATGCAGTTAGGATTCATGATTAAGCAGTCAGAATCTGTCAGCTTCCTTAACGGTAAAATAAGATAGGAGTCTCATCAGAGATCACTAGTGTCTACACTAAGAAAAAGGAGAAGGGGAACAGGGGAGTAAATAATTCTACTTCAAATCATGTGCTGACCACTTACTAATGTATAGGGGTCAACTGCCTTACAGGATATGGCAGGAGTAAGTAAAATAATGTAAGTTAATTAAAAAAAATGTATGTTTAGCCGGGGGCGCAGCTCAGTGGCACTGTGCCTGCCTGGCAAGAGCAAGGTCCTGAGTTTAATTCCCACTAGCAAAAGAAAAAAAATGTTTAGAATAGTGTGGAATGAATATTATCTATAATTATTAATCTGTCACAGTTATTGTGACATCATTGGGATCACTGCGTCATTATCAGAGCTACCGGAGAATTTCTTCTGAGAATCACAGCCTTTTGAGACAATGCAGGCTATCTCTAACTAAATCTAATGAAAACATAACCGGTACTGAATTCCTTATATGTACCAGGTTACTCTATCATACATCCTTATATGAATAAAGAGAAACTGCAGTATTGATTCATGAAGTCTTTGTAAAATACCAACCAAAACTTATGTGCTTGAGTTTTGTTTCCTAAAATGTCCCTCATACCATTCGGAGTAAGTAGGATGAAAACACTCTATCTGTGACATTAGCATTATTGAAATGAAATGAAAGAAATCGCCTTGCCTCTGTCCTACAGCAACATCAATGTATATGTTTAACAGCTGTCCTCCCAACACATAGCCAACGGCAGGGCCAAAGAGTGACATAGAATAGCCAATTCCTAGAAGAAGAAAAAAGACACTGGAAATGTCTGTATGTACTTTTCTTCCCATGGCTAACAACAGCACACAAAGAAAAATATTTCACGGTAGAAAAATCTTAATGACTAGACCTAAATCAAAATTACCCAGATTTTTAAGAAAAACAGCATTTGGATGGTATCATTTGGCTGACAAGTCAAGGAACTTAAAATGCATGACTCATTGTAAAAGGTGTTTGACTATAATAAAAATTACAATAAAACCAGTCATTACAAATCCATGGTAAGTTACATTATGTTCACTGGTGGTAGGGATAGTATATCTACTCATTCTTTTAGTGACAGTGTTAATTATTGTTTACAATAATTGCTACAGTAATATTGTTTACAATATTGTTTATAAGAAAACAATGTGAAACAAGAAACTTTTCCCACTCTGCACCCACTTGGAAAACATTCTTTGCTTTGCATTAACACAAACTTCAAAACCTGGATTTGCTGACAAGTCTGTTTCTTAAAAATAAGCCACTTAGGGCCAGGGATTTAGCTCAGTGGTGCTGCCACCTGCCCTGCAAGTGCAAGGTCCCAATTTCCATCCCGGTACAAAAAAAAAAGAACAGTAAGCCACTGGTCCTCCATGACTCTCCTATTGTTATTAACAGCAGGATTAACTTGAGTTTATGTCTGTCGAATATTTAATGTTTTCCAGATATAATTTAGAATATTTGCAAAACTAAATTAACTTAGTTACCATCCTTGAGATTTTTTTTATTGACTGGTGTGATTTTTATTCTTTTTTTTTTTTTTTTTTGGTACAGGGGATCAAACTCAGGACCTTCCATTTGCAAGGCAGGTGGTGGCACCACTGAGCTAAATCCCTGGCCCATACAAGAGAGCAAGAAACTTAGTTTATATTGAAAAGTAAGCACATATGGTAACAAAAAATATTTATGCACTAGATAAGTCTCCAACATAAAGTTCATCTGAAAACGTGTAATAATTTTATCTTTCAATCATCTTATTTTATAGTTGTATTTTATAATGTAAAAATATTAGTAAGAAAATTCAAGTATGTAATATTTTATGAACAAGGCTATATGATTAAAAGTGCTGGAAATCAGTCATTTATACTACACTTGATCTTAGCCAAAAGGCCGAGAAGCGATGGAAATCAGTCATTTATAAATCCTTTTTGTTGATGGACTTTTAAAAATAATTTCCATTTAACTTTATATTTATAAAAATATGAAACTGCTTCAGAAGTATTTACATTAGGATTCTGTAAAAATAGGAAGGGGATTTGTTGATGGAGGAGAGGAGAGGAAGAACAGAAAGTAAAAAAGAATCAAGTTGCAATATATTATCTATTCCCAATGCGAGTATTTATTATGCATCTTGAACACACATTCTGGCATTCAGTGACTAGGTCAATAATTCTCTATGATACAATCATAAAGTAATAGAGAGAAAACGTATGCCCCAGTAAATTAGTTAATAATTAGATGTAGGGGGTGGGGGATTTAGCTCAGTGGTTCCACTGCCTGCTTTGCCAGAGCAAGGACCTGAGTTGGATCCCCGGTACCAGAAAAAAAAAAAAAAAAATCAGATGTAGGGCCTTGCACAGTCTAGTTAGCTCCAGTCTTCACGGAAGAATTTATGAGCAACTTATATTAGAAACCACACCCCCCCAAAAAAAGAGTCATTTATTTTAAAAAGATTAATTTTTAAATGGAAAATGCCATAGCATCTCTGGACACCTTCCTGTGGCTTTTCTTGTGGACTCTCCTCGAGTTCACACAGGATCCAGTAAGTCAAACCCCACTGCCTGTGTAAATTTCCCAGGGATTCAAGCAATCAAGAAACAAGGCTGCCCGGACAGTTCTTCCCATCCAGTAAGGTCAGCGGCCCAGAGCAGGACACCAACAGAAGTCGTTATGCATTCTATTCACTGGTGATTTGATGTGGCAATAAATAATAAGATAAACGAAAGTAACGCTGGGGTTACCTACTAGAAATACCAATAACATTACAACAAACTTTTTAACAAGCTTATGTTATACTTTACTCTAAAGTAAACAAACAAAACAAAACAATCCCAAGGCTGTTCCAGGGAAGAGCAGACTTACCTATATACAGAGAAGCTTTGTGTGTAGGCACTGACTCATCAATGAAGGCGGTGCCTAGGGTGTAGAGAGGGGTGCCTCCAACCCCCAGCAACAGTTGGCCCAGGATGAAGACATACAGGTAGCTAGAAAGCAATGATCTTGAAGAGGGACAGCTGGTGCTACTATTTCTTGCTAAGCAAGTGTCTTTAGTGAAAAAAAGAAAAGGTAATTTATGTAAAATCAGCCCATTATTTAAGTACCTGTCTTATATACCTTTAATTATTAATCAATTAATTAAGTACCTGTCCCATAACCTTTAATTATTTCTTCCAGTCACTTCATTTGATATTTAAATTATGTAGAGCACTACAGAAAATTTGTGAACTGTTACATGCCAAAATTTAGAAAGTCACAAAACTAAGGAATATTACTTAAAGAATCAAAATTAACAAATGTTAAATAAGCCAGTCTAAACACAATCAAAGCAAGTGGTACCAATAAAGTATAGTTTTTTTTGTTTTGTTTTTGTTTTTCTGGTACTGGGGATCAAACTCAGGACCTTGTGCTTGCCAGGCAGGCAGCGGAACCACTGAGCTAAATCCCCAGCCCTACAGCTTTTAGATTAAGAAAGAAAAATGTAGTCTTTATTTTTCCAAGTCAGAAGTTCAGAATAATCAATATAATGAATTTCTCAACAGTACCGTAAACACATTTGAAAAATGTACTTACACTATAGGATATTTAGAACAAAATAATAAACCTCAATATTTACTATGAAGCAGGAATATTGAAGTTATATCTAGTTCTCTTTTGTATAAATTTCTTTGTTGAAGCAATATTTAGGGTTACAGAATATTATTTTGAATATCATCAAAGGAAAACTAGTTATTTTTAAAATGTGATCAAAATCTTTTTAAAAATAACACTAAGAGTAAAGATGTGGTTTGTCTATAAAATGGAGTACTACTCAGCCAGAAAGAATGAAAAACTAGAGACATTTATAGCTAAATGGATGCACCTTGAGGCCATACTCTTAAGTGAAATAAATAAGACACACCTGAGTAAATACCGAATAGTTTCTCTAGTGTGAGAAACAAAGTGTACATAAGGTTCAAATGGTATAAGAGATAATATGAGGCAGGAAGAAAAGGGCTGAAGGAGAAGGGGAAGTGGGAGGGGTGGGGAAAAGGAAATAAGGGAAAAGAAAAAATATGAAAAAAGGAAAAAATGGAAACAAAGTCTTTGTAAATAGGGAAGGGTGGAGGGAGGGCAGGGGAATGGTGAAAAAATAAGAACCAAGATACATTATGTACAGGTACAAAATCCCAATGATGAATGTAACTGTCTTGTTTGCCTTAAATGTACCAATTAACTTAATGAAAAAAAGAGAGTAAAGACAGGATATTACGTGAAATCCGTATTTCTTAAGCTCATTTGATATTAATGAAATGAGATGCCTGTTAAAAATAGTATTCCCAGAACTTTCTCTCTGAATCTGATGTAAATATTCAGGGATCTGCATTTTAATAACAGCCTCAGCTCCTTCCACTTTCATCTCCTTACATCAGATCAAGATTTATTGCTTTCTGACGGATAAGTGCAGTCCCTAAACATCCCTCCTGAGATTCTCTAACTGGTATGAAAAAATTAAGTTCACAGCCATCGAAGTATCAGATGCAAATTTGTACATAAAACATGCATTTTAAATTTAAAACATACCTTCTAAGATTAAATATTTATATTGTAATGTGTTCATAGATATCGCGACATGTAATATGCACCTGTAACTTGGCTGTCTACTTTATTTATGTTAATTCCCTGGCCATATGAAACATTCAAATTGTAACTCCTGGTTTTAAGCTTCACTTTCTTCAGACAGCATGTTAAACAATTTCTCATTATGATATTGAGCATATCTACATGCATTTCTTGGTTTACTAATTTTTCTTATTTCCCTTTTATAATAAGTACTTCTTAAAACAGCAAGTATGCATGATTCATGGTAATCTGGTACTAAAGTTGACTATACGAGTATCCTTTACAGTTTTTGGTATTTTTCTTTTTCAGGGAAAGAAACCCCTGAAACCACATCTTTACTCTTTAATGTTATTTTTTTTAAGGATTGTGATCACATCTTGTCAAAGTTTCTTTTGTTTTTCCTTTTTTTTGCACTTCAACATATTTGTTTAAATCAATTTCAAATACCACAGAATATTGAGAAGAAAAAAAAACTCTCCATTCACCTGCCCTCTTTCTAACTTTCTAATTTTTGCCTGCCCTCTTCTTCCCAGCTTAATGGCAGTAACACCTGTGGGCAGTTGGGACCCCACCTCACACACATGTGCACTAATTTAATTTTCACACAGCTATAGACAAACTAAATGTAACTATCTTTACACCAAACAATTTAAAGCTTTCACTTACATATCTGGCATCTTTTTCTGTTTTTCAACCAGGAACTTAACTATGTTGCTCAAGCTGGTCTCAAATACCTGGGCTCAAACTCCCTGCCTCAAACTTTTGATTAGCTGGGGTTATCAACCTGGTCTGGATATCTTTTATGCAGCAATTAAAACTCTATGCAAATGTTTTTAGCACAGTGTGGTAGTGCATGCATGTAATCCCAGCACTTGGGAGGCTGAGGCGGGAGTGTTGCTGGGAGGGGTAGTCCAGCCTGGTCAAAAAGTAACAAGAAATAAAGAAAGAAAGAAATGTGGGCGGTGGGGGGGGAAGGGGTAGGTAGGGAAAGAGTCTTTGTTAGAAGTGCTACAGTATTCTACACAATAAATTCCCTATACTTTGTTTTCCTAGTCTACCATAAATATTTTAATAATAATGTAATAAATATTACCACATATTTAAATCATTTTGCTCTTCCATTACAATTCTGTAGTATATATTTCCTTCTTTTAGTTTAAAAAATTTTCAGTTTTGAGAACTGAAAGCAAGATCACACACATGCAAGGCACACGCTGGCAGTGAGCCATACCCACAACATTTTCTTGCAGTTTCATTCTGAAACAGCATCTCACTGAGTTAGTCACCCAAACTGACCTCAAACTTTCGATCCTCCTCTCTTAGACTCCCAGTAGCTGGGTTACAACTATGGGTGCACAAGCTTGTACCACTGTACCAGCGTGTGATCTACAGTTCTGAAATTTACCTTGGCATCAAGAAAGATAAGCTTGAGATACTTCTAGCTAAATGCATACACCCTGAGACCAGAAACTTAAGGGGGATATATCAGACACACATGTGTAAATAGCTCCGTGTTTCCCTGGTGTGAGAAATTAAGGACCAAAATGTATAACGGATATTGGTAAATGAGAAGAAAATGTTCAAATGAAAAGGGGGATGAGGGAGGGAGGAGGAGGAAAGGAAAGAAGGGCAAATAAAAAAAATAGAAGGAAAAAATAGAAACAAAGCTTTTGCAAATAAAGAGGGGCAATGGGAGAAAAGAGGAAGCAAGATATATCATGCACAGGTACAAATTCCCTTTGATGAATGTTATTGTTATATGTACCAATAAATGTTTTGCTTAAAAAAAAAAAGAGAGAAAATTTTCCCTTGGCACAGTTGTGCAAGCCTCTTTGTAGCACAGCTTTCACAAAATGGAACTGCTGGGTCAAAGTGTACAAATATTTATGTTTTGATATTGCCAATATGCTTTACCAAAGAGTTGCAGAAACCAACAGTGCAGAAACACTTTACACAATGAAATCTAAATCACTCCCAATCACATGGGTTAAAAACATTTTTAATTTTTAAAAAATAATTGAAGAAATTAATCATTTTATACATTTATTGCCACTTCTATTTTTTTCTGCGAACTGACTTGTCAGATTTACTTGATATGTTGAATTTAATACATGACTTTTGCTCCACTCCATGAATATATAAAAATTAACAATGGTTACATCCTGGCATTTTTCTTTGTTTTTAACTCATAATATTTTTCAGTGGAGATCCAGAATTCTGTGGGATTAATCCAAACACATTTTCTTCTAACTTTCCTGTGCTTAGGTTTATTTCTAGATACTTGGTCTCATGTCACTGATTTTCACTACCTCTCTGTCCATCACAAGTTTCTTGTAACTACTTTGGCTTACTAAGGTTTGGAGACATCAGTGCCTCAGTTGGCTGTAACCTGTTTTATAGTACAGCCTGGAAAGCTCTGTATTAACCAATACTTATGAAATCTACTTATGAAATATAATACAAACATCTTACAAAACACTGGCTAAGAAACACCTCACCTTGTTCAAAGGTGAATAGCAACTGAAAAAGAAAATCAAATAGCATGGCAGAATAATCTGTCAAGAAATATCACCATAATATATTACAAAAATAAATAAATAAATAAAATAAAGCAATGTAAAGTTGAAAGCTCAAAACAAGGCCTCATAGAAACATGATAAGATGGGGGGAAAACATGGGCTGAAATAACGTCAGAAAGATGTAAAATAAAACAACAAAACTATCAAACAATAGTCATACCATAATGAGCAACAGAGAATAAAGACAGAATTACAAGGACAGAGAAAATAGAATTGAAAACTATGAACAAACTAAAAAAAAACTAAGATTTAATAGACTAGACAGAATTATGGATACTGGATTCAGACAAAAGCAATCAAACAAATTCATAATCACACCGAATAGGAAAGGCTTCTACATTCCAAGGTGAAATTAAGGAACATTCCTCCAGATAAATGACAGATTCATAATTTAAAAGGGCAAAGAGCATCTCAGAAAAATTTGATTCAGGGCTTCTAACACCAAGAGACTCCCTTGTAAAATTATTGGACTTTAAAAGTGAAGGAATACTATTTTGAACAGCTAGGCAAATAGGAAAAATTCACTTATTCAGAGGGAGATAAAAAATATTTTAGAGAATACAGTTCCATTTGCTTAAAAATATTTTATTTTGAGATGTAAGATCAAAATAGCAAGCACAAAATAAATGTATTAAATTTTATTGTTATAATAGATTTATTAAATTACTAGATTCACCCATTTTGTGAATTCTGTTGAATTAGTTGATGAACTATGTGAATCAACTTATAGTAGGAAATCAATGTCTGAAAAATGCTTTCAACGTTATTTGAAAGAGGGAAACTGGACAAAGTTTATCAAAATACAGTTAGATAAGAAGAATAAGTTCTCATATTGTATATATTTAATAATTTATTATAAATTTTATGAAGAACTAGAAGAGCGGAGTTCCAAGGCTCCAAAAATAAAGAAATGATGAATGTATAAGGACTTAAAAAGGCTGATTACCTGATTTGGTCATTAGGCATTGCATACATGTACTGAATTACCACTCACTAGTCATGCATACATGCACATAAATATGTACAATTATTATGTCAATTAAAAACTCTAGAGAAAAGGCATGTGATTTAAAAGCATACCACAAGAGGGAGTGCTATGCTGTTTACGAATTTAGAAAAGCATTGTCATTAATTAAGATCCTGATTTTAGTAGACAGTGATCACTCTTGCCTACGCAAGTTCGTGGAGCCTTCAGCAAAAGAGCAAAAGCAAATATACATGCCAAGTCAGAATCTTTACAAGTTAAATATCCAGGTCAAGCTTACCTTTAACCCACTCGCAGGCTGGCAGCCCAAGGTATATGTATGACCTAAATACCTGGAAGCTACAGGCACTGTTTTCCCTGTTCCTCCTGGCTGCCAGGGTTGGGAAGAGTTTGCATTTTAGATAAGGAAACTGATGATTAGATCTTACCTCAAAAATTTTTGGCACTTTATTTCAGTAGAAATGCTTACAGAAATGTTTTGAATGCCTACCTCAAATTTTCTAAGTAACCTGTCAAATACACACATGCATACCTTCTCGTTTCCTTGGATTCCAAGACACGGATCCACAGGCCAGGGTGGCCTCTATTCTATCCAGAGTAGAAAGGAAAGACTGGTGGGCTTTATTAGAGCCAAGAAATTTACTCGCACTATTGTGACAGAGAGATCACTGGCCCTTCTGGTGATGGAGGCAGTTGGCTACTTCTGATCAGAGAGCTTCACGGTCACCTTATAAAAGCCAGTTATCTGGTCAGTCATTAATTCCATGTCAGCTGCTGAGAAAGATGGTTTTAAATCCAGTGTGTTCACTGAATTTGTTCTTTGAGGCAGGAAATGAACCACCATAGCCATTCATGATCTGAGAGATTCCCTCTCTTTGGGACCCCTCAGCCCCATTTTAGTGGGGGGTATGACAGGAATAACTCCATTTAGTATAATGAATTCTCACAAAGTTATTGGCAAATTATCATCATGGAATAATGTCAATTCAGTCATTCTCCCACCTGACACACAGTGGGAAACATCCAACCATGAAATGTTGGCCACCACTAGCTTTCTTAATATAAAGTGGCAAAGAAAATAAAAGAGAGTGGGATGGACCATCAAACTCTGTAGCTCTTCCTCTCAAGCTGGCCAGAGGCCTGAGTGGTATGCATGGCTTCCTGTTCCATTACCCAGTTCCTATTCCCTGTGCCCCTGTCTACACATCAGTCTGTCTGGGATTTTACATATCCTCGCTCTTTATTGGGTTATGGAAGTTTTCTTTTAACAAGTACTGTGGTTATGAGGTGTTTAGAAGCATCCAGGTAAATCCACTCATTTCAAAATATATTGTTGCATGCAACTGTAAAGAAACAATTCAGTTTTCCCTTGGCATCTATTACCTAACCCACTGCCTCCCCTTTTTGATTATTTTGTATGAAGAACAAAACATAATTAGGAAAGAGTCTGACTTTGGAATTTAAGGGAACAATGACAGTGTTCCATGACAAAAGAATTTCGCCCTTGGAGACTAGGATTCAGCAAGACCAAGGCAGGGAGCAAAAATTTCATTAAACTCCATTATTAGGTGAAGTACTGAGAAGCAGCAGACTACTGTCATTCTTTATTTTCTACCCTGTGTGTTCGGATTACAGAGGACCTACCACCAGAGGGGTTTCTGCTTTAATGCATACATTTTTAGGAGGGAAGCAAACTTCATTCTGCAAGTTATACGTCAACAGACACCATTCTATGGAACCAGAGGCTCCTGGGTGTTGAGGTACACGGCAAGACAAGCGGATGTCATGAGGAGTCTACTAACCTGTGCTTCCCTTGAGTTTCCTACTCAGAAGTGATACTGTATCTGATATAATGAGAATGAGTACGCCGTCATGTAAGTCAAACACCCTTGGGCGTTGCTAGATGTATCACAGGCAATGACAGCAAATTCCTATCCAGAATATGAATTTGTCTCAGAAAGACCAATTGCAGCCAGAACAGATATATATATTGGCCGATCTGGCAATGTTGTTTGCCCTGGAAAATATTGTCACAGAAGGTCTCAGGATCAGGCTTGTGAGGAGTAAATCAGGTAACTAATCTGCAGTGGAGGTAGATAAAGCAGTCTTCACAAGGCAAGGTGCATGAGTTTTAACTGATGCTTGGCTTTGTTAATGTCATTATAATTACTTTTACTTAGGACAATCCTACAACTGCCACAACAGTGGGGAAAAACCCTGACTGACACTCACTGGATGGACCACCCAGTCTCTCTTTGACAGCCACTTCAATAATAGATCCTTTCAAGTAACCACTGGCAAATAACAAATCCCCTTTACCTTCTGGACCCATTCCAAGAAGCACAGCATACTTCCCGCAGCTAGGCTTTTTTACACACCTTTCAAGCAGCTTTCGTTTCTGTTTCTTCTAAAGCTTCTATCTCATCGTCTGACCTAGCAGTGTTGTTTATGAATCAGTACAGATCTGTACCCCAGGACTTTTTTCCTTTTGTCAACACTGGATTTCTACTTTTTTTGTTTTTGTTTTTCTAACACACGGCCTTGCTACGTAATTAAGGCTGGTGTGGAACTCACCATGTAGCCCCTGCACATCTCTATACCATGGTGACCCTTCTGCCTCCAGAGTGCTGGGACGACAGCACTACTTAACATTGCCTTTGAGGAATATGACTGCTTGGGGCTGTTGTTCAGAGCTGCCCACGTGTGGATGCCAGCACACCTTGCAAACTCTGTAAACCAGCCTCCATGTCTCCTCCTCTGCGAGCCAGCTACAAAAAAATCTTTGTGAGCTTCTCACAATGAGCCCTCCAAGTCATGCTAATAAGGCCATGCCAACTTCTACCCATAAGGACAACCTTCCTTCACCTTCAAAGGGAGGGGTCCAAGGGCCTTTCAACCAGTGCTTGAAACAACAAGATGCCTGCTCATGCAGTTAATCGTGCATTGTGCGTTGCACAGCTAACAGTACCTGTCATTTTATTTACCAATGAATGCAACCCTATGTAAATTTTATTTGCTAAAGAGATAAAATAATAATTTGTCATGTGAAATTCAGGTCTTACAATCACCTTTGTATTTAACCTATCAGTGGCTGGGAACAACTCAAAGCTGCTTTTCATATGAACAGCCATAGTGGTGTTACTACAAAAACAGGAGTCTTTGTTCATGGTGGTTTCCCTCTGGCGATGACTGCTGTTGTGTATACTCTGCCTGCCAAACACTGCTATAACTAGTGCACAACTTTATTTTGTCTTACTCTTCACTAGTATGTGGTAGCCTTGTGCGTTATCCGGGAAATGGGTTGAAGTATGTAGATAAATAAGGAGAAGGATTTCACCCAACTTTCAAAAGGAAAAGGAACAGCTAGCACTGTGCCTCATTCTTTTTTGTCTTTTTTCTTTTTTTGGTACCGGGGATCAAACTTGGGCTCTTGTGTTTGTGAGGCAGAGAGTGGAACCAATGAGCTCAACCCCCAGCCCCTGTGCCTTATTCTTTATGTGCAAGGGACAGGTGGGTGCTGTGACAGTCTGGTCTGCCGAGCCCCTTAGAAATGTAACAATTTTGATAGAGCTTTAAAAGGTCTGCAGTTTATGTGCTGTCTCCTGCAGTGCATGTTTTTCTAACACATTTAATGTATTTTTCAACTCTTGAAATCCAATGAGTTTAATACCATCAGTCCCATAGGGTGATAAAATGACCACAGTATGTTCAAGGCAGAGTCCTAATCTGGGCACTGGGTCACCTGAAGCCAGGTAATTATTTGTTGTGAAGGCCCCTCCTGTGCACACTCTGGTTTTTATTGATGCCCCTGATCTCTACCGAAGAGATCCCAGATCCTCATAATAATAAAAAATGTTTCCAGACATGGAAAATTGGCACCAATTGAGAACTATGATACTTGTTTTCTCATATAAGATTGTAGCACTGCGCAATTCCAAAAAGCAACAGTTACTTGGACTTGAGAATGCAAACTAAGGTTCCAGGCCTATTCCAGCCCACTGACTGCTTTTGTAAATAAGACTTTATTGCCACACAACTGTGCTCATTTGTTTATGTTGCTGGGTCTCTTTTCATGGTTTAACAATAGAGTGAAGCAACTGCGACACTCAATAGCCTGTAAGCCAGAAAAAACTACCTTGCCAGTGAAGTCTGCATTGTTCGCCTAGATTTCCATCTCAATGCAGCAAAGACACCTCTCTCCCTCTCTGCCTTCATGGTGTTGTAAAAAGAAACCTAGTGAAGTGACACATTTCAGCACACTCCCTTGGCAACGAGGCCATAACTTGCAGTCGTGAGGAACAGTAACAAGTCAGCCCTACCCTCTCAGACAGCTTGGAACCAGTGCAATTCTAGTGGCATTCCAGAGCTGTCTCTCATCGCTTAAAGATCATCAGGGTCCTGTCCATCTTAGGCGTCAACTGGAGAACTTGGATTTTTACCATACTTGGCAGTAACAAGGTGTTGCCCACCTTTTTCTTAAACGCATCAGAGTTATGTCACAACATGCAGTGAAAGCAGAAGTTTTAACTAAGATCCAAACTCTAATAATACAATGCCAAGTGGTAACTTATGTACTTAGAATACGTTATCTAGAGCCGTCAAGAATCTGTACAAGGAAAACTCAAAACATAACATTTAAATCAGAAGGGAAGCTGGGTGTGGTGGCACACATCTGTAATCCCAGTACTCGGGAGGCTGAGGCAGGA
Source organism: Fukomys damarensis (assembly GCF_012274545.1). Taxonomy (NCBI): domain Eukaryota; kingdom Metazoa; phylum Chordata; class Mammalia; order Rodentia; family Bathyergidae; genus Fukomys; species Fukomys damarensis. The sequence goes on along the minus strand of NW_022900915.1, from coordinate 27,865,200 downwards.
GGATCTCTGTGAGTTCGAGACCAGCCTGGGCTACATAATGACTTCCAGGGAGGTCTCAACTACATGGTGAGACCCTGTCTCCGAAAAAAAAGAAAAAAAAAAGAATTTTCAGCAACCTACAGGAAAGCAGCAGAGAAATGACAAAGAGAAAGGGCAAACACAAAATCAATGATATATAAAAGAATGTACACCAACTTTAACTTATCAACACTTACATTAACCCTAAATGGCCTAAATACAATCAAGGGATGGATATTGGCAGAGCAGATTAAAAAATAGCCCAACTATGTGCAGTGTACAAGAAACCTGCTTCAAATTTAATGATGAAATTTAAAGTATAGATCAAACAACATATCATCCAAACATTTAACTGAAGTAGGAATAGCTATATTAGTATCAGAATAAAATGGACTTCAGAGTAAAGAAATGTACCAGACACAGTGCACATTACATGACAAAATATTATAATCCTAAATACATATTCACCAACAACAGAACTGTAAAACATGAAACAGAAACAAATGAAAGGACAAACAAAACTATAATTAGCCAGCCGTAGTGGGGCACACCTGTAATCTGAACACTGAGGTTGTGAGTTCAAGGTCAGCCTAGGCCACATAGCATGACCCTGTCGCAAAAGACCAAAGAACAAAAGAAGAGTTATAATCATATTTAAATATGTTAATGAATTTCTAAACAATTTATAGAACTAGACAGAAGATTACTCAGGTTATAGAATAACTTTAGCAACCACATCACCAAAAGGACCTGATACCCGTAAGACACTCCATGAAATAATGGCAGTTTTCTGCCATTAATACAAGTTTTCTTTTCAGTGCCCAGACAATACATGAAATGACAGACCATGTCTTGGGCCATAAGGTAAACCTCAATAAATTTAAAATAGTAAGTCTTATATGTTATCTATCTATGGAAGATATCAAAAAGAAACAAAAAAAAGAAAAACCTCTAACTTTTAAAAATGAAACAAACAAATAATCCATGGAGCAAAGAAGACTCCTGGGAAACAAGAATATATATCGTAATTGCAACACACAGCTAAGGCGATGCTGAGAGGTAAATTCGTAGCAATAAAATGAACAAATCAAAACAAAAAAATCTCAAATTTGAGTTACTTATTTGATAACATTCAGAAACAACTGATTTTAAATTTCTATCTGTGACCTTATTGAACTAATTTATTAGTTCTTAAAGCTACTTTGTAAATTCCTTGATGATCTTAGTGTAGACAATTGTGTCTTATGAAATCAGGGACAGTTTTCTTCCTTTAAATTTTCTGTGTATTGTTTTCTTTTGTTGTCTATTTAAAATTGTTAGAATTCCCAATGTTGTTGTGAATAAAAATGGTGAAAACAGACATTCTTATCTTGTTTCTGATCTTCAGCGAAAAAAGTTTTCAGTCTTTCATCATTCCAAAATTTTTCATAAATACACTGGCCAAATTACTCTTTTCCAGAGGGTTTTTTTTTTTTTGAGACAGGGTCTCACTATGTAGTTGAGACTTCCCTGGAACTCACGATGAAGCCTAGGCTCGTCTCGAACTCACAGTGATCCTCCTGCCTCAGCCTCCCAAGTGCTGGGATTACAGGTGTGGGTCACCACACCTGGATCCTGAGTACTTTTTAATCACAAGTGATTGTTGAACTTTATCAAATATTTATATATTATTGATATGATGATTGTGTGGTTATTCTGTTTTGTCTTGTTAATATAGTGGATGACTTTTTTTAATATTAAACTATCCTTGAATCCCAGAATAAACTTCATCTGGAAATGTAATTCTATTTAGTAATATTTTCTTAAGAATTTTTATTTATTTTCATAAAGTACATCATTTTTTTTTTTTTGTACTATACTCTTTGGCTTTATTTTCAGGGGACTACCCTCTTCAAATAATGATTTGGGAAGTCTTCCTCATCTTCTATTTTATGGAAGAAAGTATCTAGAATTTATTTTAAAGCTTCCTGGTACAGTCACTAGAATCTCCCAGGTGAAACCATTTGGCCATGTAGACTTCCATTTGGGTTTTTCTTAACTAAAATGTGGTGCCTCTCAAAATTTTAGTTTCACCAGTAGTTGCAGGGCCATTCAAGTCTACTACATTTGGAGAGAGTAGAGGATGTTGGTACTTTTCAGGGAGTTAGTTCATTTAATCTAAGTCATCAAATTCATATGTAGAGCAGTTTTTGCATTCCTTCATTCTGTTTGTGTCAACAATACCATGGCCCATCCCTGCAGAACGGAGTGCTGGGCCAATTACACTGCATCCTGCCCTCCCAAAGTAACTGAGGCCAGATCTTGGGGCACAGGCAAGGACCTATAGCTAACCATGCTCAGAATGCATCACTGAAAAGCAGACTCTAACTAAAGAGGTCACCATACTACAGAGTGTTTCCACTGTAATTAAACCTCAGGCCTCAGTATGCGTGCATGTACACACACACACACACACAAAGAAACATACAAAATGAGAAAAAAATGCCTCCAAAAACTAGCACTACCCCTAAAACTGGTCCATGGGATGTTGATGTGGAGGAAATCAAAAGTCAAACAGCTGAAATATACAAAGTAATAAAAGAGACAAAAAAATAGATCAATAAGGTGCTTGATATGCTCAAAGATAATAAACTAAACAGATAATTGACTTAATGAACATAATAGTGACCAGTGAACTTACAGAACACACTAATAAAAACCCATCCATCCAAACAGTTCCAAACAAAAGGGGAAGTGGAAAGGGGAGGGGAAAGGACATAAAGGAAAATAAAAAATGTGAAAAAAGGAAAAAACGGAAACAAAGTCTTTGTAAATAAGCAAGGGTGAAGTGGGTGAAGGGAGGGCAGAGGTATGGAAAAAAAATAAGAACCAAGACCTGTCATGTAAAGGTACAAGATCCCAGTGATGAATGTTTGCTTTAAATGTACCAATAAACTTAATCGGGGGAAAAACAGTAGCAAACATGACTGGCTAGTTTAGTAAAGAATTCAAGTCCATAAAATAGTACCAAAGAATGCCAGGAGTGGTTGCACATACCTGTAATCCTAGCACTGAGGAGGCTGAGGTGGGAAGATCACTTTGAGGCTGCATAGTGAGTTCAAAACCAGCCTCAAGTACAAGGTGAGACCTTAGCTCAAAAGAAGAAAAAAAAAAAAAAGGGCCAAGAATTTAACTCAGTGTTTTGGCCGCCTGCCTCTCAAGTGCAAGGACCCAAGTTCAATCCCTGGTGCCAAAAAGGAAAGGTTACAAAGAAAAATCCAGATTATATAAAATTCTACTGACAGTGTGAGCAGGCAGAAGTGACCCCTATGAGGGCAGTGTCACAGCTAGAACATAAGGCTGGTGCAGGTGACCTGACAGCTGCTGGATGGCACAAAGAAGACTAATATTAATCGGAATTAGAGAAAAATGATTAGACAGCACAAATGGCATAAATACCTGCTTAGAGAAGTAACAGAGAGTTTTCCAAGTAAGGAGAAAGAATTTAACATACAAATAAGTGAGGCACTCAGAACCCCAAGTAACGGAGAACAAAAAATTTCAACACGACACATCACGGTCAAAATCTCAGAAGCCCAACACAGGACAGAATCTTAAGACCTCTTAAGGAAAAGCAACAAATCACTTATTAAGTTAAATCCATTAGAATTACATCGCACTTTTCAGCAAACCTTTAATGGTCAGGAAAGCTTGGAGTAAAATGTTAAGATCCCTAAAAGAAAACTACTTCCAACCCAGCCTAATATATTCTCAAAACTATCTTTCAAAATTGATGGGGAAATAAGATATTTCTATGACAAAGAGCAGCTAAAGGAATTCACAAAAATTTCTCAAAAATTCCTCAAAGAGACAATGAAGGTAACGAAGTCAGAAAGTTTAGTGAAATGAACACATTGTACCACAAAGGGTAAGGAGTTGAGTAGAAAGTAGAAAGAATCAGCAACTAGAAAATAATTCAAAGGCAATAATGTCAATAAATTCTAGTAATGACTCTCAATGTGAATATTTCCATTCCCCAATCAAAAGACTCAGAGTGGGAGACTGGATAACAAAACAAACCCAAAGATATGCTGTATCCAAGAAACATATTTAATCAAAATTGAAATTCACAAACAGAAAAAAATCAAAGGATGAAAAACAATATTCTACACAACAGGAGTCTGGAAATAAACAGGAATAACTATCGTATTTACAGACAAAATGCACTGCAAGCCAGAACTGATGAGAAGAGGCAAAGAGGTTTGTTATATATTGGATAATGGAACAATCTAACAGGAAGAGATAATTACACACATATATGCACTGAACCTTGGCACATCCAACTTCATAAACACTACTGGACATAAAACACTATCGGCCCATCAGATAAACATTAACACAATTATAATGGGGGACTTCGATACCCCTCTAACCCAAATAGGCAAAAACAAACAAACAAACAAACAAGAAATATCAGAGTTGAACCACACCTTCAAACTAATGAATTTGTTATGTACAGCATTCCTCTCACCACTGACATATCTTCTCAGCAGCACAAGAAACTGTCTCAAAAACAAAATACATACTAACCTAAGCATGCTTGAATACAAAAAGTAGAAATTATCCATACATATTATCAGATCAGAGTACAATGAAAGGAATCAATGGCAAAAGAAACCACAGAAATTATGTAAATGCATAGAGATTAAACAATACATTTTTGAATAATAGTGGATCACAGAAGAAATGAAGGAAGAAATTAGACAGTTTAGGGTCGGGGATTTAGCTCAGTGGTTCTGCCACCTGCCTGGCAAGTGCAAGGACTGGAGTTCAATCCCCAGTACCAAAACAAAACAAAACAAAACAAAGAAAAGAAAAGAAAAAAGACATTTCTGGAATCAAACAATAATCCCAGTACAAAATGCCAAGCCTATGAGACATAATGAAAGCAGTCCTAAGAAAAAATTATACCTGTGAATGTCCACATCAGAAAAATAGATATATAACTGAAAATATAACCTAATGATGCTCTTTAAGGTCCTAGAAAAATATGAACAATCTAAATCCAAAGCCAGTACACTGAAATTATAAAGTTTAGAGCAGAAATTGATGAAAGTGAGACATAAAAAATACTACAAAGGACCAATGAAAATTAAAAATCTGGTTCCTCAAAAGAATAAGCAAAATAACAAAACTCTTAGCTAATCTTACCAAAAAAAAAGGAAAGAAAAGAACATGCAATTCTAATTGCAATTCAGTGCAATTAGAAACAAGGCAGGATTTAGCTCAGTGGTACCACCACCTGCCTCACAAGTGCAAGGTAATGAGTTCGATCCCTGGTACCAAAAAAAAAAAAAAAAAAAAAAAAAAAAAAAGAAGGCAAATTCCCAACTCTATGGATGTAAATAGCTGCTTTGAAAACCTTTACTCCAATAAAATGGAGAATTCAGAAGTAATGGATAAATTCATAGATGCATATGAAATATCAAAACTTGACTATGAGGACATAAAAATGCTAAATAATATAGTGTTCGGTAAAGAAATTAAAGCAAGTAATAAAAGAATCTACTAACTGAGAGAATTCTACAAGAAATTCAGGAAAGATCCTTTTCCAATACTCTATAAACACTTTAATGAAATTGAAAGGCATGGAGTACTCCCAAAGTCAGTCCTGGAGGCTAGCATTACTCTGATTCCAAAACCAGATAAGGATTCACATAAAAAAGAAAATTATGCACTAATTTCTTTATGACATAGATGCAAAGATCCTCAACAAGATACTAGATAATAGGATGCAACAAATTATTAAAATTTATGTCGCAGTAGGGTTTATCCCAGGGATGCAAGGATGGTTCAACATTTGCATGATCATCTCAACAGGTGCAGAAAAAGCCTTTGGCAAAATCCAACATCCATATGTGAAAGAAACCCTGAAGAAAATAGGCATAGAAAGACTTTATCTTTATCAGAAAAAAACTACCGCGAACATCATACATAAGGATGTTCACTATCACCTTTCCTGTTTAATGTAGTAGTTGGAATTTTAGCCCAAGCAATCAGGTAAGACAGGTAAAAGCAGATGCCTATAGGAAAGGAAGAAGTCAACTATCTTTATTCACAGATGATCTAATTTGTTTACATAGAACACCTAAAAAACTTACACAAAAAGATCCTAAAACTAAGAAATTCTGCAAGGTAGCAAGATTCAAAATCAACACACAAAAATTCATAGAATTAGGAAAATAATACTATTCACAGTAGCTTCAAGAAAAATTAAATACTTAGGAATTAACCTAACTAAGGAAGCAAAAGACCTCTATAATGAAAACTAGCAGTACTCTGAAAAGGAAACTGAAGAGGACATCAGAAAATGGAAAGCTCTCCCTTGTTCCTGTTTAGGAGGAACTGATATTGCCAAAACAGCCAAGCTTCCAAAACTGATATATGAATTAAATAAAATCCCAAACAAAATACCAACAGCATTTCTCCCCTATCTGGACAACACAAGCCTGAAATTCAGATGGAACCTGAAGAGATCCAGAGTAAGCAAAAGTAATCCACAGCAACAAGAGCAAAGCAGGATGCCTCACAATCCCAGGTTTCAAGTTAAACTTAGAGCTACAGTGATTAAAAACAGCATGGTACTGGCATAAAGACAGACGTGGATGAATAGAATAGAACAGAGGATGCAGAAACAATACTAGGCACATTCAGCCCTCTGATCTTTGACTAAGAGGACAAAAACATATGCTAGAACAAAGATTATCTCTGTAGCAAATGTTGCTGGGAAAACTAACTGTACATATGCAGGAGATTGAATTTAGAGCCATCTCTCTCCCCATGAACTAAACTAAAATAAAAAAATGGATCAATAATCTTAATATTAAAACAGAAACATTTAATATGTCGGAAGATTAAAATAGGTAAAACTCTTAAAGATATAGGAACAGGCAAAGGCTTTATGAACAGAGCCCAATTGCTTGAGAAACAACTTCAAGAATCAATAAATGGTATTATGCCAAAATAAAAATCTGCACAGCAAAGAAAAGTACCAATAGAATAAAGAGAATAATTACCTACAGAATAGTTTTTTTAAAAAGCCAGCTACACTTCAGTCAAAGTGCTACTATCTAGAATATATTAAGACCTTGAAAGAAGTAGATCCCCTCCCCCAAAAATAAGACCCAATAAAGAAAGGCAATTGAAATGAAGAGACATTTAGCAGAAAAAGAAATACAAATGCCCAACAAATACATGAAAAAAATTGTCAATCTCTCTGGCCATTAGCGAAATGCAAATTAAAACACTGAAATTCTACCTTACTCTATAAAGAATGGCCATCATCAATAAATCATTTCATAACAAATGCCAGCAAGGTTAGGGGGCAAACAGAATCCTCCTACACTGTTGATGAGCATGCAAACTAGGACAGCAACCATAGAAATCGGCATGGAGGTTCCTCAAAAACTAAAAATAGAAATTTCATTCAATCCAGCTAGTCCCTTAGTGGGTATCTTTCCAAAAGAGTTAAAGACATCATATTACAATGATACGTGCATACCCATATAAAACAGTACACCTCATAATAGCTAAATCTTTGAAGCAACCTATGTGCTCACCAATAGTAAATGTGTAAGTAAAATGTGGTATTTATAGGCAATGCTCTAATTTATTCTGCTGTAAGGAAGAATAAATTATAGTCATCTGTAGGAAAATGGATGCACTCTGAGGCCATAATGTTAAATGAAATAAGTCAGAGACACATGCTTCAATATCGCACGGTCTCTCTCACATGAGAAATTCAAAATATAAATAAATTAAAGAGCAAAATAAAAGATAGAAAACAGGAAACAAAGAGATAGATCTTTGGCAAATGCAAAGAAGACTAAGAGATGGAGGGAGTGACAGATAGAGGGAAGGAATAGGAAAGGGACTGAAAAAGAATTAAGATGTGTTGGGCTGGGGATTTAGCTCAGTGGTTCTGCTGCCTGCCTTGCAAGTGCAAGGACCTGAGTTCAATCCCTGATACAAAAAAAAAAAAAAAAATCAAAGAATTAAGATGTGTTTTGTGCATGTAATATCTCCCCAGGACCAGTGTGATCATAACGTGCTACAAACATATATTATTGAAATAAAAATGGTTTAAAATAAGCACTTCAACATTCATATCTTTATTTGTAATAATCAATAGCAAAGAACTACCCAGATGTCTCAACAAGAAAATGGCTAAATAAATGTCAGTATATCCATACCACAGACTATTGATCGGTAATAGAGAGGGGGGATCAATTGATAAACACGACAACTTGATAAATACTCAGAGACTCTGGACTTTTCAAAGGCTACATACACATCATTACTGAAAGAGAAAAAAATTAAATAATAATCAGGGAATTAATGAAAATCTCTTTAAGTAAACATACTTAATCTATAAAAATGGTTACAATATAAAACTATGTAAGAATAATAATTTCTAAAATATGTTAACTTTATAAAAATATAGTCAAGTAAAAGCATCATATAATCCCCAAATTGCTTTCTCTGTGAAAATGACCATAATTGCTTTCTTTTTCCACTTCTCAGTATTACCCAAAATGTCTTCAGTGACCCACAGAGCCTCTCTATCCAGAACATAAAATGTATTAATAAAAAACAAAGGACGGTTGATTAAAGGTTATATAGCTCTGCCAGATGTGTTGGTGCACACCTGTAATCCCATCAGTCGGGAGGCTGAAGCAGGAGGGTCACCATAAACTTGAGGCCAGCCTGCAACACATAGTCAGTTGAAGGTCAGCCTGAACTACATAGTGAGACCCTGTCTCAAAAAAAAAAAAAAAAAAAAAAAAAGACTATGCAGTTTTATCTTTACTAATGTAAAATGGTGTCCAATATATATTTCACATAAATAACATAGATACCCAAATTCAAGCTTTGGGGGGGCAGTACTGATGATTGAATCCAGTACCTCATATGTGCTAGGCAAACATTCTACCATTAAGCCATATCTCCAGCCCAGATTTATGCTATGTTATTTTTTTTTTAACACAAGATCTCACTATGTAGTTCAGGCTGGCCTTTAACTCACTATGTAGTCTAGCCTGGCCTTGAACTCAGGCCTCTTGCCTCAACCTTCTAGATTCTGGTATTACAGCCATGTGCCACCATGCCTGGCTCAAGTTTTACATTTTAAACAAGTGTTTTAAATGTGTGTGTGAATGTGTGAATGTTAGTACAAGTGTGTGGGTGTGAGTGTGTGTGCCATTGTCTGTTAATGACCATGTGACATAATCACACCTTGACTGTTAGTGAATATATGTACCTGTACATGTGTTTTAAAAGACTGAGAACCTTAATAGTCAATAATTCTGAAATGGGGAGATAGTGTTCAAATGGGAAGGGGGACAAGGGAGGATGAAGGGAGGGATAAGAAAAAAAGGGCAAATACAGGGGAAAATTGGAAACAAAGCTTCTGTACATGGAGAGGGGAAGGATCTGGAATGGGGGAATGGAATAAAATAAAATTTATTTAAAAAAATAAGTGATGTTGCCATATGATGAGAAGTCTTTCTCTCCTTATTTTATCTTTACCTTGCTTTTCTACCTTCTAAATGTCTTTGAAAGTATATTTCATGCTTAAAATCATAAAAAGATACTTCAGCAGCAGCTTGGTGGTTTTAAAAAGCAATAAGTATTGCAATAAATATCACTGGGCATGGTGGCACAGGCCTATAATCCCAGAACTTGGGAGGCTGAGGCAGGAGGATAGTCTGGGCCATGCAGTGAGTTCAGGCCCAGCCTGAACTTCAAAGCAAGGCCCTGTCTAATAAATAAGTAAATAAATAAGCAGTATTTAAATATGTTATAATAAACAAACCCAGTTATATGAGCTGTACCAAATAAACCTATTTTCATAACTCACAAGAATAAAACTCTGGAAACATATCTAACTAAAATGTATTATAATGTGCTACTTTGCAAGTGTTTGGCCAAACTGGAGATATGTCAGGACCAAGCTGCACCTAGAAAAAAAAATATCCTATATGCAAAGATTTTTGCTTACTTACATTATCAAATGAGTACCACTGCCAATAACTGACAAATATTTTAAATCTATTAATTGATTGTTAAGAACATTATTGCTCATCATTGCTACTATTTAATAAGCACTTACTATGTTCCTGACAATGCTTCATCACTGTGATGTCTAATCTTCCTGAGGCAGTGGGGATTATTACCGATTATATTTGCAAGAAACTTGCCTAGGGTTACACGGTTCTATCATACAGTGTGCAAATAAAAATTTAAACTCATTTCTGCCTGACCCTAATATCTCTGCTTATATTGTTGCATACTTTCAGTAGACGTAATATGCAATAGCATTAAAATGAAACAGGAGAAAATACATAAAACTCCCATTGGCCAATTTACACATTTTTAAGAACTATGACTAAGAAAATAGAATTTCCTCTTTTTTTTTTCCTTGCCACAACCACATTTTTACCAATAGTTTTGAGAAAGTTAAAAAAAAAAATGCTCAATCATTGCCTCCCATATTACGTTAGACACAACTTAGCACATGGCCCATCAGGATACCCTACCTGATACCCTATCACTTTATCTGGGAAGATAAATGCGGGCCATCCAATAAGAACCTTGCCTTTTAGCGCTGTGTTACAAGTACGGTAGTGAAACACATGAGTAAGTGATGATGACAAAAACCAAAAGTACACTGTGAAAGTACTTCGCTACTATATCCCAACACGCTTCTCATTTTAGGTTTCTTTCTTGCAATGCAAATTTTCCTGATCCTGAATGTTACCCACAAAGGTTATTTAGGACAAGTGACTTTTGTCTCTGATCACTAAATAAAATTCTTCCTAACTTAGTGCAGAGAGAGAGAGACAGAAAGACGAAAGTTCTCCATTATTTTGTAGCCCCGGTTTTGAAAAAGGTAGACTGAGAGCTGTAAGCTGACTTTGCCATTACCTAGCTTCCCCGGGGAAATCCAAATCACGAGACGCCTAACAACGCCTCGTGCCGGGGCTCCATTAGTTCACTTCCTGTCTGATATTTCTTTGAGCACCTCACCCACCTCACAAACTATTCTAAAATCAGCAGAGCTTTCAAAAGCACATCCTTAGGCCCAAGTCAGCATAGAGCAGATTTTCTCAAGGCACTTACTTGAAAGAGCAAAGAGTCAGTGAGGAAATGAAAGGAGATGAACCTGGCTTGTCCGTGACTTCAAACTCTACGGGTCATACCTTCCACTAAAGATTCCCAAAATGTCACTGCTTCTACAGTGATGAGGTAAACACACCTGTATAACTTTCATCCCCCCCCAAACTCATTCAAGCATGGAATATATATTTTAATGTACTCTTAATATCTCTAGAAACTAATATCCTATTGACCGTGCTTTGGGAAATGCTAGGATTTTCTTTTCTTTGGTAGAGGGCCATGGATTTTGTTAAACTTCTGTCTACACCTTAGGAGCAAAACGGAGTTTGCACTAATGTGTCTTAAGTATCGCTTTCAGAAGTTTGAGCATTTGAATTCCAACAAAACTGGCAAAATTAGCACACTTAGTATTTCATGACAGTTGTGAAGCTCCTTATTTATGGGAAAACATAAAACAATAATCCTGAGATGAAAAGAAACCTTTTCCTGTGTGTCTCAGGTTGAATAATGCCTCACAAAATAATCAGATAATAAGTGGGACACGTATTTCCTAAATTGGACTAAGACAATCTGAGTAGCTATTTTTTAAAAAATATTGATTGCTGAGTCTTCGTGCAGACTTACTAAACCAGAAACTTGAAGGGGCAGCATTAAATGAAACAAACCACCAAGGGTGACTCATTTTATCTGAGAAGTTAGGGGGACTGAAGTGCTTTTAATCTGTCACGACAACTTCAGGTACAGCACGGTTCCTAAAAGTTAGTTTCAGCCCTGTTATTGTGTATATTAAATCTAAATGTAAAATATTTGCTTCATTATAACATTATGTATTCTAATACATCAGTTCTCTTCCTTTTCCAATTCATTCCAATCGCAATCTGATTGAAATACAAAAACCAAAAGTATTGATTTGCATAAAGGAAAAAAGGAAAAACTCCCGAAGACTAGGAAAAATTAAAGCATTGTTTTGAATTAGTAGCTGAAAAACTCTAACATTCTTCAGCCCATTCTTCTCCAGTCTAAACATGTATTGTATATTTAAAAATGAACAAGAAAAATTATCTTTTAATAATACAAGACAAAAGAAAAAATGGGAACCAAAAATTAAGTCCAACTTTGACTCTTTAATCATCTCCTTAGCAAAGCTTGTTAACACAGTTACTTAGCACTGGCAAAGTCTTTTGTGTTGAATTCTCTCAAAAATACTACTTCAGAAGCCTTAGAAACTTACTGCTGCAGCTAAATGGGAATCTATATCTTTGAAAGTTACCTTTTCCTGAGAAAAAATAGAAACAATACAATTTAGGGGACCATGTTCAATTTTTTAAAAATACTGGGTTTAGAAATTGTTTTCTTTTTAAAAAAATTTTTTTATTGGGTTTATTGGTACATTTTAGGGATACAGTACAGTTACATTCATTATGATCTTGTACCTTTACATGACAGGTCTTGGTTCTCATTTTTCCCTTTGTTCCTACCCTCCCTTCACCCCCTTAGAAATTGTTTGCTTACAATTCCTTGGTATTTGAAAATGACTATTCTCCCAGACTCTCAAAGAGACAAAAAGACTAGTTGCTTAATAACATTAATACATATTCAAAAGGATTTAAATAGTGCTTGGATGAAAACAAAATGTACATGATAAAGATTTATTTGTTGCATTTTAAATATTGAAAATATATATTGCTAATATGTTAAGGTAACAATATGCATCTCAAATGAAAAATAATACGTTTTTAATTCTCTCCCATTCACAATACACACAGACACACATATCCAAGGCTAAACCGAGAAACCTTGGTAGTACTTGCATTAAATGTAAATACCCTTCATGTCAAATCCATATTGCCTGACTATTCTTCATGACACATAGCTTATTTTATGCTGTTCCAGAATTCAATATTACAGGGGGACAATTGGTGTTAACACATCTTCCTGTCTTAATACAAGTTCTCTGAAAGATGAAAAATTCAGATTTGGTGTCCATATTGCTGAAGCGAGGTAACAATGCTCAACGTTCTCCCTTTTACTCTGTTCTGATTACCTCCGCAATGGTGTGTGTGAGCCTGTGCTGCACCCGTCTGATGAACAGTGTGAAGGAAAACACACTTGTCCAACACCCAGGACTGCTGCTCAGCCTCCCAGCTCAGTGAGTAGGTCAGTGCCTTCGAAAGTCTTCCTTGATTCCATTCACTCCCAACTCAGACAGGATGTGATTCTGCTACTAAACTCTCCAGCACCCTGGACTTCCGCTTTGTAACACTCGACCGTCACTTTAGCTAAGTGATTGATATCAAATATATCGTGTAATACTGCTTTATTTCCATGATGTGTAAGTCTCATAGAGTCAGAGCTCTCTGTGCCATATTATGCTCTGTATCTCTGGCACAGTACAAAGATCTACTCTGAGCAAACATATAGTGAGTGCTAAAATTAATGAGTCAATGAAGTCAGTCTTTTGGGAACTACAGAAGAAAATCAGAACAACCTAGAGAGCTACTGCAGAGAAACTATCAGTTTCAACAACAAAGAACAAAAACACCCAAACCATGAAATCTACCATTTATCGAACACTTACCTAAATCTAGAGATTGTGCTATTTGTTGAATTGTGTAAATTATCTCATTTAATCCTCACTATAATTCTTAAAGTATTAATTTTGTTACTATTTTAGCACATGAAGAAACAAAGCATGTCACCCAGAGAAAGGTTTGAAATTGTACTTTTCTAATTCCAAAATTATGCCAATTTCCACTTTTTTAAATGCTTTATAGAAATTTTTATTATTGTATTTTATATTTCTCCATGCAAGTTCACTGATTTCATAAAGATCATCTGACTAAAAATAATTTTTTAAAGTGTCAAATATGATTTGAAAATGTTTTACAGTACTTTTCCATTTTTAAGATAACCTGTACAAAAATAATGCCTCAAAAGTGTTTGTACCACTTAATTTTAATATTTCCTTTTTTCATAGCTAATAACAACCAACGCTTCCCTGTGAAAAAATTATTCATTTTCTTTCAAGACAGTCATTTCTAAACCTTATGATCACCATTTTTATGGCTCTCGCTTCCCTTAAAAGAAGTTTATTCTTCAGGGTATGGTGCCACAGGCCTGTAATCCTAGAACTCTGAGAGGCTGAGGCAGGAGGATCACAGGAAGTTTGAGGCCAGCCTAAGCTATATAGTATGTTCAAGGAAAGACTAAGCTATATAGTGGAGACTCTGTCTCAAAAAATGAAAAACTAAGGGAATGATACAAAAAACTCAATGAATCAAAGAGTTAGTTTTTCGAAAGAATAAATAAAATTGATAAACCCTTAACCAACCTTATCAAAAATAAAAAAGGAAAGCACAAATTCATGCAATTGGGAATGAAAATGGTGAAGTCACAACAGATCCAGCAGAAATCCAGAGGATCATCAGAATTTACTTCGAGAAGCTATACTCTAATAAAATGGAGAACACAGAAGTGAACAGATTTCTAGATACATGTGAATTACCAAAGTTAAATGAAGATGATAAGAAATAGACCTGAAGATCAGAGGAACAGATTAGAAGATTCAGAAACAACTCCTGACACACTCAGCTACATCATCTTTGACAAAGGAGCCAACCATCCACACTGGAGGAAAGACACCTTCTTTAATAAACAGTGTTGGAAAAACTGGATTTCAACTTACCAAAGATTAAAGCTAGACCCCTATCTTTCACCATGAGCTAAACTAAAATCCAAGTAGAATAAAGATATAAATATTAAAACAGAAACACTAAACTTGATGTAAGATAAATTAGGTAGAACTCTTGAAGACATCAGCATAGGAAAAGACTTTATGAACAAATCATCAATAGCACAGGAACTAGCACAAAGAATCAACAACTGGGATCTCATCTTTTTAAAAAGCTTCTGCACTTTCAGAGAAATCACAAGCAGAGCTAAGAGAAAACTTGCAATGTGAGAAAAAAAATTTTACCAGCTGCTCCTCAGACAAAGGACTACTATCTAGAATATATAAAGAACTTTAAAAAATCAGATCCCCAAGCATAAAGACCTAATTCAAAAATGGGCATCTGAAATGAACACACATTTCTCAAAGAAGTAAAAACAGCAAAAAAACATATGAAAAAATGTTCAACACCACTGATTATTCGAGACTTGCACATGAAAAGAACACTGAGATTCCATCTCACCCCAGAAAGAATGACCAATAACAAATGCTGGTGGAGCTGTGGGGAGATAGGAACCCTTCTCCACTGTTGGTGGGAGTGAAAACTGGTGCAACCAGTGTGCAAATCTATACGGAGAAACCTCTAACAACTAGGATTAGAGGTCTGATTTTACCCAGCTATTCCTCTGCTGGGTGTCTTCCCAAACAAATTAAAAGAATCGTACCACAGTGATATATGCTCACCCATGTTTGTAACAGTTTATAACAGCTAAAATGTGGAAACAGTCCAATTGCCCATCAACTGGAGACTGGATAAAGAAGATATGTTGTTTTGTTTTTTTTTAATATATAAAATGGAGTACTACTCAGCCATAAAGAATAAAAAAACTCAAAACATTAAATCTAAGTGGATACTCTTAAGTGAAATTAGTAGGACACACAGGTATAAATACTGAATAGTTTATCTGGTGTGAAAATTTAAAAGTAAATAAGGATCAAATATGTAATTGATATTGTATAATAGGAAGAAAAGGTCTACAGAAGTAGGGGAAGTAGGAGGAGTAGGGAAAAGGGAAAAAGGGAAAAGAAAAAATACGAGAAAAGAAAAAAATCATGGAAACAAAGTCTTTGTAAATAGGGAAAGGTGGAGGGGGTGAAAAGAGGTCTGGGAATGGGGAAAAATAAGAACCAAGATATATCATGTAAGGATACAAGATCCCAATGATGAATGTAACTGTGTTGTATACCTAAAATGTACCAATGAGCTTAATAAAGATAGAAAAGGAAAAAAAAAAGGCTGGGAAAGTGGCTCAGTGTGAAGGCTTTGAAATAAAACAAAAACCAAACACAAAAAGCTTTCTACCAAACCTACTTTTAAAAAAATAATAATGCAATAGAAAAGTCAAGCTCTTTCCAAACACACCTTTCTACCTTTGGCTAACTCCTAACCTCTGTCTGTGTTACTCTCACACCTGTGGGAATTATACATGCTTATCATATTTCATATGCTGTTTTCGTGTACTTACTCTATTAAATTACTCTAATCCTCTCTTAAAGAGATGACCTCAGCAAAAGGAGGCCCTAACTTTTGTTTTCTCTTGAATTCAAAAAACAATAGCAGCCATACTCACACAAACTTCTTTAAATTTCAAGTTAAACTTGAAATGTATAATTTCAGCTAATAAAATGTTTTAATGGTATCACAGAACTTAAAACTGTATATTCCCTTACTTCTAACTTAAACGAAACTTTCCACTTCTTTGTTTTCCCTTTCCCACTTAAATGTCCAGTTTTCTTTCCCATTCCTTCTCCTTATAGGTGTATAATTCATATTTAGATTATAGGTTCTCAAATATGTAAAGGTAGATTAATTTATTTGGGTAGTAGGTTTTAAATAATGTACAGATTATTATAATTGACTTCTTAAAATTGGGGAATAAATGGTTTAAATTAGTAAAAATACTGAAATCAGTAAGGTAATAAGGGAAAGAAAAAAAAACATGAGAAAATGAAAAATGGAAATAAAGTGTTTGTAAATAGGGAAGGGAGGAGTGGGTGAAGGGAGGGCAGGGATAAGGGGAAAAAATGAGAACCAAGACCTGTCATGTAAAGGTACAAGATCCCAATGATGAATGCAACTGTACTGTATATCTAAAATGTACTGATAAACTCAATGAGGAAAAAAAAAATACTGAAATCATTCAATATGGCTAACGACATCATGAGTTACAAGCACAGATATTTGAAAAACATTATACAAAGCATAACAACTAAGATGAGCTCTAGCTGTTGTTAACCATTTCTGAAATCACTTCATCAGTTGTCCTAAAAGGAAGGACTTTGTGATTTCTAACATGTTTCCTGTTTCTAAATGTCTGTGTTCTTGTAGATGTGTGATGCAACTATAGTCCCAAATTCTGTAAAAGTCTACAAACACACACACACACAGACACACCCAACAATGGCAGTTCTGTTAAGAGAAAGATGGTTTTTTTTTTTTCCTTTTTTTGAGTCAGGTTCTCATTATGTATTTATTCCAGGCTCACCTTGAATTCACTATCTAGCCCAGGCTGGCTTTGAACTGTCATGATCCTGCTGCTGCACTCAGCCTCCTGAGTGCTGGGGTTACAGGCATGCGCCACCACACCCATCCAAGAAAAAGTTTAAGGGAGAAAAAGAATGCAAAAGTGGCTGTTAGGCACATTCACTCACACAGAGAGAGTGGAAGAACCTCTGGCATACACCTTCCTGAAAGCCAATCATTACATATGAAGAAGCTCTTCAGATCCAGTGTTTGCATTTTTAGGAATTAAGCTTAATAAATGACTTACAGATTCAGATAACGAGGAAACATACTGCAACATGGGCATGTAACATGGGACTCAGACTTATGTTCAAGCCCGAATTTTTTATTTTTACTCTCAATTCTATTCTACTTAGTCTTGCACATTGTAATACATAGGCCGGTTGTCAATCCAAACACAAAGGAGTCAGTATTATTCCTCGATCACATTAAATACAACAGTGAGTCATACCTCTTTCACCTCTAAAATCTCTACCACTACCAACCATAGCCAGCAACCACTGTCTTTCCCCTGGACTACAGTAAAAACTTCCTGAATCATTTCTTCCCATTTACTCTCATCTTCCAATCACAGAAGCCAAAATGGTCATTTAAAAGCACAAGTAAGGTCATAGATTTCCTGTTTAAAACTATTCCAAGAGTATACACGGCAATCCAAGAAAATCTAAATGGCTAAGACATCTAACTGTCTCTCCAAGTTCTGGTCATGCCACATTCTCCCTTGCTAGGGTCACAGCTAAAAGTGACAGCGCCTAAAAGCCACCACGCTCTTCCCATTTCCCAGGGCCCTAATCAAGTTTTCTCCAGCCCAGAAAACATCTTTCGAGGCTGGTTCCTCATTCCCCAGTTGTTACTACGGCTGCCTTACCTGCCCACCTCTTCACCCGCACGTACTCCGTGATTTCACTGAGTTTGTTCCTTCCATCCACTAACCTCAATCTTCAGTTTCATTTATTATTGTGCATCTCTTCCCACTAGCACAGAAAATCTAGATGGCACGGGACTGTTTGACTACCCTCACCTCAGTACCATGCAGAGTCCATAACAGCAAATATCTGTTGTATAAATTGCAGAATAATATAAGAGCAACCCGAGTTTCAATCATCTATTAAATCCAATATACTAAAATAATAAAAAAAGAAAAACTAGTTCAAGAAAAATCTGATGAAAACTTGCACAGTAAGCACTAATGTACCAAAGCTTTCTGATTTGACTTCAGCAATTTCTGCTTTATCTCTGGTGCACACACACACATTCATACATTCACATAAACCTCATTTGTGGCCACTAACTTTTGGGAACTAGAAACTGTTTAGATTAGTGATCCCCTAAGGTGTACATGCCACGAGATAACACTGAGAAGATCATGAAAGACACAACAAGCTTTTGTACGGGAAGAGAAGTTTTGAAACAGTCAGAGACTTTTGAGCAGTTTGTTTTTACTATTAAAAAAGGGTATCTAGGGCCGGGGAATTAGCTCAGTGGTTCGGTCACCCATCTCACAAGGTCCAGAGTTCTATCTCTGGTACCAAAAAGAAAAAGAAAAAAGGGCATTTGAAGAACAGGACGGGTGTGGACCCAGGGGCAGCAAAGAGATCACCACCTAACTGCTACAAACACAAAGGCATTTTCACTGTCATAGAATCAGTATTAATACGCATTCTTGTGTGGAAGATTAGATCGTTCCTGATTACATTGCAAAGGTATTGTACTACACAGTGCACCCTGTTCCTAAAAGTACATCCAATAAAATTAAGTCAAATACACTTAATGCAATCTTTTTTATTTTCAGTAGTGTTTGCTATACACAATGATTACATTTTTCATGGAGAGTTGGTACATGCACATCAAGCACCTTAATTCTTTTTGTGTCCCCTTCTCTTCCCTCCTTACATCTTTTGACCCTTTAGCCATCTGCAAAAGCTCTATCTCCCCATTTTCTATTACCTATATTTGGGTTTCTCATGCAAGACATGCCATACCATATTTAAGATCGAATGTTGAATTCATTGCATTTAACACTATAGTCTCAAGGTGCAGCTATTTGCCTACAAATGGCTCAAACTTATTCTTCTTTATAGCAGAGTAGTATTCCACTGTGCATAAATGCATTTTCTTTATCTATTCATCTGTTGATAGACATAGCCACTTTCAAGATTTTAGCTATGAGAGAATTTAGCTATGAGAGAATTGTGCTTCTATAAACATGGTTACACGTGTATCACTGTTATATAATGTAATCTTGTTCAGTCTTACAGATGTACTAGAATCTACATAAGTACTACTTCCACTGGTAACATTTCCTTGTTTTTGGTTTTTTGGGGGTTTTTAGTAGTGGAACTTGAATCCGGGCCTTTGTCCTCAGCTACATCCCCAGCCCATTTTAATTTTGTGACAGGCTCTTCTTAAACTGCTGAATTACCCAGGTTGGGCTTGATTCTCTTGCCTCAGGTTCTGAGAATGCTGGAATTACACTTGTTCACAGCTGCACCAGCTCTCCTTATTTCTTTCATTTCAAACTCTATCATATTTTTTAAAGAATTCTCTATTTATCAATCTGCTTGCATGTCGTACTTTTACTTTCAAAAGGAAACTTCTTCACTGAATAAATGCACCCCTAAAGCCATGCTGCATAACATACACCTCTTACTGAGAATATAATCCTACTTGTCATTTTATAATTGGGAAATTGGCATAGGGAGAGATCAACTATTTAATATTAATTTTAATATTAGCACATGAATATAAAAGTCTTAACGTTTAAAAATAATAGCTATAATTCAACAGTCTCACATTCTCTTTTCCTCTTACTCTGAACCTTTTCTTCACTTTGCTAAACCAGGAAGGTTTTCTAATTTGAAACCATTTGATTTCATTCCTAACTTTTTCAGTGTTTGCTATTTTAAGTCCCAGAAAGGACATAAAAATGTTAAGGTGTACCTTCATTAGCACATTCCTCTGGCAGTACCATAACTGTTATTCCATCCGAAACAATTCTTTAAAAAGAAAAATTAAATAATTAAATTTCCTTTCTGAGTCTTTGAATAATGTACTTCATCTAACCAGAGCAAAACCAGAGCAACACGCTAAGCTAGGGCTGTAAGTAGAGCTCGTTTTAATGATCAGGAAAAATTCTGCTCCTATTAAGGTCACCTCTCTTTGTCTCGAATTCAGAATCAACATATTCAAGGCACAGAACTGTAAGCACTTCAAAGAAAAGCACAACAAGAAAAACCACAGATCTCAGAACTCCAATCCTCACTGCACCTGCAAAAGAAAACAAATTACTTCTCTTTAAGGAAGACAGTGTGTGATTTGGGCAGTGAGAATCAGAGGGTTAAAAACTTGGAGAGCCACAGACGTGACAAATAACATTCAGTCTAGCCCCATAATCGACTTACACAATTCACAGTAGGTGGTGGAAGAGACTGAAAGTTTTACCTTCTGTGCAGGTTCTGTATGGTTTTACACTACTTCTTTCAATTCACACAAACAAAAACACAACAGAAACTTACCTTCAAAAATGGACCCCAGCTGATATTCTCCACTGAAAAACTGTGGCAAGGAAAACACAAGTGCTCCCAGTCCTAGCATAAAGGATGCAAATGCAAGCCATCTTGGTTTGTGTCCTCCTTCACCAAAGAATGATACAAATAAAGACAGCAAACAGAAGGAGATATCGTAGCTAGATGATATCAGGCCAGTCAGGGAACTCTTTATTTCATAGCGCTTCTCAATTGTGGAAATGCTAATATTCACTAGGCCATTTACTACTATACCTAAAAGAGAGAAAAGGAAACTATGAGTATTGATATAACTTCATTATAGAGATTTTCATACCACAATGTTGTAAAATTTGGTTGTTCAATTCTTTTGCTGTTTTTAAATGTGCACGTCTTAAAAGTCTCAAAGTTTCAAAATTAAGAAAACCCAGTTTGAAAATCAGTTTGCTTTTTAAATTGTTCACTCAGAAATGTTCAGATGATAAACAAAGCTAATCTTCATTACATAATTAATTGGTCTTAATTCATTTTTCTTTAAATGGCAAAAGTCAGACTGGTACAGTCCCACCACGGAGCCAATGTGCGAGAATTTTCAAGTGTAGTATACTTCCCTGGAGACCTCTGGGGAAGGTACAAAAAGTACAAGTGACCCCACAAGCCACGACAATAATGTTCGTTTTCTAAGCCTTAAACGTGTCTATCAACAAGAAGCACTTATCTTAGTTTTAGAGGGAGAGTTTAAACTCTCAAACCTCTATATTTTTTCCCCTAAAGCTTTTCTTGAAATTGTATTTATCATTAAAAAGTTTCTAGGGCAAAAATAAAAACACAAGTTAGGATTCCTATTTTGAGTAGTATTCTAAATTATGTGCTAAGTAATACATTTATACCTCACATACTGATAATAAATGACTAATATATAAACAAGAAAAGACTCAAAATTTAGTTTTGACTGACTTGAAAATGTCCTACCCTGATAAAGTCTAAATTATGTGTAAGCATTTAAACATTGTTATAAGTTGGGCATGGTGGCGCACACCTGTAATCCCAGCACTCAGGAGGCTGAGGCAGGAGGGTCACTGAATTCGAGACCAGCCTGGGCTATGTAGTGAGTTACATAGGAGTTCCAGGTCAGTCTCAACTACATAGTGAGATCCTGTCTCAAAAAACTAAAAATAAATAAATAAAAATAAAAAATTAAATAAATAAATAAACATTGTTATAAATTGAAAATTAAAAAATCCGATTAAATTTTAACTAGTTATACCCTTTACTTAAGATCTACTAAGAATTGTTTTCATCATCATTTATTAGAGTTTGCATGTCACAATCCCTCTCAAATTGCTTTATCAAGACTATAAAAAGGGAAAGGAGATGAAAAAATGAATTGAGTTATAAAAGCAACTTTTAAATTATTTTCTTTTAATGACAATGTAATAGAACTATAAAGTGATTAACAATTCCTGGGATTTCAAGATAAAGTATCCATAGTACCTAGGAATGACATTTTCCTGAGAACTTACCTGACGATATGACAACTGCACCATTCAAAAGTCAAGTTCCCAACGCACCTGTCACACTGATTAATAATCAGCCACTAACAATCATTGCCTTTATGGTAAAAATTGTCTTTGAAAAATAAAGTCGAAACACCTCTGGGAGACTAGCACTTTAGTACTTTGAATCCCTCAGTGAATCTTAAACTATACAAATTCCAAGAACACTGCTTTTAAAATCGATTCCGAGAATACAACATACTATTTCTATTGTAAATCCATGGAAATAGGGAGCACATTAGGAAGTTAAGTGCTACTACGGTAAACTCTGGGGCTTTTTTTTAGAAATACTAAGTAAAATGTGTCTAGTTTTGTTTCGCTAATTAAGTAGCTATTAATATACCATGAAGCCAGTCTTTCTGGGGGTCATGTTTGAGATACATGGAAATGTTTTCAGTTTTTCCAACTTAAACTGGAACATGTAATTAATTCGCTTTCATTCCATATTGTGCCTTTTGAATTGCGTCTGGACAGATGTGGTTCCACGCTAAACATGACACATTTTTAAGGCGTGTCAACTATCTTCAATAATAATTATAAACAATATCTGACATTGCATATCAAGTGATATAGCCTTAATACTAAATTTTCGAGGTTTCATTTTTCTTTTATCGTACTGGTGACTGACCCTGGGGCCTTCACACTGAGCTACAGCCCTTCTTAATATTTTTAAATTTTGACACAGAGTCTCCCTAAATTGCTAAGTTGACCAGGCTGGGGTCAAACTTGTGACCCCGTTACCTCAGGCTCCAGGCACTACAGATGTGCACCACTACACCCAGCTTTTTCGGGGGGAGGGTACTTTTTAAAAAATAAAATACAAGACATTTCTGTTCAATTTTATGAGCTGTGCAACCCCTTGACACAGATGTTTCAAATCACTGCTTTTGGACAACTAGCATCAAGATATTAATGGAAGGAAAACTTTAGTGGGGACAAGAAAAGTGGAAAAGGAATAACTCAGGCGCAAATTTTCAACAGTAGAGCAGAAGTAGACTTGCTATCAACGAATAACACTTAACCCAGGTAAAGCAAGGGACACGGAGTTCCTTGGAGAGGGGAATGGAAATAAGAACAAGAACTATACACTTAGATTTAGTTTCCCATTAACTTGGACAAGAGCAACTTCTAACCCCCTGAACCCCAGAATACTTCTTGGGGTGCATTTCTTCCCATCAGTCCTTGCCTACTTATCAAAATATTTTGAGACTACGACTTAGGCAACCAAAACACATCTACATACCAAATCCAAACTAAATTCGAGCAAGCCTTCAAGGCATCCCACCTCAACCCCACCCCTCCTGGGTTTGTCACCTGAGAGTAATTTCTCATTCCTTCCTTCCGGCGCCCTGGAGGCCAGGCCAGCCCCAGGACCTTCTCTGTGCTTGCTTGGGAGGGGGCCATTCCTTCTCCACCTACCCCTCACGTCGGGCTCCGATTGCCTACCCCTAGGGAAGGGTTCAAACCTAGACTTAATCTGAGACTCCTAATTGGGCTTAATCTAATGCCTCCACAAGGCTCAGTCTTCCCAGGCGGGAAGCCGGTCTGAAGAGCGGGTCCTCACCAGGCTGCCCTTGGAGTGCGCTTATCCAATCTGCACAACACATCCTACACACTTTTTATTTCCTTTGCAAAGCAGATGCTTTACCCTTATCTGCAAACGCATTGCTCATTTGTGCTGAAAAAAAAAAAGCGAAAAAAGTCCCTTTAACAAAGGACTCTGCAGAAGGAGGCTGTTAGGAAGCAGAGCGGACTGCCGCGCGGCACAGGCTCGCGAAGGAAGGCTCCTGGAGTCCTCCCGGGATCCGATCCGCCGGCTGCGGGACGCCGGATGGCAGAGCGCGAAGGAAGCGGCGCGGCGGAGGGCG
>NW_022900915.1:27798066-27840193 GCF_012274545.1 Fukomys damarensis | reverse complement strand
AGCGACCCGGCCGCAGCCCGGTGAGAGGCGAGAACTGCGCCACAGCGGATGCCAGCCCGCCGCGCCCTTTCCGCGAGCCCCGAGACCCGGAGCAGACAGACTGTGCGAGTCTGTGGAGTCTGTGGGCAAAAGTTCCCCTGGCTTCTGACAGGGAAGCTGTAAACACGGTTCCATCAGGAGACCTTTCAAGAAAAACGCTGCGGTTTTCTTCCTCCCGGAACAAGACTCCTGGACTCCCGAGAATCACCCAGCCATGGCTCTAATATTTTGGGTTTCATGAACATCGTGATAAGATTTACCTGTCATCTTCCCTAGAACTGGAAATCCAGTCCCCCAGGCCCCGGTCACCACAACATTAACAGCAAAACTCGACCGTTGCTTTTGCTTTTCTTTCCCCAAAACTGAAGGAACAGATATGAAAATTTAAGAACATGACGTTCTTTGAATGCATATTGCATATCTAAGGTCAACGGTGATAATAATTATGAAAGTAATTTCGACTTGTGGGATAAATAAGCAATATCTTAAGCCTATTGTGTGTGATAGTACTTACAACTCATTCATCCTCTCAAGTATCATCAGGAAATTTATTCTCTGGGCACTAACATCATTATAGACCTACTGCCCTTACGGTGCTCAAGTTTCGATGAGACAGGGAGTAAACAGTAATACACAATGCCTGGGACGTAATATAAATGAATATTATCTTGTGAAACCTCTCTTCAGTTATGTGTGCTGTATTTATTGGGTTGAGAGATTGTGATTAGATAGAGATAGATGATAGATAGATAGATAGATAGATAGATATCTTACCTTTAATAGACATCGTTTCCTGTTCCCTCACAGGTTAAAAGCAGGTCTAGCCTAGCCAAGAATGGCCAGTAGAAACAGGAACTAATATCTCAGATGTTCTCTCTATATCCCATTACTAGTTCTTACATGAGCATAATTAGTGTTATCTACATTTTAAACACTGAGGAAACTGTATTCTAGGAAAGACCAGCAGCTCTTCGAAAGTCATGTAGCTAGTAAGTAGCCTGCCACTTGTTAAGGGTTTCAATTCAGTTCTCCCAGTTTGGACTTCGCATTTTCTGTCTTTAGGCGAGCTCTTTTGGAGTAGAATTATTCTGTCATTCTGAGAGATCAAAACTCATGTTTCCCTGAATTTATGGATTTTAAACCTTACTTGCTGTTCTCGATACTTCAGGTTGTGAAGGGATACAAACTAAGCATAGTGTGTAATCCCTCCATGCTTTCTTTAGACAGAAATGGACTCTAAGTAAAAGGGTATAAACAGGTATCACCATTTGAACTCTGCAATATGAAGTAATTTACCTAGCCAGGAAAGTTTGCACCTATAAGATACAGTAACAGACAATCACGGCTTATGACTGTTTTCAGCTCTGAATCAACACATTCTGAATATGCTATTGAAGCCAGATTAGCATAATGCACTTAAATCAAGGAGAAATCTTGATTCTAACAGTATTAGAGGGTGGAAATTTTTTTTTGAAAGACCAGCAAGAGTGCTCTTGCTTCATCTTCAATACCACTTGCTCTTACTGAACGTGTTACCAACAGTGCTTTCCTGTTACATTTTTATGTCGCAATGATCATGGAAGGAAAGAGACTCAAGTTAGCAACACAGAAGAGAAAAAGAAAAACTTGATCTATTTAGTCTCCAATAATTTTGTGGAAAATCATCATGTTTTAAACTATGCAACCAGTCTATGGAAAACCTGTCTGTAATGCACATTGTTAAAACGCACCATGTTAAACTTCAGAAGATAACTGATAAACTGCTATTCTTTTAGTGGATTTCACTGGTATGTTTTTAAGGGTAAAGAATGGAGGAGGAAACATCCAAATTTCATACGAAACCTCCGTCAATGTACACAGGAACAGATGTCCCTGCCTGTAGATGTAACAGATCTTCCCTACCAGGAGCTGGAGAAACCAAGACAAAATAGTTTGACAGAAGCTATCAAAATTATCCCACTAACCCCGGTACTCTTAACTCCATGCTAAGCGCAGTGTTATGATTCCATGTTGGCCTTCCTTGTAGGTAAGTCTACTGGTTGAGAATGTACTGATATGTTTATCTTGAGTACTTTGTCATTCTCTTCCAGTTACACACTGTATGTGAATCCTTTAACATTGTAACAGTATAAAACTCATAGAATATTAAAATTAGAAGGATTCTGGCATTGCCTGAATACAAATACAAGCAAATGTGAATATTACTGAGGTTAATTAACAACCCTAGTGTTAAAGATTTAATAATGCTGCAGATATTATCTGAATAAAAGTAAAGGAACAATCTAAGTAACCCTCTTTACATTTTTATTTTTTCCATTTAAATGTTTCCCAGAATGTATGATTTAAAATATCTAAGAAAAAATTTAATGCTGAACTAGATTATTTTAATACTGTTTTGAATAGCAATTGCTCATATGTATATTGAGATGAAATGGAATTAAGCCTTTTTAGTCATGCTAATTATGTCATTAGATATATAAATAAATAGTTTGATCAAAAATTTTTTTAGAAAACATTTAAACATTTAATAAAATAATTCCACAAGAAACTAGCCTTAGAGATAGTGAAAAATATCTTACTAGTATAAAAATTACTATATCTTGTCAATTTAAACTTTTTACTTTGAACTCAATGCTTTCTATTAAGTATGACAAAGCATATTTATCCTAGAAATATCAAAACATAAGAGTGAAGAAATCATTATTGGATTTACATATCAAGTGATGTTTAAAGTAGAAGAAAGTTTCCTATGGTAAATTAGTGGTAAGAACATTGCTTCTAAAACAAATTTCTTTTCCTTTTTAGTCAACATCTGAGTTTTGATGCCTGTAAAAGTCTTCAGTCAGTTAATCTTGATTGTCATCTTCAATTGGATTGTGAGACGCCTAGGAGACCAGAAAAGCGAACTTCTGGGTGTGTCTGTGGAGGTGTTTTAGAGAGGGATGATGGTAGGCCAGGAATGGAGAAGGGAAGACCTGCCCTGGGTGTGCGGGGCACCGCCCAGTGGACTTGCAGCATGGAGGGAGGGAAGGAAAAGAGGAAGAAAGAGGAAGGCAGCCACCCTGGCAAGCTTGATTCTGTTTGAGCAGGTGACCTTTTGCTTCTGTCCCGACCTGTGGATGTCAGTCTCTGGCCTCTTCCTCCTTTCAAAGTGGATGCACACTAGCCACGGAGCTCAAGCTCAAGCCAGCAGCCTGGCCGGGCTGTATCCTTGGTGCATCTTGTTCTGCAGCTTCCAGCTTCTTGGGCTGAGCAGCTACTGACTGGGTCCTCTGCCTCTCCAGCATGCAGATGGCTGTTATACATTATCCTGATCCTACAAACCACCCTGATAAGTCCCCTTATGTGATTTTTATATGCATATCTATACATTCTAACAATTCAGCCCCTCTTTTCAATTTTTTTATTAGTGCATGTTTGCAGTATATAATGATTACAAGGCTGGTAGGGAGTTGGCCCATGTATATAGCACGTCTGAATTGTTTATTCATTGCTTTCCTTTCCCATCTGTACCTGCTTCCCCCATCTCGTGGTTCCCTTTCCTTTTGCAAAATATTTATCTCCCTACTTCCTATTATATGTCTTTTATTTTGCACTTAAATGGGTTTCTCGTATAAGAGAAACCATATCATATTTAATCTTGTTTCCATGGTTTATTTCATTTTACATTATGGTCTCAAGGTGAATCCATTCTACAAGTGATTTAAGTTTATCCTTTATAACAGAGTAGTACTACATTGTGTATAAATACCATGTTTTCTTTCTATGATTATAGCAGCACAATTCACAACAGCTAGATATTGGCAGTGGCTCATATGTTTATCAGTTCCTTTTGAAAATCCTAACACTACATAAAAATATTATAAATGCTATTATTTATTAGGAGATATGTAATCATAATGTCATAATAATTTTAAATGGTAAGACACCATTTTATTTTTTGAGGCCTTAAACACAGGACCTCACGCATGCTGGGAAAATGTTCTATGAGTATGACAAATCCTCCTCCCTTTTAAAATTTTATTTTGAGGCAGCCTAGCCAAGTTGCCCAGGTTGGCCTGGAACTTGTGATCCTCCTGTCTGACCTCCTACATGGCTATAATTACAGGCATGTACCACCTTGCCTGGAATTAAATGACATTCTCACTGAATAGAAAAACAATCCTATAAAAGCTCTTGACAGTTCTGTCACATCCACAATTTACCTGTTTCTTAGAAAAGGGAAGTAGTAGGAGGATGAGAGTTATGCGGAATTGTAGAAAGGAACATTGAGATATCATTTGTTCCAACAGGTGACCTCCAGGAATTTCAATAATAAATCCACCAGAAGGTTGAATTCACTCAAAAACAAAACAAAAAAAGCTGCAATTACAGACAAGAGAAGTGAGAGAGGAATTTTCATACATTCTTTCATCATAATCTTTTCTCTCTTTATTAGCAGTTAGAAGAAGTTTAGTGTACGGCTGAGGAAGCTAGCAGGCTGCTACTAATTAGCTACCAAAACACTTACAAATGCAAGTAAGAGCTTTAGTGAACAAAGTTCAAGGTATAGGTTAAAATAAAAATTTTATAAACCTCGCATTTCTACTTAGAATTACTTGTGGAAGTTCTCAGAGCAAGATCCCAAGGGACAAAGATAAAGATTTCATATGTCACAAAAGACGAATGAAAACAAAATTACTTCACTGTGCATCGGGGAGTGTGGGAGCCCGCTGGCATTTGACATTGGAAAAGTAACTTCTACCATTGAGGCATTGACACAATCTGTGACTCTATTTGGCTTTTCTGAGATGAGGGTCTCAGCTATGCAGATGAGATTGACCTGGAGCTCTCTGTGTAATCCAGGCTGAGCTCACTGTGTAATCCAGGCTGGGCATATGGGATTATCCAGGCTGGGTTTATGGGATTACGGGTGTTGACCTGGAGCTCACTGTAATCCAGACTAGTTTTATGGGATTACGGGCATGCACCACCACGCCCGGCTCAAGGACTTTGTTAAGTTTGACCTTTGATCTCCTCCCTAATATTGCTTGATGTTTCCTGTTGGCTTGCCTTTAAAAGGAGCTGTTTCTGTGTAATAAATCGAACCTCTTGTCTCCACACTATTGAGTGTGCTGTCCTTTCTCAATCCTCACTCCCCAACTCAGGTACGTTCGTGTTGTGACGGCCGGACCGCCACAGGGGAGCACACAGAATCAACTGTCTGGTCTTTGATGAGGGAGATACGAGGATCTCTGATTTATGAGAACATATGAAAACTTCCTAAATCAAGGGATTATAGGAAATAAAATCTTCTGAGACAGTAGCAAAATAAAGACTAAAATGCTTTAAAATACACAAGAAATGGCATTGATAATATAGTCAATGCAGGGACATCCTCTTCCAGCCAAAATGAAATCATTTTTTTGTGGGGAGGTACTGGGAATCGAACTCAGGTCCTTGTGCTTGCGAAGCAGGTGGTGGCACCACTGAGCAAAATCCCTGACCAAAGTGAAACAATAATTAGGGCCAGATTTAACCTTCAGCTGGAAGAGGCAAAAGGAGGAAAAAATGTATAAAGGGAAAAAGAGACAGTAGCTGTGAGATCTCTAAGAGCTTAAAGCAATGAGATGAAGAGTACTTTGCACACTTGAGGAAGTTTTCAAGTGAGTAAGGAGGACGCAGGTGCAGGGAGACAGAGTTGAAGCCCAAGGAGACCGACAGCTAGAATTTGCTGAGCAGAGTAGTGGTGAGGAGAAGACGCACAGGAGGAGGTGCAGAGCAGCCCTCAAGTATTCAGCAGATTGTGGACAGCCCAAGGAGGTGAAGAAAGTATTCTTGTGTAGGGGAAAAGTCACTTGAAAATAGTAGGGAGACAGCTGCCAAATGGAAGTGAAATGACGTTTGCAGACATTTGAAAAATCTAAAATAAGCTCATCACCAAGAGCAAAGACCTACACAAAGAAATGCTCAAAGAAGTCTTTCAAGAAGAAGAAAAATGATGCTAGGCAGAAACATTGATCTGCAGAACAGAATAGAGAGCACCAGAAATGAGAAGAGAGAATTTATGACCCATGAATAAATACAGAAGATTTTTCATACTATTTAAATCCCTTCCTAAGACAAGTCAGTTTTAACAAAATTAGAGGACTGTGGGCTTCAAAAGATATGAAAACATAATATGTAAGCCAGCAACAGTGCCAAAAGCTGGGAACGAGAAATGGGAAGTGTCGTGTATGGGAAGTGACAAATATCCAAGCTGGACAGCTAAATAATAAATCAAAGGTAGAATACGATCATAATCTATACTGCAGACCAAAATCACTCATAACTTGCTTGAATTTCATCACAGCATCTGCTAAAAATTGCATTGTGTGCTTGTGTGTATGATAATTAAATGTAGGCTAAATGACCGGAGAGTTGAGTAAATGTGACTGAACTAAAGCTTTATGTCAAAATAGAGAAGTTTAATAAAAGCTGGAAACACATCCTAGCATAGGCTATCAATCCCATCAATTTAAGGCAGTAAATGACTGTTCCTCTCCAGCTCATGGATGGGTCGGTATAGATTTTCCTTTTCAGAAGACTTCCCTGAAAATGTCTCCTGCAAATAGTGAATTTAAGGATATAAGTTCTTCCATTTTCTGATTCTCTCATCTCCAAGTTCTGTTCTGAGAACAAGCAAATTGGGGAGAGAGTGAAGATGTGTTTAGTGAATGCTTCTCCCTAGAATTGAAACATGGTATGCCTCTTGTGCCATGTGCCAGTGTTACAGTTTAGATCTAAATGTCCTCCCCCAAGTCTCCTATGATTGGAAGGTGATTGGGTAGTACACTGTACTCATCAGTAGATGTTACGGTTTGACTCTTGTTGTACCCCCAAAGCCTAATATGGTCATAGGCTTGATCTACAGTGATTTAGAATGATTTAAAAGAATGCAGAGTGATCTAAAATGTTTTGAGTTTGGCCAGAAAAGAATCTCCAGCAAAGCTATGGACTGCAAAGATAGAACAGAGGAGATCTAGACTGCTGAGAAGGAACAGGAGACTAGAAAAGATAGTGGAAGGGCATCACAGGAAGCAGGACTCCAACCTTTGCAGCTTCAGAGTTGTAAAGGTGAAAGATTTTGCTTTGAGAAGAAAGCCCAGAGTACCATGTATTCCAGAATCGTGGCCTACGGAAGTTGTTCCAAAATGGCAGTGTAGGAATATTGCTCCTCTGGATTTGGTTCATAGGCATTAGACCCCTACAGCCAACAGAGAGGGAAGACTGGCTACTACTGCTCCAGCTGGTAGCAGACCTTGCCATCATCCATGCAGTGCTGGTTTTATGCCCATGCAGAATGCAAGACTTGTGAGATCAGGAAGGCTTCCACCCAGATTTCAGCAGGCCTGGAGGCCAGACAATGGGCCTCCGAGAAGTGTGAAGCTGTGAGTACAAAGCCAAAGGTTCAGTGGAGACACCAGAAGTTTGGAGAAGCCAGGAGCATGTATCCTATAAAGAAAACTGCAAGGAGGGAGCAAAGCCTGCCCGAGAAGGAAGCCATGGGAACTACAACAACCAACAAAAGTGCTACAGGGGCGGAGCCACCCAAGCCCTTTGGAGTTCACAACTTGCCACAGACTGCCTTGGATGCTGCAACTGGAACTACAGGACTTAATGTTCAGCCTGCTGGATTTTGGACTTACTTTGCCCCCATTCCTTGGAATCCTCCTGTTTGTGGCTTTTGGAATGGTAATGTCTATCTAGAGCCATAGAATGTTGGAAATGTTTAACTTTTCATTTGTGCAGGAGCTTGCAGCTAAGAGTTTGCCTTAAATTTCAGAGGACACTTTGGACCTTTCAGCAATGCTGAAACTGTTAGGACTTTGGCAACTCATAGAGCTGGACTACATGCCTTTTGTATAAAGGAATATACACGAATCTTTGTGAGGCCAGGGGTGGAATGCTACAGTTTTGGTCTTGATATCCACCCAAAGCCTCTTGTGGTCATGTGCTTCATCTAGAGTGTGTGAAACTAGAATTGTTTCGTGATGCAATGCTAGGATCACTGGTACTGGGATTAAGGGTGTGAGTGCTACCCACCCTAAATAATCAGGGAGAGATAAAAGGGGTAGGGAGATGCTGCTAAGGTCTCTCTTTTACTACCTTTGCTGTCTGCTGCACACCATGTTATTTCTCCTCTGCAGTGCTTGTTTGCCATCCCAACCTTGGAGTCAGCTGGTTATGGACTGAAATCTCTACAAACTGTAAGCCAAATAAGCCCCTTGCCCTCTAACTTGGAGTGTTTGGTATTTTGTCTTGGCAACAAGAAAAGTAACAGTAGGTTTACCCAGTGATGAGCTCAGTAGCTGAACATGCTATTAGGCATGGGGCCTGCTTGGAGGCAGGTCACTGGTGGGTGACCTGGAAGGGTGTATTCTTGTCTCTCCTTTCTTCTGTGCTTCCTGGCTTTGCTAGGATGACCCAAGCCCTTCCACCATGCCATTTCTGCCTTGGGCCAGCTGACTTTGGACTGAACTCGCTGGAAACTGTGAGCCAAATAAACTTCTTCTCCACCAGGTATTTTGTTCCAGCAGTGCGAACGTGACTAAGATAAATAAGGACCACAACTTGTTCACTTGCTGGAATACTCTGCCTTGTGTAATGCATCAAAACCAAAGAAGCTAAAATTGTGATCTACATGACTGGACCAAACAGCTGCCAATTTTTAAAATCAGCTTGAATCAAAACTGTAACATAACTGAGATTTGAGCAAACATCAGCAAGGTAAAAAATGAGTCAAATGCGAATGGATATAAATAACATTAATTTAAGTACACAATCCAGGTTAAGCTTTTTCTGTCTACTGTGTGCTATTCAGATTACCCTAAAGTTTGTAATCACTTCTAAACATTTGCATCAAGAGAATTATTGACTAATGACAGCAAGCCCAATGATAATATAACTAAAATGGAATGAAGAACTGAAATCCATCACTTGAAAATCATTTGAAAGAACATGAACATTTACCCTGAAAAAAAGTTATAGGGTTAATATAATGATATGTTAGGTAAAAAGAGCCAAAAACCAGGACCAGACCAGAACCACACATAACAAGCCTTTATGATGGGGAAGATCTTCCCAGCTGTCTCCAAAAGAAGGAGGAAAAAGCAACATCGCCGAGCAGGGAGCTCCTTTTATAGGACTGGGGTGGGGTTTACAGGAGCTGGGGTGGCATTGAGTGATACAGTGGCTAGGGGTTGAATGAGCTTGTGACATCACTAGTTAGGGCCACCTTAAGGCGAGGGAAATCTAACAATAACTATAATAAAATATTTAGTATGGGCACCATCTAAACAGAGATAAGACAATCTTCATTGTTTTTAAGATTAGCACAAAGACTTTGTAAGTAGAAGAAAAATACTGGTTTACTATGAAAAATTTCAATAGTCCCCAAATATTTTTGCAATTATTGTCTGGACACTTAAAGAGACAAAGATCTATTTGTTATGATACCTACTTTTGATATATAGTAAATATGCAAAAGTTGTCCTGTTTTGGATCCTACAGGAATAAAGACCAGTAAACCCTTTCACACATTTTGAAAACAATATATTGAACACCAAAAGTAATATAAAGTTGGCGCCTTAGTTACTTTCCTCATTGCAGGGGTGGGATTTAGCTGTGTGGTGCCACCGTCTGCCCCCTAAGCACAAGGTCCTGAGTTCGATCCCAGGTACTCTCCCTCCAAAAAAAAAAAGACTTATAAGAATACCAAATCTTTTCATCATTGACAAAATAATACCCACAATGCACTGGAGGAGGCTCATTTGGGCTCATAGTTTCAGAAGCCCCATCTTGTGACTGACAGCTCACATGCAGAAACAGCATGGTGGAAGGGCCTCCCACGTGCAAGCAAAGCTGCTCACACGGGAGCAGCGAGGAAGCAGAATGAGAAGTGAGAACAGGATCTGCCCTTGCAGGTCAGGCCCCACTAGCACACCCCTTCCTCCAAGGCCCTACCTCCTAACAGCTTCATCTGTGGATAAGTACACTAGTGATTATGGTGCCCCCATGAAACAATAACAGCCCCAAAGTGCCAGCTGTTAGCATTGAGTCTCTTGGGGGACATTTCAGATCTAAACCATAAGGGCTGATGTTTCATGTAATTTGAATCTCACATAAAAAGCCACGTGTTTTTTATTTTGTTTCAGTAGTTGGGATTGAACCCAGGCCTCTGTGCTGGTCAAAGCCTCCTGCCTGAGTGCCCACAGTAATGGTATTACAGGCAGTAGTGTCACATTTGGCTTGCCATGCTTTTTTAATCTGCATATTTTGATAGAAGGCAATACATGTGTCCTTATACACTAATAAGCCAAGTATTCTCATAATCTCAGCTCCAGCTGCACAAGGAAAGTAAGCTATACCATTCAAATAATAATTCCACTCATTTTTCAATGAAAAATAAATAAAATTAGAAAAAAAGTAGGAAAAAAGAATGGGAGAAAGAAGGGAGAAAGTGAAGGAAGCAGAGAGAGAAGGAACTTCATGCCTTTGCACCTTGCTTTCAGTAATACAAAGTTACCTAGCAGCTGTACATTTATCAGCCTCAAAGCGGAATGAGGCTATTTTTAGCCATAAATAATAAACCAAAAAATAATCTAATGCAAATAGTCCACCACAGAGATAATGATTTCTTTTTGCCAGATTAAATTTTGCTCCAAAGTGGCTCCTCAAACTTCTGAATTTCACTCAACAGAAAAGGAGGAAAAGGATGAAGAGGGGCACTGCCTGGATTTGGCACCCTTTGCATGCATGACATTTGCTCCCGTCAGTCGGAAGCTAAGTGCAATTGGTGAAAGAAAGAGCAGTCGTATTAGTAATTCATCCATTTAACCATGTGGCCCATGAAGAGTCTAGATTTCAGCAATTAAGGAAGAACAAATTAATTATATCTGAAAAACAGTGACTGATAATGACAGCTCAGTCTGGAAGAGAAAGTCTCAGTGGCAGCTGTAGAAAAAAAGACTGCTGTGTGCATCTTTGGGATTGTATGGTTTTGTATGGTTTTGTAGTGTTTG
Source organism: Fukomys damarensis (assembly GCF_012274545.1). Lineage (NCBI taxonomy): Eukaryota > Metazoa > Chordata > Mammalia > Rodentia > Bathyergidae > Fukomys > Fukomys damarensis. The sequence continues at coordinate 27,829,112 of NW_022900915.1, read as the reverse complement.
GAAGACAGGACAGAGTGAACTTCCAACAAACAGTGGTTTTGAAAATGTTATCACTCTTCAGTGGAATTACTTCCAGTGAGAAGAGCAAGTTCACTTTCTTCCTTGTCCCATAAAAGGGCATATTTAATGGATAATTTGATGAGTCAACTTGACTGGGGCATGTGATACGCAGGTATTGGGACAAACAGCATTTTGCTGTTTGTGTGAGAATGTTCCTGGATGAAATTAACATGTGAGTAAGTAAACAAAGCAGATGATCCTTCCAATGTAGGTGCATCTCATCCAATCAGCTGAAGACCCAAATGAAACAAGAAGCCTAGCCTACCTGAGCAAGGCAGCTTAGGACTCAAACTAGAACATCAGCTCTCCTAGGTCTCCATCCTACCAGAAAGCCTGCACATTTTAGACTTGCCAGCTTCCATAATGTGAGTTATTTTCTTATTTTATGTACTACACACACATGAACACACACACACACACACACACACCACTGGTTCTGTTTCTTTGGGGAATCTTGGTGAAAAAGCCATATTTATCCTTTAAAAGTGCTTTTTAATTTACCTTCAAAATACATTATGTGTTCACCTACTTTGTTCTGTCTTCACTGCATTAAATTAATAAAGTTATCCATCTCCTTTCATCTACCTTTCACATTCTCTACTACAGCTTCCTGGAACTGATAGATGGAAACTTGCCAGTTCTTAAAATTTTAAAATCTGAATTTTATATAAAGGGTATTGCACACTGCTAATAATATGCATTATGTTGTACATGGAAATATACATGGAAATAAAGTAATCCATTTTCTTTTTTGGCTTAGAAACAAGGAAAAAGTAAAATGAGTTTAGTAATACATTGTCATAGGCATTTTAGTACCAATTTGTGAAACAAGTAAATCCTGTTTTTCTAGGTTGTCTTATAATTTATTTCTTTAAGGAAAGATCCCCTGCTACTTCCAATGCTTTTAGAAGCAAAAACATTGTGAAGTACAGCTATAGAAAAGTAATGTTAGCATTGCTGAAACAGAAAGTAAAGAACAATAGATGTAAAGTGAAAGTAAAAATAAACATTGAATCTTCTTCTGTAGAACAAACTTGTTCTTATATTTTATTTATAACCATGTAGAAAGAATAGTGTATGAAAGAATATTCAGAGTAATAAAATATTGTCCCTTGTCCCTTCTCGCAGAAGCAGAACATTTTGTTGAAGCCATACACATAAAGACATAACTATTTAAATATAGCAGAAATAAACAGAAAAGTGTCACATAAAAGAAAGGAATGAATTATATGGAAAACAATTCTGACAAGAAAAGGGTCAATTCTAAAAACATTTTTGAGATAGAAGATTAGAGTGTGACAAAAGCTTGCTGGGAAGTAGATGTGACCTGCTAACTACAAGATCGCAGACACATATATAGAAAAGTTTCCAAAACCCTGTGGGGGACTTCATCCAGAACTGGAGCAGGTTTTCAACAGAATGGCCTCCAGCTTATGTCAGCCTGAGGCAAGGGACCCCGGCACCACCTCAGGACCCAGATGTAGCTCTCCAGGGTTTCCTGGAGATTTGGACAGCATAAGAAGAGAGCGCTGTGTTTCTCAGATCCAACTTGTTCTTTTATCATTGCTCTTAGTCCCTTCTTTAATTTGCTCAGCCTAGGTCACTTTGTAGAGTCAGTTTCTCTCTCATTCTTGACTTTTACTTTCTCAAATAAACTTTACCACTGCTTTTTGTTCATTTCGTTCAATTCTTTGTTCCAGAGAAGGACCTGGAATACAACTCCGGAAAGAGAGGTGAAGCACCCAGAACCCACTATTGTTTAGTTGGTGAGTCACTTTTTAGAAGCAAGTTACCCAATAACTTTTTTTTGGTACTGGGGATCAAACACGGGACCTTAGATACACATAAAAACATAACTATTTAAATATAGCAGAAATAAACAGAAAAGTGTCACATAAAAGAAAGGAGAACAATGAATTATATGGAAAACAATTCTGACAAGAAAAGGGTCAATTCTAAAAACATTTTTGAGATAGAAGATTAGAGTGTGACAAAAGCTTGCTGGGAAGTAGATGTGACCTGCTAACTACAAGATCGCAGACACATATATAGAAAAGTTTCCAAAACCCTGTGGGGGACTTCATCCAGAACTGGAGCAGGTTTTCAACAGAATGGCCTCCAGCTTATGTCAGCCTGAGGCAAGGGACCCCGGCACCACCTCAGGACCCAGATGTAGCTCTCCAGGGTTTCCTGGAGATTTGGACAGCATAAGAAGAGAGCGCTGTGTTTCTCAGATCCAACTTGTTCTTTTATCATTGCTCTTAGTCCCTTCTTTAATTTGCTCAGCCTAGGTCACTTTGTAGAGTCAGTTTCTCTCTCATTCTTGACTTTTACTCTCTCAAATAAACTTTGCCACTGCTTTTTGTTCATTTCGTTCAATTCTTTGTTCCAGAGAAGGACCTGCAATACAACTCCGGAAAGAGAGGTGAAGAACCCAGAACCCACTAATGTTTAGTTGGTGAGCCACTTTTTAGAAGCAAGTTACCCAATAACTTTTTTTTGGTACTGGGGATCAAACACGGGACCTTGCTCTTGCGAGGCAGATGGCAGCACAACTGAGCTAAATCCCCAGCCCAACATTTTGAATTAAAAAACCAAAAGCTAGGCCCAGATGGGGTGGTACACACCTATAATACTAGCATTCTGTAAGGTTAAAGCAGAAAGATTACAAATTTTAGCCCAGCCTGCACAGCTTAGGTGACTCAGCCAGACCCTCGGCCCTGTGTCAAAATAAAAAATAAAGGGCTGGGGATGTAACTAGGTGAAAAAGCCTTAGATCCAGTATCCTTTACTGAAAGAAAAAGAGTTAGATGTATTTGTGTCTTAAGGACTTATTTCTTTAATAAGTTTTGTGATGAAATGTTCATTTTTACACAGCTAATACAATTGTGATACCAAAATCAGAATCAGCTGCTTCCCAACATGAAAATTAAAGACCAATTTTGCTTAAAAACTTAGAAATGAAATATACCAAATTCTCAAAATATTTTAAAATATTAAAAATATTCAAATGGTGTATATCTCAGAATCATATGAATGGCTTTAGATCTGAAAACATCAATATGATTCACACTGATAAATGAAAGAAATAGAGTGTTTATCCCAATAGATGTTATAAATTCACATTAAAAATTAAACATGGAATATATTCTCCAACAATAATGAAAATATACTAGAAACCCATATAAAGATCTGAAAAATTGCTAAGTATTTGGAAATTAAGTGATAGAGTTCTAAAAATACTGTGAATAACTGGCACAAGCCTGTAATCTCAGCACTCTGAAGCAGAGGCAGGAGGATTGCTGTGAGTTTGAGGCTAGCCTAGGCTACACAATGAGTTCAAGGCCAGCCTGAACTACATAGCAAGACCCTGTCTCAAAAAAAAAAAAACCGGGGATGTAACTAGGTGAAAAAGCCTTAGATCCAGTATCCTTTACTGAAAGACAAAGAGTTAGATGTATTTGTGTCTTAAGGACTTATTTCTTTAATAAGTTTTGTGATGAAATGTTCATTTTTACACAACAAAGAAGAAAAACTATTAAATAGTACTCTTCATGAACATAGACGTAAATCCTTAAGGAAATATTGACAAAACACATCCAGTAATAAAGTAAAAGAATAATAGCATGACTAAATTTAGATCAAGGGTAAAAGAGTGGTTAACTTAAAAAAAATAAAACAATAGGGTTGAAGGGAGGGCAGGGGAATGGGGAAAAAATGAGAACCAAGATACATCATGTAAAGGTACAAGTTGCCATTGATGAATGTAAATGTATTGTATATCTAAAATGTACCAATAAAAGAATTTAAGAGAAAAAATAAAACAATAAAATTCACCACATAAACAAAAACATTTAAAATTATAACATTAAGAGTTAAATAAAGCCAATAAAATAATTGAAAAAAAATTAAAAAGTCACTTATAATAGCAAATCAAGAATATACGGAGTTTCTCAGTCTAGTAAAGAATTCCTCAAAAGTATTTACTTCCCTTGCTTGGATTAGGAAACAATCCCTTAAATAATTTTCATTTATTAAATAATATTAATGAGACATAATACTCTCATTCTCACTAAATTAATACTCAATATTCATAAGTCTTAAATAAAATTCATAATATTCATGAAGCATAAAATTTTAGGCTGATACATTATGTCAAAATTGGAAGCTTTTCTCTATCCAAATAAACTGGCAAAAATGCAACAGATAACTCACAGAGAATACCTGCAGCACGCGTCCCTCAAAGACTGACTACCAAAAATAAACGAGAAGAGAAACATGACCCAATAGAAGACAGTGTAAACAACTTTGATAATTCACAGCAAAAGAAGTTTAAGAAAAGACTTCTTTAAAAATGTCTCTCAACTTTCCAAGTAAGTATTGATACCATAGTGTGTCTGATTAGAAACAACCCTGAGCCAAACAAAAGGAAGCAATGAGGTCCCTTGATAATTCGGTTTGAAGAGCGCTTTGGCAATCCCAGGTAACATTGCGGAGCCTGCCCTAAAACGTGGAGTTCGGAGAGGCCAGTCAGCAGGCACGCATGCGTGTGAGACTGAACGTGGTCAGGGCTGTTAAGTAGGCTCATTCATGCTGAGTGCTTAGAATATTCTTTTTGCCAGTAAGTGAGCACTGAATAAGTAGCTGTTGATATTGTTTTCTTTATCAGTGAAACGGGAATTTATTTTCAAGTGTCCATAAGAGTGGTGTGCCCTCATAGCAAGGGGTTTGTTTTATAATTAGGGACGTCGAATAGTCTGATTAACTATGGCCTTTTTGTACAGGGCTTCTTTCTAGAAAAAGCTTCATTTTTGAAAGTTTACATGATATTCAATATACTTTCTTGCCTCATTTGTATTTCTTTTGTTACTTGTTATTAAAGTTTTGAGTTTTGATTCCTTTCTGCTAAGACATTATAAAGTTTTCCCTACTGTTCTCAGACCACTCAGCGATATAGAAACACTTGCTTTCGAACTTGCCGACTTTATTTTCAGCTACCTGAAATCTGTTCTGTAGTAAAGTACACACACACACACGCACACACACACACACACACACACACACACACACACACACACACACACACACACATATATATACACACAAGAACACCCCAATAAGCCCATACAGAATTTCTTTCTCATACCTTTGGTCTATGATTTTTCATTCTTCAGTAATTATATATTTTGCAATCAAATGTTCCTTGTCCTCCACATCAACCTTTACTTGTAAGCAAATATGTTTCTGTGCTCAATTAAATTCACATAACATTTAATGCCTTTCCTATGACCTGTATTTAGAAAGCAAAATTGTATAATCATGGCAGACTACTTGTTGCTTTCCCACCATACATTCACCTCTTTATTTAAATAAGTAACTTAATTTTTTTTACAATGACACCATGAACACTTAGAAAAGGCCTCTCTTCAGTCTCTTAGTAACTGGGGATTTTAAAGAGATGGTTGTGGACACTGAGTTTAAGCAGGCAAACAAAGTGATATCTGAAAACTATATTCGAACAAATGAATTTCTTAATGTGAAAGATGAGCTTCTTAAGGTGAAGTTCTTTTTATTTTAATTTTATTCATTAAGTTTTTTTTTTTTTTTTTTTTTTTTTTTTTTTTTTTTTTTTTTTTTTTTATCCCCGTCCCTGGTACATTTCATGTATATAATATGATGACACTCATCATTGGGAATTTGCACCTGTAAGTGATATATCTTTTTTTTTTTTTTTTTCAGACCAGGGATAGAACTTAGGTCCTTGAGCTTGGGAAGCAGGCAATGGAACCACCGAGCTAAATCCCTGGCCCAATGTAAAGTTCTTAATGTGAATCTAAGCAGCTTATCACAAGTGAGTGACATTAAGGGAAAGAATTTCTGTCAAGCATTGAGCTGAGCTTGTGGGAGCTGAACTTCAGATGCTGGAGCAGTCAAGTAAAGAAGTGGTCAGATTTGAATTGGCTCCAGTGATAACACAAGCTAGAGAGGGGAAGGTGCTGGATACTCCCACCTGCATATCTTCAGCTTAGATCAGTGCAGACCTAGGCACTGCCTCATTGCTGGCATAGCCCCCAACAAAAGGATTCTGCTGTTGTTTGAATCCAGGGATTGGAGGCAGCAAAAGTGGATGGGTAGGAATGGAAAAGGACTGAATACTGAGTTAGGAGATAGTGTAGATAGGTAAGTCAATTAGGTATCTTGTAGGAAGCTAGACAGGGCCAGTCCATGGGGGAGCCAACATGGAGGACAATCAAGACACATCCATTGAAGGCCAACATTATAAGAGAAAAGAAACTACTACACCCTTGTGCTTCCCTTAGAGATAAATAGCAATGATGATATTCTAAATAGGTATCAATCTCCTGGGTAGGGGCCAAGTCTTAACCCACCCTTTCCAGGAAGTACCCCTGACCCACACTTGCTGAAAATCCTTGTATGCTTGCTATGTGACTTGCTCCCCCACTGGGTCTCCATTTAATCAATTTTACCTAAGTGAATATACTTGTCATAATCCTATTGGTTGACTGTAGCTTTGTCCCACCTTGAACCTACCTCTCCTCATGACCTTGTCTCATAAAACACTTTTGAAAACTTGGGTGAGTGAATAATCCACTTTCCAGACCCCTTCTGTCTCTCTTAGACAGAAGCTATCTTTCTCTCAATAAATTTCTACTACTCTTAACCTTCGTTATTCCTAGAATTCATTGATTTTAGACAACACAAACTTGTGTTTCTGCAATCTAGCAGGTTGGGAGTTGCATCTATTTCCCCTATATCAAAAGGAGATAAACAACTTCCAAACCATCATCTGGTAATATGGGGTCAGCAGAGGCATCTAAAAGAGGTCTTTGGGCCCTGATAAAGCAGCCTCCAAGCTACAGTACATGGGCTAGAAATGCAGACAAGAGCAGTGGTTGTCAGGAGAGAAGCTGAGCCTTTGCCTATACTCTTAGCCTGCATACTGAATCTGGTGTAGGGAAAACAGATTTCTCTTATCTTTTAAATCATTCACAAGAAACTTTTACTGTTATCTCAGTCCTTTTTTTGTAGCTATGATAAAATATTTCAGGCTAACTAAATTTATGAAGAAAAGAGGTTTGTTTAGATCAAAGTTTTAGAGGTCAAGACTGTGGTGCCAACATCAGCTCAGCCCTTGGAGAGGACTTCACAGCAGATAGGGCATGGGAGAGGAAGAGATCACAGCTTGAAGTTTCAGAGAGACTGAGGCTTTGAGTTTTTATAACTTGCTCTTGAGAGAACTCAGCACCCCAAATGGAAAAAGACCCTCCCACTAGACCACACCTCTCATAATTATACTGGGTCTGTTTCCATCACATGAACCATCAGGGGACACACATGAACCACATCCAAACTTTGGTAATTACCTATATAGTTACTAATACCAGTACTCTTTATTTCTTCAAGTGAATTAAAGTTACCACCTAGTATAATGTTCATCTGTTGTAATGAAGTCTATCAGTCTTTGTTTTTAATGGAGATCCTTCATTTTGGAGGATGGCTTTGCTGGATATAAATTTCTTGCATGACACTTTTTCTCCTCCCTCCCTCCCTCCTTCCTTCACTTTGGATGATACCGGAGGGTGATTAATCCTCCAACTGCCTAGAAAGGGGGACGGCAAGGGCTAAACAACAACAAAAAAAGACAATAGAGACTTGCACAATTTCAGAATATATGGGGGGTGGTGGGAGGTCAGTGCCTCAGAGAGGGCAAAGACAAAGGCAAGCTAGCCATTATTTATTGGGTACACACAATAATTGGAGGGACCATCTGGTAACGTAGAGGGTGGTGATAATCTTATGTTGATGAGGACCCTATGTTGTAAACATTCTTACAATAGTAGGTGGGGCAACATAGCAAGCTAATAAAGAAGTTGTTCTTCACATTGGTGAAACCTTTCTCTTTTTTTATTTCTAGTCACTTGTCCAAGAACCAGGATGTCTTCAGCTGATGTACGCTTGCCCTTGAGGTGATATTGGGCTTTAGACAGCTATAGTCATACTTTATAAAACAATGCCCCCGCCATTTATGTAGAATGGCTCTCAATGGCAGAGTTAATGCCATTTGTCTCTTGCCTCCATTATTTCTAAAAATAGTTTTCCTATTCTATTACAATTCCCTTATATATGGTAAGTTACTACTATCTTGCTGCTTGCCAGATTTTCTGGTGTTTAATGGTTTGACTACAAGTGTTCATCTCTTTATGTGTATTCTACTTACAGTTCAGTTGCATTTCTTGGATGTGAAGATCAATGTTTTTCATTAAATTTGGGAAATTTCTGGCTATTATCTGAAATATTTTCAGTCTGATCTTCCTTCTCCTTTTAAATCTATCATGATAAACATGATAGTGTTTCACAGGACTCTGAAGTTTTCTTGAATTTTCTTCATTCTATCATTGTGTTCTTCAGACTGAACAATCTACAATGATCTCTTTCTGTTCACAGACACAATCTTCTGCCAAGTCAAGCATGTCATGCGACTAGGCAAATATGTGGTTATAGCAATTTTTAAGTATAAAAATTATTTATTTAATAATTTCTATAATTCATATTCATTTTTTGATTAATATTTTGTCCGGTTGTCTTATAATTCTTTAAAGATGGTTTTCTTTAGTTCTTTGAACATATTCATAACTGCTTTGACATTCTGATTTTCTAAGTTCCACATCTGTTCTTTGCATAAAATGTTTCTATCTACTGCCTTTGTAAAAAACATATGACTCAAACTTTTTGATTTCTTTCCACTAAGGTTAGGACTTGGTTGGAGTGTGTCCTACAACAATTTGTGTGTTGGGAGCTTGGTCCGTGGTGTGGTAGCAATGGGAGGCAGTGTGGATGGAGCCATTATGAGGTGAGGTTTAAGGGGACGTGACGAGGTCTTTGAAGGAGCTGCCCTCAGAAGGAACTGATATTCTCATGGGCCCCTGGTTAGTTCTTCAGAGAAAGTTGCTATAAAAGTTAAGCTTGGCTCTTCTCCAGCGTCTTTCAGGCTTTGTCTTGTCCTGCAGTATCTCCCACTTACACACAATACCACCACAATGTCATCCACCAGGCAGAGAGATCCGTGTCATAGCTAGTGTTTGGACTTGGCAAGAGGTACTTTGTTATAGTAGCAGAAAATAGACAAATACTCTTTCTGTGTCTCACAACATTTTTTTGGTAAATAAATACACATTTTATAAATATACTGTAGTAATTTTAGATTCTGATCCCCTGTCCTAGGGTTGGTTTTTATTGTATTTTTTAGTAGCTTGCCTTCATAAATTTTTTGGAATATATTTTCCTCACATCCTATGGTCAGTTTTGTTTTTGTTGTTACTTTTAATCCTGCATTTCTACATATCCATCTTCAGAGCACCATTATGATGAGTCAATAACTGATCAGAATTGTCCTTGCACATCTTGAGATACTTAGGTTTCCACACATTGCTGAAGGATCTGTGCGTGATTTAGAGTTACTCTCAAAATTCAAGTGATTTGTAAATCTGTGCTAGTTTCTACTTTCTGCATTTACAAGGCCTGGTGTTCAGTTTGGAGAAAGCAGCATAGTCAGGTTCTTTTTTTATCTCTCTTAGGTCTTTAGGAGGAATTTATGTTCATTATCACCATGGATCCAGCTAGGTCTTTAGAATAAATTTACAATCATTATTATTGTTTTGTTTTTATTACTTTGAGGAAAGCATCCAAAATAAACAAATTTACTTGTATTACTTTGAGGAAAGCACCCAAAATAAACAAACCAGTTTAAGCAAAATTTCCATGGTCAGATCAACCTACATTAAGGCACCTGATTTCCCTGGTGGGCTTCTCCATTCTCTTGCTTACAGAAAAATACAATCCTGGGACTTCTTGGACTTTATGATGTACTGATGCATGAGCCCACTCCCCCATTTGATCCTCTTTAAATCTACTTTCTCTATTTCATACTGTTTCCATTTTTCTCAAAAACACTAAAGAGTATACCTGAGAAATCATATTTTTTCTACATACATGCACTTAAATTATTTCTGCATAGAAGCTAATTCTAAATAAGAAATTTCTGTTATTTATAATGAATCAAAGATATACCTGCATCCGGGCGTGGTGACTCAAGCCTGTAATCCCAGCACTCAGGAGGCTGAGACAGGAGGGTCACTGTGAGTTTGAGACCAGCCTGGGCTACATAGTGAATTCTAGGTCAGGCTCAACTACATAGTGAGACCCTGTCTCAAAGAAAACAAAAAGGTATACCTGCACATTTTGTAAATGTAGCATATCTGCACTTTTAATTCTTAAATATTAATTTAATATTTAACAATTTTAAAATATTTTCTTATCTATGGAAAGCTTTGTCAATTGCTCAGTAACTTATTCATTAATTATCTACCTGTTAGCTAGATTTGTATGAAAATTGTTTAATTTATATTTCCAAACAGTTATATTTTATTTCTATCAACAGGTAGGACATTTGATGTTGTCACAGAGCCAGTAATTTCTGGTTCGCCAACTGTTAGTCCACTAAAATGCACAAAATTGCAGAAGGCCAAACCCAAAATAATACATCCAAGATTTGTGCACATAAAAAAGAAATTTAAGTGTTATTAACTAGTTGATGGAATATGAATTGGGATAATATGTTTTAATGATGCTTAAATATCGACGTGTCTTCAGCTTCATTCCAACAAACATGAATCATGATGCCCTAGAACATAAGGACCATGAGGGCAAGTATTTTTGGCACATGCTCTCAATATTAATGTTTCTGAATGAGTGGCGAGTTCCTGATAGTAAGGGCTTAGTAATTTAAATCCTGGAGGGTCGAGGATTTAGCTCAGTGGTTCTGCCGCCTGACTTGCAAGTGCAATGACCAGAGTTTGATCCCTGTTACCAAAAAAGAAAAAGAATGAAGGGTGAAGGGGGTAAAGGAAGGGCAGGGGTATGGGGAAAAAAATAAGAACCAAGACATATCATGTAAAGGTACAAGATCCCAATGATAAATATAACTGTATTGTTTGCTTTAAATGTATCAATAAACTTAATGGGAGAAAATAATAATTGAAGCCCTGGAGAAGATTATTATGGATGTAGAAAAATCTCCTTCTCCATTTACTCCACAAGTATACGTGGAGTCTCATTTGGAATAGTGGTTATTTGAAAACATAATACTATTATTGCACATTCAACAGAATACAGTGTACTATAAAAACATTTACATGAAGGATGAAATTTTTAAAAATTTGATCTTCCTTTATTAAAATATTTGCTTTATTGCAGTGGTCCGGAACCAAACTCACAACATCTCCCAGTATGCTTGTGCTAGGATTTCAACCATGCCTGATAGTAAAATAAATATTGTTTTTGCAAGAAAATAAATTTATGTTCTAAAGTAGGATTCCAAACAAATTCTTCTTCCTTTTTACACAATTCCATAGAAGAAAGTATGGATTCTTCCTATAGTTGATGCTCCTAGTTTGTGTGTCAAACTAGGAAAGACATACTTTTCATGTATATAAGAAGATATAAATTGATATATTTATGAGATTGGAAAGAAGCTGAGGCCTTAGGTCAGTGGTGTTCCATCTGGGAGTCAGAAGGGCAACAAAGCTATTTGTAGTACTTTAGAAGGACTAATAAGAAACAAAATATTTACTCCCAAAACAACTCCACAAGATTTCCTTTAATAAATACAGTCTAGTTTTTGGACAAACATTCCTTCAAAATAACAGCCCTTGAGGGGGAGAAGAGAAAAAATTAAAACAACCTTGTTGGTGATATTGTTTTGAAGTATCATAACTGATTTGCTGATACTTCAGTGTTCCAGGAAGGGACCATTAAAAACTCTCCACATATAAGTACTTAATAGTAAGCACAGTCTGTCTTATCAAGTGTGCTGCTAGCTCAAAACTTACATTTATAGATGACCCTAAGATGAGTTTTCATGATAGTATAGCAAAGCTTTCCATTATTTTCTTCTAAGATTGAAAAAAAATTAAAAATTATAAGTAGCTACTTTCTAAGCACACACTTGTATTTACACCCTTTTTAATAAAACATCTATAAGTGTAAACAGAGCTATTTCAACATATTAAAAACAGTAATGAACAGTCACCAAACAACCATCCTCAGTAGTCAAATAATAACTATCCAGGGGTACAGGATAGTATCAGATAGTCACCTGCACACAGAGAACAAGGATGTAACCAGAGCCTTCATAATAGGTAAAACATTCCTCTCTGTTGTTTTTCCCAGTGATTGAGGCAGAAATTTGAAGCCATAACCCATACTTTCCCTCTTCTGCCCTCCCCACCATCCCCAGTGAACAAAAGCCTTATAGTTGATTTGGGGGAGGAAAATACAGCCAGAAGTGACTCCTACTTTTGTACACAAAATTAACCCTTGGTATTTTCTATTTCCTTATTCCTGAGCTAAAGGAAATAAAAAGCTATTTTTCTAAATTGTACTTGCAATCCCTGGGCCTATATCTGCTTGGACCAAAAAAGAATTCCATTGTGTTAAGCAGCTTTTCATTGCTGAGACAAGATTTCTGACCCTCAGAATTTAAAGAAGGAGAGGACCGTTTTCATAGGACTTGCTCAAGGCAGGCATATCATGGTGGAAAGGCATGAAGGAAAAGCTGCTCAGCACGTGGCAGTCAAACTCAGAGAGACAGGAAGAGACAGAGAAAGGGGAAGGGGTCAGGGACAAGAGCAAATTCAAGCCGGGTGTGGTGGTGCACTCCTGTAATCCCAGCACTCAGGAGCCTAAGGCTGGAGGATCGCTGTGAGTTCGAGACCAGCCTGGGCTACATAGTGAGTTCCAGGTCAGTCTCAACTACACAGTGAGACCTTGTCTCAAAAACTGAAAAACAGGCAAACAAACAAGAATAAATTCAAGTCACACTCCAAGCTCCTCCAGCCAGGCTTTATCTCCTAACAGCACATTCAACTATGAAGTCGAAGAATTAGTGCCATGAGACATAAAGAGGCCCCGTGATCCAGTCAGCTTCTAGCAGCCACAATTATGAACAAATGAGCCTCTTAGAGGACATTTCCGGTCAAGGCATAGCAAATATATTAAAAATGGTAATATCATAGCTGCTTCAAACAATTTATCAAGATATAGTAAATCTATTACATATGAAAAAGAAGAGAAATGAAACTTTCACAGTGTTTAATAGTAAGTGAAAAACAGAAACTATGTCTCGTCAATTTTAATACCTTCAGTGTTCTCAGTTCATAGTAAATGGCCAATTAAACACTAGTGTCATCTGTCAGTTCAGAACACAAAAATTTTATTTACAGTCTTTTAAAATTCTTTTCAGACTAGGCATGGTGACGCATGCCTACAATATCAGCACTTGGGAGCTGAGGTAGGAAGGCTACTGTGAGTTCTGAACTACATACCAAGAAATTGTCTCCAAAAAAAGCCATTTTTTTCATAAATTGAAATAAATATACCCATTGCAATTTACTTAAAAAATGGTGCTAAAATGGTACTCATTTAATATATTCTCATGCTAAACAAAAATTACTGAAAATATACTGAATTTTTACCAATTTAAAATAAAATTCTTTAAATACATTTTAATTAGAAATGTTTTAAAGAATAGCTAACTTGTCTTTTTGTTATTTTATGTTCAACACAGTGAAAGAGACAATGTATTGTGAAAACACACTCCTATATAAGCTTAATTTTTAAAAAATAGTGAAGTTTTAGAGTTCGTACATCTGTTTTTAGTTGTTTTTTCCTTTCTTTTGTAATATCCTAAAATCAGATTGCATGGAGACTTTTTTACCTTGTGAAATTTCTTGTGTGAAGTACTTAGCTGGTGCCAAATTTTTCCTGCCATCACCTACCTAGTAATTATCATCATTTAAGTATTGTTCATAGCAATTTAAGCAGATTACTGTCATATGACATCTTTCCTCTTCATCCAACAACACTGACACAAAAGAGAAAAACAAACCATCACGGTGGAAATAAAACAAAGCTGTGACATAAGAAAATTTTTATTCTAAACATGACAAAGTCAAGGCAAAGTTACCTTACATGTGGTAATTGGAGTAATTTCCCGGATGGGTAAAAGTGAAAAAAACTGAAAAGTTTGAGAAGATTTGAGATTTGTGCACTTGTGAGGGTGATGTCATTCTCAAAGTCGGTCTAAGCAAGCAAACGACACACAGTGTGTTCATTTCTTAGAGCTTTCTTAATGAAATACTCCTGACTGTTGTTTGAAACAAGACAAATGTACTCTCTCTTCTTCCTGGAGGCCAGAAATCCAAACTGGCAAGGCCACCAGAAGCTTCTTTTACTCTTCCTGGTTTCTGGTGGCTGAGTGCAATTCTTGACGTTTGTCACTTGGTTGGTAGACATGTTACTGCAATCTCAGCTTCAGTCTTCACATGGGTTATACTCTGTGTGTTCTATGCCCAGATTTCCTTCTGTTTATATGCATACTAGTCAGCGAATTAGGATCCAGTCAAATATTACCTACCTTTACTTGATTACATCTTCAAAGATTCTAAATAAGGCCACATTTTCAAGAATTAGAGGCCAGGAACTAAGCATAGTTTTATATGGGGTGCATTTCAATCCACAATCTTTGTAGAAATGGGCTTTAAAATAGGACACATAGAGGTAAGTGGAGGTGAAACAAGTTCTCAATAGTCTTTAAGACCTTGTGAAGGCTTTAAAACCCATAGAAGATTTCGTATTTTTATGCAACAACGTATCATCTGAGAATCTCTTTAGAAAGTGAAGCCTTTGGTGCCAGTGGCATTAAAGATAGAGTCATTAGGCGTTTATGCATTCAACGAACGTTTTTTGAGCATTTATTTTACCAGAGTGGGAACAAAGTGATGAACAATGAAAGAGTTCTTTTCAAAGGCCTATGATGCTGAAGAGAGCCAGGCAGGTAACTAACGATGGCACCATACACTGCCTATTCAGATTGGCATTTTAAAAAGCTTGCTTTCACAGTGGGGAGGAAAGTGGGTTGGAAGAAGAAAAGGCTGAGACCAGTTATCATGCAGACTATGTGATGGAATATAGAATTGTGCCCATCCTTTCCTTTGTATCCTTTGTTCCAATGATAAAGGAATTCTTTCTCTTCACAACAGCCAATTTTACTCCCTGTGTTTTGGATTCCATCTGCTTTCTGAGCAACCCAGCTGGGTTAGTGATGTTCTTTCTCTGAAACAACAATCTCTTCTTCCTGTTCCTTCCTACCATCTTTTAAACAACCCCAAATGCCATCACAACAGTAATAGCAACAACTACTACATTTCCCACTCTACTCTGGCCTCAGCAGTCCAGCCAACTATCTTACAATGTGTAGTACATCTTTGGTTTACAGCTGTACTTACAAACAAAGTTGTTTATGTTTCATACTGTCAATTTCACATCTCCAATACATTCCTTAATCTATTATCACTTGACATTTGCTCAATTCTTCTGCAAGTGCTTTCATCTCATTACCAACAAACTTCTTTGATAAATTGGTAGGTTAGCTGGGCATGGTGGTGCATGCCTGTAATCCCAGCACATGGGAGGCTGAGGCAGGAGGATCGCTTTGAGTTCGAGACCAGCCTGGGCTACATAGTGAGTTCCAGGTCAGTCTCAACTATACAGTGAGACCCTGTCTCAAAAAACCAAAAACATAAAATAAAATAATCCAGTAGGTTAAGACAGTTTACTTTGCCTAATCTCTCAGCAATATGTGATAATTTTAACTATTATTTTCATCTACTCTTTTACCTTGATTTATTGTATCAATTTCAGTCATTTTCTTCTTCCTTCTTAGTTTTTCTGTTCTTGTTTTCTATATGTAACATTCTTCAAAATTCACCAATTTATATTAGCCCTGTTATAGGGAAAATATATACTCTTCTGTGGAACAAGTGCTTGTTTCTATATCAATGATTCTTACTTATGACTCCACTTTGATCTCTTTTGAGCTCCAGACATGTATTTTCAAATGCCAAATGGTATTTAACTGGATTACTGGTATCACAAAATTAGTATGTTCATAACTGAACTCCTGTTCTTTGAATCTTCTATTCTCATGTTCTACTAATGCAAAGTAACTTTCCGAAAGCATACAAGTTAGCAACCAAGGTACCAAGAAGAGAAGCTGACCTCATCTTCAGCTGTAGGGATGCAACTCCATTAAACCATCTAATAGTAGCAATCAGAATTTAGGAACTAAAATTGAAGTCAATCTGTTTGCAAATATTATTGCTCTGGGGATGGATGAGTAACTAAACTTTGACCAACCAGATTGAACCAAAGGAGTATTTTTAAGTTAGGAACAGAAATCTTTCTTTTCCACTATATATAAGCAATAAACTATGTCACCTCTGCTGCTACAACGGATGCTTTATCACTCACTTATACTTCTTTATAATTAAATTGTATATAATCACATACATCGCTTGTAGAAATTGTTTCTATATTAACAATATTGAATATAACTGTAATAGAATATAGTAACTAACTGTGGAAGTCATTTGGAATTGTATTAGATGTTATAAGTATTGAAATGTACATTTTCATTTGAATAAATTGGGTAAAAATTTTATAAGATTTATTCATCTTAGAAACTATGCCTTGATTTTATTCTTTTTTTGTAGTAATATAGCTTCCATTGCAAAAATATGATACAATGTACTTACCCATTACCTCGTTTATTAATATGGATACTGTATCACTTATTTCCTAATACAAATCAGATGTTTCTATAAACACTTTGAACATGTCATTTTTTGGACATGTGTAAGATTTTTGTAGAATGTATATTCTCAGGAATGGGATTTCTGGATTATGGGATCTAGTTTCAATTTAGAGAATAAAACTAAATGGCTGCTCAGAATGCTTGTACGACTTTACACTTCTATGTGCAGCTAAAGAGGACTCCTTTTCTTCTAAATTCTCTGTAAGAAATATTTGTCATGGTTTTCCTAAACTCTTACAACCAACGTTAATGAATGTGGAGTAATATCTTTTCGGTACTTTAAATCTTGTGTTGATTTCATGATTGCTATGCATTAGTTGGACTTCTTTTTACATTGCTATTGGGCACCTGCTTCTTCCTCTATAATCCGTCCTGCTCATTAGAGGTTTATTTGTTAAGTGAATGTTAGAAACTTTAATGTCTGTGTCTTCGTGAACTCAATATTGCCCTGTAGTCCGGGGGTAAGGAGTACCCTGTGCCATGTCCCTGCTTTGTGAAGCATTTCCCTCTCTGGCTGTACTACAGCTCCACCCCTGCCTACCAGGTGAGAGACCAGGAAGTGAAGGGCATATGCCAACTATTCTGAGAACTTGGACATTTCTGCCCAGTCATCACGGAGCTTCTCTCCATAACCCACAGTAGACTTTGCATCTTTCTTAAATCCATCATTGCAAAAAGACTACTCACCAATGTCCATGTACTTAAGCCCATAGTGTAGTCAAGAAACAAATGTTTGCTGGAAGGTAGTGGCTGCACTATAGAGCCTTGGGCATGAGGGCTGATGTGTCCACAGTGCTGAGATAAAACATATGGAAACTTATTTTTAAAGGAACTTGTATTCCTTATACAGATATGGCTTTATCAGATAGGTTTACAGGATCAGAAGCAAGGGAGCCCACAGTGCTATTTGCGTGCAGATGATCCAGAAGCTCCCAGTGGCTTCTCAGTCCAAGACACTGGAAGCCACAGAGCAAGAGGAAACAATGATGTGTACCCATTTGAGTCTGAAGGCCTGGAAGCTCTCTGCAAACTCGCTGGAATGAGTCTGCATTAAAGGCTGAAGATTCCACAGGCTGTTGTCCACAGGTGACAGCAGTAGCAAAAGATGCATCTACTCACGCAGAGTAAAGCTCTTCAAGCATAGGTCAGCATCTTCTTTCCCTTTCATTCCAGCTCGGCCACAAGCCTATTGGGTGACGTTGCCTGCAACCAGGGTGGGTTTTTATCCTCCAGTTTGCTGACCTATGTGACAGTCATCTCTGGGTGGGAAGTGGGCTTTACTACTCTGCAAGGTGTTTCTTAAAGTCAAGTTGACATTTGTGACTGACTGTTGCAGTCTACTTCCCCCTGTCAACTTGGCAGACTCAGGCACAAGGACTGATGTATTCATAACTATACATAGCGAGGGAAATAAAAACCCTAGAGCAATTTTATTTTTTAAAGAAAGTAGAAAACAAGGTAAATAGAAAGCAAAAGCAAGGTACATAAAAATTACCAAAAATATATAAGTATGTTTTAAAAATATGGCTGAAATTTGTCCCTTAGAAATCTTCTATTGGATGAGAAAATATAATGAAAATACAAAGACAGAAGAGATTAATATTAAAAATGGGAAAAGTGTACTATTCAAATACTAAAAATAAGGGTATATTATTATAAGATGATATAAAGAAAAATAATTTTAAATATATGATACTGTATATGATATAGAAGGTGAAGTCCTGAAAAGTTTCTCCACTGGTATTGTGTTATTACTATGGTTACTAATAAAATTGCTGCAACTACTTCTGCTCTTTTATCAGGCAAGGTTTTTCAGAATGAAGTAAGTCTTTCTTTGTTCACAGTTTCATCTTGTTCCCTATACTGTTCTCCTGGAATCATTTCCTTCTTCCTGAACACATCTGCAGAAGTTAGCTGAGAGTTGCTTGTAGATAAGTCTCTCAATTTTTGTTTGTCTGAAAAATTTGCATATCATCTTCATATCTCAAAAATATATTTTATTTAGTATTCTATTCTAGATTGGTTGTTTATTTTTAACCAAAAATTTAAGGATAATATCCCACTGTTTTCTGGCTTTCACTGCCATTGTTGGGAAGCTTATATAAATAAAGTTGTAATCCATCATATCTATTTTTTTTACCACTGATAGTTCTTAAAAATTTCTTATATTCTGCAGTTTTATCTTAAAAGGTATAGATATGGATTTACATTTGGAGATTCATTTCTTTCATGACTAAATGAAAATTTCTTATAATGAAGTATTTGAATATTTTCTTACATTCTTTCTATTCTGCAACTCTGAAGCTAAAGTTATTCCTCTATTTGTTCTTTTATTTATATATTTGCAATTTCCTACCCTCTTTAATATGTCTTTCTCTTGGGTTTTGTGTAATTTCTTTAGATCCATATTTCTCTTCAGTTCTTTCAACAACTATGTCCATTCCTTTCATTTTTAATCCCTTTGCCGAATTTTAAATTTCACTTAGACCATTTTTAATTTCTGAATCAATTTATTTTCAAATCCTTCCATATATTCTGATGCTACTATTCTTCACTTTAGTTCCTTTCTTATTTCCTTAAAATAGTGTATATTTCAAAATTACTAAGAGTAGTTTAAAATTTTTTCATGTCCTACCATTATGTGAGTTTATGGATATGCTAATTACCCTAACAATCAATCTACATTGTAAGCAGGCATCAAACATCACACTGTACTCCACTAACATATGCAATTATTTGTCAATCAAAATATTGAATAGTAAAAATTTAAATGTAATTATTCTATATTCTTGATGTGATAGTCCCAATATTTAAAGACCTTGGTTGTTGGAAAAGGGTATACAATTCTGCTCTAGTTTTTGCTGACTCTTACTTATAGCTTATCTCTTCATGAGATTTGTAATTTTTCAGGACTAGGAGAAACCAGAGATGAAGGTGCATAATAATTATTTGCTTTGGACTGGCAATTGATTTAATATGCAAAAACTTTGATCAGATGGTTTAGAATTTTCTGGACATATAGGTAAACTCCAAACAATTTCACATGATGTGAGGGCTACAAGAACCACTCCTCAAGGAATACCTCATCCTTTATTAGGAGGTAAGGCCAAAAGGCAAGATGTCAGTTTGATTTACTATTAGCCAAGTGTAAAAATGCTGACTATCCTTATCCCAGTGCTACTGCCCTTCACTGGTTCTTGCTTTAGACAGGCAGAGCCGTCTTGGTTCTATCTAATAATATTTGCTGGCCCAAAGCCTTGTTATCTGTTTCCTTACATTATTACAAGCCCACTTACACATTTCCCAGAATATTTGTTGTATTTAATCAAAATATCTAGGTATTTGCTTGAACATTTTTAAGATAATCTACTGTAGAAGCTGCCTTTGATGTCAGTCCCTTTTTCTATTTGAAATATCTCCCTGTGTCTTTGATATGGGTGCCTTATCTATTTCTACACACTTTCTGTTGTTTGGCCTCTTCACAGATTTCTTTTATGAAACTGGATATAGATATGTATATAGATAGATAGATATATAGCTACCCACTCTGTGGTTGTCTTTTCATTATGTTGGTGATTTGTTTTGCTGTTCAAAGTTTTTTAAAATGATGAGATTCCAGTTTTTTATTCTTTTTAGTATTTTCTGTGTGAGTAGGGGTTTTTTATTGAGTTTATTGGTACATTTTATGTATACAGTACAGTTACATTCATCATTGGGATCTTATACCTTTACACGACAGGTCTTGGTTCTCATTTTTTCCCCTTGTATCACCCTCCCTTCACCCCTACCTCCCCTCCCCATTTACAAATATTTTATTTCCATTTTTTCAGTTTCTCATATTTTTTTCTTTCCCTTGTTACCTTTCCCCTTTCCACTTTCCGTATAACTTTAGCCCTTTTCTTCCCATTTCACATTGTCAGTTATCTCATTAGGATCTTATGTACTATTATAGTTTATTCACCCCAGAGAAACTATTCGGTATTTACACATGTGTGACTTATTTATTTCACTTAGGAGTATATCCTCAATATGTATCCATTTTCCTATGAATGAATCTAATTTCTCATTCTGTATGGCTGAGTAGTATTCCATTTTATAGAAAAACCACATCTTCTTTATCCACTTTCCAACTGATGGGCAAATGGGCTGTTTCCAAGTTTTTCATATTGATTTTTATTTAGCTTCTTCATTTCTACTATAAAAATAGTTACATTTGTTTGGAATTGAAATGAATTATAAAAAAAGTTGGGGAGAAATAAAATCATAACAATCTTCAGTCCTCCAACCCATGAATGAAGTGTATCCCTGAATTTATTTGCCTTGTTTAAATTTCCTTAATAAAGTGCTGTCGATTTTTTTCTCTTAAATTCTTTTAGTAATACATTTTAGTTATACAATACATGTACATTCATGATTGAAAACTTGTACCTTTACATGATGTATCTTGGTTTTCATTTTTTCCCCATTCCCCTGCCCACCCTTCAACCCCTCCAACCCTCCCTATTTCCAAAAGATTTGTTTCCATTTATTTCTTATCTCATACTTTTTCCTTTCCCTTCTTTCCTGTCCCCATCCCTCCCACCTCTCCTACCCTTTAGTACCTTTTCTTCCAATTTCACATTATCAATTATTCATTTTAAGCCTTATTTACACTTTAAATTTCCCATATCAGAAAAACTTCAGTATCTATACACTTGTGCCCTATTTATTTCACTTAAGTGTATTCCTCAATGTGCATCCATTTAGGTATAAATGTCTCTGATTTCTCATTCTTTATGGCTGAGTAATAATCCATTTTATTAAAAAAACATATTTTCTTTGTCTAGTCTCCAGTTGATGGGCATTAGGGCTGCTTCCAAGTTTTAACTATTACAAACTGTGCTGCTATAAATATGGGTGAGTATATATCACTGTGGTATGATTCTTTTAATTCTTTGGGGAAGATACCCAGTAGAGGCATAGCTGAGTCAAATGGGACCTCTAATCTTAGTTTATTGAGGTGTCTCTATATTGGTTTCCACAGTGGTCATACCAGTCTTAAAATGCTAGATTTTAGTGTCAGAGGTATCTTCACCTTTCATTATATTTTTCCTTTGCTGTAATAGAAATAAATATAAATATTTTCAATTTTTGCAGTTGTTTTATCTCCAAATTTAATTTTGGACAAAAGAAGAAATTTCTCCATCATCTATCACTGAAAGAGACACATATATGTACATATTTAAAACCATACACACTTTATTGCGTCATTTTTATTTTAAAATAAATATATATATCTTAGTTACTTTCCCTCATTGCTGAGACAACATATCTGACCCTTTACACAGGTAAGCCACTCAAAAACCCATTCAACTTTTGTTTTTTTGTTGTTGTTGGGTTTTTAAAATCAAATTTCTGTTTTTTGTATATTAGTAATGACTTTATATTTTATTTATTTATTTATTTATTTTTGGTACCAGAGATTAAACTTGGGCCTTTGTGCTTGTGAGGCAGATGGCGGAACCACTGAGCTAAATCTCCAGCCCACCTATTTAACTTTGTAACTAGAAACCTTACAAAATGACCTCAATCTAAAGAAATATTAGCACAATTAAGTATCCACTAGCATTTTTGCCCAGCACCACAATCAGGCAATTCTTTGTAGGTTTAAATACTAGTGTTTGCTTTCATGCTTTAGATGTAGATGAAATAAAAGATATGTTTAGTCTGTTTGATTACTTATTCTACACCGTATTCACAAGTCATATCACTGTGTACCCTGTAAACTTTTACAATCAGAGAGTCAATTTATGATAAAAGGTATAGACTGTGAGCATACGAATCCCCCAAAAAATACTGATTTCAAAAAAATTTCAAATGTGGTATTTAGAATAATCTTTGAGACTTTCTGGCACTTGTAGTTACATTAGATATATTAATACTGTCAGAAGCATGGTGATATGTAAAGCATTGTATATGTCAGCATTCCATACTGACTCCATAGGAATGTACTTTGGTGTGTTTCTAACAATTTTTAAAACTCCATTCATTGCTGAAGACACCACTTCAATATGGAGCAACTTTCCCTTGATTATTTCAAAAGCAGTTAATTCGGTTTTAACCAAAGTAACTTCTGGGTTATATTTATGCCGCTGCCCTCTTTACAAACACCTTATGAATTAGTGTGTAAGATATAAACACATGTTCTATTGTAGTAGAAATGTGTAAAGTCTTTGTGCTACTATGTATATTTTTATCATACATTTGCTTGAGACACGCATGCACAAGCACACACCACTCTTTTAGCACCTAGCCTTGGAAGTAACATACCATTACTTCTCTCATATTCTGTCACACAGGTCTAGAAACATAGATACCAGTCATCTGTACAAACACAGGCATTCGGACAAATATTACAAATATCTTCCACATGGATCTGAATATTACTTTACCTTATTTTCTAGTATTATAAATTTTCAAATGATATTTGTAGACAGAAGAATATTAAGAAAGGACAAAATTATTAAACTGTAGCATTGCCAAGGTCCTATACACATAAAAACATTGTCAGGAATTCTTTACAAGAATGTACTTTATTATGAAAACATAAACCACTGTAAATTCTTTTTGGAAACAAGTGAATGTGTGGTTTTCCTCTTCTGAAAGTAAAGCACAGCAACACATCTTGTGGCATCTTTAAAGGATACTTTGTTATCAGACTGCTCCTCAGACACTCAGCAGTCCTGCTGGTTCAGAGAAGAGACAGTCAGATAGAATTTCACGTAAAGACTGCTTTACAGACTTTCAAAAACATACGTTGAAGTTAAGGAAGAAAAACATACAGCAAGTTGTGTGTTCCCTGATTTATATTTTCTTCTACCAGCTATGACTACAAGATCACTTTTCTGCACAAGATCACTGATGAAAATAAATGGAAAAGGAGAGGTTTTATGAGTTACTACTTTTCCCAGGGGAAAAATGAAACACTGTAGAATACTTTTTTGCTATACAACCATCAGGATTTTGTCCAATACTTGAAAGATATAGTTTGGAGAAATATAGAATGATTTGTAAAAAAAAAAAAAAAGCATAGTCAAAACAATCTTCAGAAACTCATTTTCACTTAAGAAAAAACCTCATAAATGTACATTTACATATAAATACTTCCTCACAAAAATAGTTGTGATTGTTAAATAAAATATAACAAGCATAAAATGGATATTAACTCATGTTATCTGATACTTATTTGTTCCAATTTTAGTATATGTGCTGCTGAAGCGAGCACTATCTGATACTTTTTAATGGATAAAGTTCAAGTGAAAGCAAAAATGTAAAGGTACGTATCACACTGAATTCTATGTCTAATGAAATAAATGAACCAGGAATATATGTATTGCAAACTGGTCAGCTGACCAGAGATGTTTTCTGGAGAAACCTCTTCATGTCAAATCATTAATAAGTAATATGTTAACTTTTTAAAACCTTAAAAAAATTTTATTTAGGAAATAAAGGTAAATTACTTTAAATTTCCATTATAAGAACTGTACTGCAAAATATAATTGTACTTAGAAAAAATTTTTGAGAAATGATCATCAATGTCCAAAAGAAAAATAACAGAGATATACTATCGTACCTATATACACTAAAATCAAAATGGATCAAAGATCTAAATGTTATAACAAAAGCACTTAATCTTCTGGAAGGTAAAATATGTATATACAACTCCTGATAACATAGGCATGGGCAAGTACTTTCCTAAAGGAAAATAGCTTCAAAAACCAACCAATGGAATCATAACAAAAAAAGTTTCTGCACAGCAAAGGAAACAACCAAAATAATGAAGAGACAACCTTCTGAATTGAAAATAATTTTTGCCAGCTATTCCTTAGACAAAAGACTAGTATCTAGAATATATAAAGATCAATCCTCTCCTAATAGAAAAGTCCCAATCAAAAAATGGGCAACAAAAATGAATAGAGTCTTCTCAGAAGTACAAATGGCCAATAAATGCATGAAAAAAAATGTTTAGCTTCACCTCCCATTAAAGAAATGAAGAGTTAAACACATCGTATTTTAATGACTTATGCACATCCATGTTTCTACCAGAACACCTCATAAAAGCTAAATCTTGAAAGCAACTTATCTGTCTGTAAATAGAGAACTGGATAAAGAAAATGGGGCTTTTATACATAATAGTGTAGTACTCTGTCATAAAAAGGATAAACTTGAGTCATCCATTGGAAAATAGGTTCACCGTGAGACTGTGATATTATGTGAAATGAACCAGACACACAAGCTTAGTATCACAGCTTCTCTTATATGAGAAATCCAGAATATGACTGGAGTAAAATAAAAGATAAAAGAATAGGGAATAAGGAGAGAGATCTTTCTCATATGGAAGAAGATAAGAGATTAAGGGCAAGGGGACAAAGAGGAAGGGAAAAGGATTAAAAAGAAATGACGATGTGTTAGGTAAGTATGCCAACTGCCTATGAAGAATTACAATCACTATGTACTGCAAAAATGTACAAATAAACGATTTTTAGAAATCCTATGTAGTCAAAGTCCAATAACTATTATTGTAGTCAGAATTAACATATGTAAGTTTTCCTATTTCTATTTTGGTCTTCTCTTGAAATCAAAGCATTGTTTTCTATTTAATTTTTAAAAATTCAAACAGACTGTATTATTACATTTGCCCTCACAATATAGCAATGCACATGGGATCACATGAAGCACACTCATTTGTTAAATATGTTACTATATTATTTAAAATCTATTAATATGATGCTTTAATAATTGATGGAAAATGTGAAATTCTTACACAATGAAGATCCAGTTATAAATTAGTCTTTTTCTTTCTTTTTGATTTTATACTCTTGGCAAATATCCGAAGAAGGATCTCTTTTTTTGCCTTTACAAAACTGCTGTACTTGTTAAATCCAATAACAGTAAAGAAGATAGTGAACACTTTACAAATAGAACCTGAAATTAAAAAAAGAAACATAATTATACTGCAAATTAATTTTGTACAAAACATTTGTCTAAAGCATGTTACTTACCAAAGAAAAGCATAGCACATCTCTATAGGTACAAATTCCCTAAATATAAAATATAATGTTATAAATGTTTATCAACTTAGACAAAGGAGATTTTAAAACTGTCAGAAATTTTCTAGACTTCTTAGACTTATAGCCCCCCACAACATGTTAATTCTGAAATATAAAAATAAATTGTACTTTCCAATCACAAGTATCAGTAAGAAATGAAATCTAAGTTGTTACATACAGCTTTAATCTTTGAAACATCTATCATTTTTCAAATATTAACAGAAATATTATAGAAAATTTAACTATTCTTGTAGATTTCCTTTTTCTTTTTTATGTTTCAGGTTTCAGAAGTTTATATATTCTATCATTATATAAAATTATTTGATCTTTGGATGTAAATAACCCTATTAAATTAAGACAAAATATTGTACAGCAGCAATAGCAATTATCTGACATAAAGATGTCAAAAATCACCTGTGCCACTCTAATGACTATAAAATTCCATGTGTTTTAAAAGAATACTATTTTTAAGACATAATTATCTCTGACAGTTGTAACACAATAATATTACAAGATGATAAATAACAGAAACATTCTCATGGACCCACAAATCTTTTAAAGTAAAGTTGAGAAATTATGAAAAAAAAGCAAGCTGTGGTACTTCTCAGAATAAAAGAATAGTTGTAGCAGGGCAAATAACTAAAAATAGTAGAAAAAGTCAGCTACTGTCAGGAAGAAAGCTGCCTGGCTGTCCTGCTGGTTCAAATGGGAACAGGCAGTGTGTGTGCTGGTAGCAGACCCTGTGTTCACATGGTATTAGTTTTGCAGGTGCACACCATGTAAGAGTTATGGGGTCCTGGCCCCTTCTATTAAGAATTTAAAGGGGAATCTGGGCAGCCAGCTGGAGTGTTCTACAAGATCAAAGACTATGCAGAGAAGGCATCAATGGGGCAATGCTTGTAGAGCTAGGGGAGTGGGACTGTACTGGAGACACTAGAAAGGCATAGTGATTGGTAACACACTGTCACCAGAGAAAGCTACAGGCAGAGTGCAAAACGCAGCAAAAGGGCAACCATGTGTCCTATGACCAGCAATGCCACAGAAAGCATGAGGCTTTCTGCATTAAACCCTTATCTCAGTGTTCCCAAGATAACAGATGTAAATCTTCAAGATTTAATGTCTGCCTTGCTGAGTTGCATTCTTCCTTAGATCCTGTTACTACTTTCTAACTTATTTATCCCCTTTGGAATAGGAATGTTTATACTGTGCTTTTTTAATGATTATGTCTAAGAAATATCAATTTATTTTTTAAATAATGGCTCCCAGCTGAAAGAGCCTAAACTTTATAGATGCTTTCTTTTTTGCCAAGTTTCACATTCACATAATTTTGCTCTGATTTTTGCTCATGATTCCCACTGTAGATCTGTATAAATGTAGCAAGCAGTACCCATACCACAGTTTGAACACTGGGATACCTTGAAATTTTCCCCACCAGGTTAATTAATATACCACCTTTACTCTCAGTCTCTCACAAAGTCTTAGGACATGGGCAAAATGTAAAGAAATTCGTGGCCAAAATAAGACATGCTTGGCTCTGTGACTATTTTCCAAAATTCCTCATTCCCAGCTAAAACGTCATGACCTTGGCTTTTATTTATGGCATTCCTAAAATTAAAAAGACAATTTTGCTGGGTGTGGTGGCACACACCTGTAATCCCAGCACTTTGGAGGCTGAGGCAGGAGGATCGCTGGGAGTTCAAGACCAGCCTGAGCTACATAGTAAGTTCCAGGTTAGTCTCAACTACATAGTGAGACCCTGTCTCAAAACAAACAAACAAACAAACAAAAGACATTTTTCACAGAAGTCAATAAACCAGTACTGAAGTTTGTATGTGATCACAGATGGCCTCAAATAACCAAAATCATATTTAGCAAAATGAATTTTCCACAGAAGTCAATAAAGTACTGAAGTACTTTAATTCAGTACAAATAAGTACTGAAGTTTGTATGTGATCACAGATGGCCTCAAATAACCAAAATCATATTTAGCAAAATGAAGATATCTGGGGCCTCACACTATTTGATTTTGAAATATGCTATAAAGCTATTTTAATCAAAACAGCATGATATTTGCATTTTAAAATGGACATACTGACTAAATGAGATATAACAGCTCAAAAAGACAGCTATGAATTTACAATCAATTGCTTTGTAGATAACTTTGGCTAAAATGGACACTAGTAATATAAATTCTTATAGTCTATGAGTAAGTGATATAATTTTTTTTCTTTCTTTTTTTTGTGGGGGGGTTTGAGGCAGGGTCTCACTATGTAGTTGAGACTGAACTGGAACTCACTATGTAGCCCAGACTGGTCTCAAACTCACAGTGATCCTCCTGCTTCAGCCTCCCAAGTGCTGGGATTACAGGCAAGCACCACCATGCCCAGTTTATAATTTCATTTTTAATGCTTTCTTCATTTTCTTCTATCAATACCTTATTGTTTCAGAGAACAGATATTTCTCCTCCTTACATAAATTTATTTCTGTGTGTATTAGTCCACTTTTTATCACCGTAAGGAAATGCTTTATACTAGCTACAGTACTTATAAAGAGATTTATTTAGCTTCTAGTTTTGGAGGCAGAAAGTCCAGATGGCAGGAGGAAGTAGGAAGCACAATGAGATTAAAAACAAAAAACAAAACAAAAACCCAAAGGGTTACATGAGAACTTCTGAGTGGTTTCTTGAAACTATTTACTACTCCAATTGTCCAGTGATCTGCAGCAAGGTTCCACAGCATCTCTCAAAACTACCATCCAGGGAACCAAGCCTCTAATCACATAAGCACACTGGGGATCCATACTTAAACCCCAGCACTATCTATGTATGCAGACACTGTTGTAAATGAGATGTTTTCTTTATTCCTTTTGATATGTTTATTTTGGTCTATAAAATGCTGCTGAATGTTGTATGTTGATTCAGGTTTTACTGAATTTGTTTACTAATTCTAACATATCTTTAGAGTAGTCAAGGTTATCCTCATATAAGATCTTATCATCTACAAAGAGAAAATTTATTTTTCTTTTTCTAATTGGGATAACTTTTATTGTTTTACTTGCATATTGTTCTGGCTTGAACTTCCCATATTATATAGAATGGAGATGGAGAGTGACAGTTTCACCTTGTCCTGATTTTATAGAAAAAAGGTTCAACTTTTCACAGTTATGATGTTAACTATGGGCTGTTTATATATTACCTTTATTTTTTTCCTACACCTAATTTCTTGAGGATTTTAAATCATGAAATGATGCAGAATCTTGTCAATATCTTTTGATGCATGTATTGAGACTGTCGTATAATTTTTAAACTTTAATCTCTGAATATAGTACGGTACATTAGTTGGTGATGTATATCTAACCACCCCAGTATCCCAAGAATAAATCCCACCTGAAAATAGTGTCCGATCCTTTTAACATGCTGTTCAGGTCAGTTCATTGAAGATTTTGCACATATGTTCATCGGGAATATTGACCTGCAATTTTCTTCTCACAGTGTCCTTGTATGGCTTTGGCTATCATTGTTAAAATTAGTCAGACATGCTCACTTCTCTCCATTTTTATGAGAGTTTGTGAAAGTTTATCATCATTTAAATGTTTGATACAATTCACTAGTGAAATCATTAGGTTATGGACTTTACCTTGTTGGGATATTATAGCTACCGATTCAGTATCTTTTTTCATTAATGATGTGTTCATATTCTTTATTTCTTCATGATGCTGTCTTATTAGGTTGTTTTTTGTAGGAATTTGTCCATATTATCTAGATTGTCCAGTTTGCTGGCATATAATTATTCACAGTACTCATCTAGTCCTTTTTATATCCAGTGTATCAGCCCTAATATCTCCATTGTCTTTTATAATTTTATTTAATTGAGTCTTTTTCTTAATTAATCTACCTAAAAGTTTCACAGTGATTCTTTTATAAAAACTCCTTAATTTCATTGATCTTTTGTCTTTCTGATCTCTATTACTTTTATGTCTTCTGGCTTGATGTTTTGGAGTTTAGGTGTGTCTTTTTCTGTTCTTTGAGATATAACTTTATTCACTTCCCCTGATTTTTCATTAGAGAATTTATCCCACTTAATTTTAAAATAATTTTCAGTAGATAACAACCTACTCCTGCCATTTATTGCTTCTGATTTATACTTCATTTGTTCCATTCTTTCTTTGCTGTCTTCCTTTGAGATGTGATGTCTTTCCTTTTTAAATTTATATAACGTTTTTTCTTTATTGTTAACATAAGGTTTACATAAAATACAACAATCTTTAAATTGATATTAAGTTAATTTCTTGCCACACACAAAAACTTTTAAATTTTCCTCCTTGTATTTTCTTACTGCTGTCATAATTTTCATCTTTTATACATCACGTATTCCTTTGAAAGTTATAGCAGTTATTTTTTCTAAATTTTCTCTTTAATTTTTATACTAGAGTTATAATTATTTATAAGACTAAATTTGAGTGGGATAACATTATGTTGATGTTCTTTTATGGTGCAAAATTTTTTTCTCAAATATACTTAATATTTCACAATAGAACTGGAAAAGGAGACATATAAAATTACTTCATAAATTACTTAAAACTCTGCTAAGCCCTACCATTTTCTTCAGGAATAACAAAAAACTATAGTGTATTTGATGCACTGACTCAAGTATTTACATAAATTGTATACTATATATACTATTTTTCTAAAATATTTTCTATACAACCATCTATTTTATTTAATCATAAAAGCATTTATTTGTTCAGTTTATTATTTTTCTACCTTACTATAAATAAGCATACATTTTAAAAATAATTATACATATCTAAATGCCTGCAATATGTACCACTTACACATTCCCATCAAAATGAATGCCATTTTTGTCTTGTTATAGACCCAACAACGCCCTTTGTATCCACATCTGTTGGTATCCCGAAAGGTACAAGAAGTTTCTCCTGTTATTTTAAAAAGTGCTGGCCCAGGAATTGTCCCTAAAACAATATTCAATGATTATTAATTTTTAACAAATACACTATTGGTCAGGATCTCAATAATTTCATGCTAAAACATATATAGTGAATCTTGACTTTAAACATATCACTAAAGTTATTAATGATTAGTTAATTTACTTATATATAGTATTGTTAGTCACTGTAAATGATATGATTTTTCAAAAAATCCTTAT
>NW_022900915.1:27792423-27798051 GCF_012274545.1 Fukomys damarensis | reverse complement strand
GTTAGAATCTTTTAGAATTAGTACATGCTGTTATTTAGAAAAAAAAGACATCTAAAAATACTTGATTTTTTTCCATGAAAAATTTAGGTTTAGACAGAACAGAAATATTAATTTTATAAACTCAGTGCATCTCCAAAAATATGATTGTGAAATTTTCAGTGTTTGAAGTATGAATTAGTAATCAGTATAGGAATACCTCAAAGAACTAGGATTGGAAGTCCCATTGGACCCTACTATCCCCCACTGGGTATCTTCCCAAAGAATTAAAAGAATCATACCAGAGTGATATATATCCACCCATGTTCAAAGCAGCACAATGTGTAATAGCTAAATCTTGGAAGCAACCCAATTGCCCATCAACAGGAGACTGGATAAACAAAATGTATTTTGTTTTTTTTTTTTACAAAATGGAGCACTACTCAGCCATGAAGAATGAGAAACTAGAGGCATTTATAGCTAAATGGTTGCACATTGAAGTGATACTCAAATGAAATAAATAGGACACATGTAAATACTAAATAGCTTCTTTAGTATGAGAAACTGAAAGTGTAAATAAGGACTAAAAGGTGTAATAGATAATGTGAAATAGGAAAGAAAGGTGAAAAGGGAAAGGGGAAGTGGGAGGAGAAATGGAAGGGGGAAAAAAGAAGGGAATGGAATTAATATAAGAAAATACAAAAATGGAAACAAAGTCTTTGTAGATAGGGAGAGGCAGAGGGGTTGAAGGGAGGGCAGGGGAATGGGGAAAAAATAAGAACCAAGATGGATTATGTAAAAGTGCAAATTTCCAATGATGAATGTCATTGTATTGTGTATCTTTAATGTACCAATAAAATTAATTTAAAAAAAGAAAAATAAATTGGTAATGATATTTTTCATCACGACGTCAAGAAAAACACCTGAAAACACATAAGCTTTGCTGTGTTTAGTATCCAGATTCAGGTGGCCTTGGACCCTAAGGAATAGCTGTGATTCATGAAAGAAGCCTCTCCATAAGCTGTCAGAGAAAACATCAACTCATAGTTTTCAACTAAAAGTGAATCAGCGGTGACAGACAAAATCATCCAAAGACACTGGAATTGGGTTCTCAGAACTGACATCTGTACCAGCTGACCATCTTCTTTAAGAAATTGATCATTTCTTAAGGTCCTCTTTCCTTGCAAATCTTGATGTGTACTAATAACCATCAGCTAGAATTCCTCATTAGTGAATAATAGCAGTTTTTCTTTGATTGCTGAAAGGGATAAAATATAGGCCCACTACTTCAATTTTTCTCATCATTTGATTTCAATTCATCATATATTTCTGTACCATAAACTCCAAACATATCTTGGATATGTTTATTTCTACCTCTGCTCAAACCCAAGATCCTAAATTACTATAACTCTTAAACTTCAGCAAAAGCATCCCTTTACTTTTCTTCCACATTTATCTCCTAGATTTATTTATCCCTATGAAAATCTTTAAATACACATCAGGTGATATCTCTGTGCTGCTTAAAATTCTCTAGTGCCAAAGTTCTACATTATCTAGAGAGAACTTATATCTGAATTATCCCATTAGCCTATCCTTTCCCACTCAAAACTACACCAGCCTCGCTGGCTTTCTTTCTAAGGTAGGAAACTGCCTGTGTACTTGCTGTTCCCGGAGCTGCCTCTCCAATTGCACAGCAAAGCATATGCGTTTCCTTATCTAATGGATCACTGTCCAGCACAAAAAAGTACACACTAGGGCTTGCCTTATGTGCTCAAGGCCACGGGTACAGTCTGAAAAAGAAACTTCGAATTTTTTTAATTAAAAAGCTAATTTTAATTGAACGTGTTGATACATCTATAGAATGATTTCTTGGGTCCCCATCAGAGATAGATGTATTTCTCTACATTTTTATTCCTTTCAGTCTTTTCAGTCCAACCATGTGTGTGTGTGTGTGTGTGTGTGTGTGTGTGTGTGTGTGTGTGTGTTATTTATTTATTTATTTGGTTCCAGGGGTCAAACTCTGGACCTTGCGCTTATGAGGCAGGTGGCAGAACCACTGTGCTAAATCCCCAGCCCAATCCCATTATATTTTTAATTAACTTCTGGAGTCAGGGGGTTCTAATATAGCAGTAATATGTATCTGAAATGTAGTTTTTGATATTTTTAAAAACTTGAAGAAAGATGCACACTTATCCCAAGTTGTTCTTATTAATAAATATATAAAAACCTCAGATTTAGTTTCTTTGGTGATGAAAATATTTAAAAACATCAACTTAGTTTAGGGTCTTCCCAAACATACAAGAAATATAGAGATGTTGTGATTATACAGTATTTTTTATTAACTCTCCAACCCACTTATATTAGAGGATGAATATACTTCAGATCAAATGCACTGTCTCATGTAATCCAATATAGTCATTACATAGCTTGTATAACAAGATGGGCTTTGCCTTAAATATTTTCTCTTTACATTAACTACCTCTTAAATTTTCAAAGCAGTTCTTCCTTCACTGTTTTTGTGACATTTCACATTTGTTTTTTACTTTAATTTGAAATATACTTTTAGACATATATGCTTGTGAAAAAAATGAACAACTTCATGTAACAAAAATGCTAAAACTCCTTACCAAATATTCTCATAACCACATAGGTTATACCCAGAGCCAGAGAATGGAGTTTGTCAGGTACAATCCTGCAAGCAAATGGCAATAATATTTTTAGCTGTAGATACTGATTTCTGGGTTCAAAGCTTTTCCTTGTACATGAGTTATATAAAGAATCTCGAGCCAGTTGACCTATTAAATAGCTGCAACTCCTTTCATTTTCTGCCTGTTGTCAATTCCAAAGCTCTCTGCTCTTCAGAAGGAGCGTTTCATGGCTTAAATTTTCTGCCTCAGGTCTTTTCTGATTCTGAAATAACTAAGCCCCAACCTTTGTACTTATCTTTCTTTATTCATTCATGCACACCATTGTTTTACATTCCTTTTCGCCCTTCTGAACTCCCCTTTCCCCTTCTTTCTACTTCCTCTCTGCCAGGAAAGACTGACCTACACTGAACGCCTCAGCAGGCTGGCTTGCTTCCTGCTTCTAACTGGATTCTGACAATGGGCTGCTGTGAGTGAGATCAAGGTCTCCACTCCCGCACTGCATCGCTATCCACCCTACAGGTATCTCTGTTTCCCATCCCTTGCTCCCTCTGGGCCTGAGATGATCACACCCTTTTTGCATTACTACACCATACCCACAGTTTAAATAACCACTTCATTCTACTTTACTTGAATTGTCCTAATTCGAATTTGGTCTCTCTTTCCTATTGGATCTAGACCAAAAGCTTAAAATAAACACAAAATAACATGTGGAGTATAAAAAGTGAAGATCTCTACATTTTCTGTTGATTAAATCAAGTCCTTATTTATAAAATCTAACACTACACGTGAAAAAGTGAAAGGAATCTCCTCTCTCGTTATAAATTCCTACATTACCTATTTATTTATTCCAAAACAATTTAATATTTCACTGTTCATTTTTATTGTGTATTACAGTCCCATATTTTGGGGGTCAATTGCTAGGCTTACTGTCAATATGTTCATAGATTTAATACTATTTTTAATTGTTAAGATTTTATGGTACATTTTAGTTTGTAAGTATGAAGTCTACTGGGCTGGGGATTTAACTCAGTGGCGCCCCGGCCTGCCTGGCAAGCTCAAGGTCCTGAGTTCATCGCGGGTATCAAAACAAAACAAAACAGAAAAACGTATAAACTTATTTTTTTGCTTCATTGTTTCAGATCCCCAGTTACTCTTGTTTTTCCATGAGAATTTGGCTCATGCTGATTTCTTTAATATTTTTTTTTGCTATTCTCATTATGACATTAAAATTAACATTTATTTAAGGAAAAAATATATATCTTCCTATCCAGTAATACATTTGTGAATGTGTGTTTTGCTTGTTATTTAGAAAGCATTAGTCAGTATAAACTTTTTTTTGCTTCATTGTTTCAGATCCCCAGTTACTCTTGTTTTTCCATGAGAATTTGGCTCATGCTGATTTCTTTAATATTTTTTTTTGCTATTCTCATTATGACATTAAAATTAACATTTATTTAAGGAAAAAATATATATCTTCCTATCCAGTAATACATTTGTGAATGTGTGTTTTGCTTGTTATTTAGAAAGCATTAGTCTTATAAGAAAGGTAGATGTATTACAAAGTTGGAAGTTCCGTCAAGCTTCCTCAAATGGTGAAATCTTGTGTATCCAGAATATAACACAGAACTCGACAACTGACATTAGAAATTTATTGTTAACAAGACTCCAGGCATTACTTTGTTTTCATTTCTCAGTTAATGTAGGTTTTAGAACATTTAAATTGAAGTTCTTTGTGTATATGTGCAGCTCTGTACAATTTTATCCTCTATATTTGCTACCATGAAGCACGGAGAAAATAACTTACTATAATAACCTAAAATATTTCTTTCTTATATTTTAAGTGAATAATAATTATGGAAACTATATACGTACCTGAAGATAATCAAGTTAATGGGTACACTACAAAAACCAGAAAAAACAATTGCAGAAAAAATAAAAGCAAAAAACAAAGGTAATTTGTAGCAGTTCATATCACATTTCCCAAGTACAGCATCAATGAAATCACCATCCACATCAGCAGTTGTCAATCCTTCTTTAATGCAGGAACATTTGTAGTACTTCTATGAATATTGAAGATGGAGAATAATGTTTCAGAATAGATTCATGAAACAAAAACTCTTATTATAAAATAAAATTTAAATCATTAATTGTAGGGAGACTGGCCAGCAACATTCACATATACCTTCTTGTCATACCTACCAGTCATTATTAAGAAATAAAATATCAGTGATAAATCCAAGTTGTTTTACTTAATAAAGATGAGTGTGCATATTAACTATAATTATGAAAAGTCCAGTTAATTTAAGAAATTTTCCTTAAAATATTTATGTTCAATTTAAAAATATTTGGACAGCCAAATAGTTTGAGGGAAAATAAAGGTAATGCAATGAATAAAATAAAATTTTATCTGGGATTTTTAATATGGACAGCTGCACTATTGTGAAAGATTCTAGAATCACAGAGAGAAAATATTACTTTCTTTTGTAAAAAAGATGACAAGAATGTTATTGGGCACAGCAGGTACAAGGCATCAGGCCCAAAATAATTTTAGGGCCATATAAAAATATTTTAGAGTGGTTGAAAAGCAAAGAAAAATTTTAATACCATTATAATAATATTACCATATAAAAATAATTAATACAGAATAATAAACCTAGCCTGGATATGTATTTTTATAACACCACATTTTTAGAGGGATTTTAAGAGAAGAAAGGAGAACAAAATTTAAACATGTAGAATCAATGAAAAAAAGTGATAATGTGATCCTGAATAGGAAACCTATAAAAATTTGAAGTTCTGCTACATTAGGGTCGATTATGTCAGGAAAGTAAATTAGTGATTTAAAAAAAAATCTAAATAGCCAGGCATGGTGATGCATGCCTGTATTCCCAGCACTCAGGAGGCTGAGGCAGGAGTATCGCTGCGAGTTCGAGACCAGCCTGAGCTACATAGTGAGTTCCAGGTCATTCTCAACTACATAGTGAGACCCTGTCTCAAAAATACC
>NW_022900915.1:27770600-27792137 GCF_012274545.1 Fukomys damarensis | reverse complement strand
GGACTGAAGGGAGGGCAGGGACAAGGGGAAAAATGAGGAACAAGACCTGATATGTAAAGGTAGAAGATCCCAACAATGAATGAGACTGTACTGTATACTCTACAGTGTACCAATAGACCCAGTGAAAAAAAAAAAAAAAAAAAAAAAAAAAAAAATCTAAATAGTTTGTAGGTAGGGAGATTAGTAAACAATTTATTAATCCACGAACTATATTCTAAATTACAAAATAAGAAGAAAAAAATCAATAAATTAAAAAATATTAAAATATTTTAATGATGTTAAGGATGGGTGGAAGATGAGATCAAATAAAGGAATACACAAAATTAGAACCATACAGAGATGAGGAATGGTCTGAAATTCCTGGGCCTCTGGTGATGCATATTACACAGAAGTAAAATGATCATAATATGATTGGTCCTGATAGTCTCAAAAAAAGCACATCAATTAAAAAATTAATTGTATATAAGCGAAAGGGCATTGAAATGAAACAGTAAACTACATTGAATTTTAATAATACAAAGGAAGATAGATATAAATTAAAACATATCAACTATTATATTAAATGTTATTTGTCTAAAAACTATAGTAAAAGATATATGAACAGAATGCAGAAAAAGCAATACCATACTGTATGTTAGTACCAGAGGACCCTAAGTATAAAGACACTGATGAAGGGGAAATAAAGAAGAGAAATAAGACACCATGGAAATAGCCTTCAAAGAAAATTACAGTCAGCTATCTAATATGGAGTTATATTAGGCAATCCTTTTCAACACAGTTTCATAATTTCTTGGCTTAAATTTAAGATATAACCCAGTAGTATAAGTAGTTATTTTTATATAGTTAGTGGAAACAGTAGCAAAAAAAAAGAGCTAAGATTATGTTTTAGAAAAATACAAGGAAAAATGAATAAAATAGCTTAAATATTCTAGAATTTCTTCAGAGATTTGGATTCTACAAAAACATAAATGCTAGAATTAGAAAATAAGAAATGAATTTAAATTTCAGAAGCAGCTGAGCATCGTGGCCAAGCCTGTAATCCCAGCGCTCAGGAAGCAGCGAAAGGAAGATCACTGTGAGTTTGAGGTCGGCCTGGGCTCTATGGTGAGTTCAAGGCCAGCCTGGGCTATGCAGTGAGACTTTGTCTTGGATTAAAAAAAAAAATCACAAACAGTTTTAAGAGTTGAGAAGATAACAGAACATGAAGGATTCATAACTGGTAGATGAATCAGTGGAAATTATTGGCATTTAAACAATTTAAACAGATAAGAAGAAATGAAAACTATAGAAAACATTAAAGGAGTATGAGACAGTCCAGAAAGGTGTATTTTGTAGCTTATATTAGGCAGAATTCTAAGAGAACACCCAAGTTCTCTCCATTGTACATAGCTGCATAATCCCTAGGACTGTGAGTTGGTGGAATTTACTCTGGTTGCTAAGGTACGTGTATGGCACAGGTGACTCAAATAAAGAGACATTATCTTATGTAAACACAATCTGATTCCTTAAATTAGAGATTCCAAGCATGCCACTTAAGGGACATCCTGTGTTGTTAGCCTTGATGTTGGAGAAGGTCATTTGGGAAAGAATATGAGTGGCCTTTTAAAGTTAAAATTAGCCCCAGCAGAGTTAGTAAAGAAACACAGACTTCTTATTTTTTTTCAACCCAAAGCAACTGGATTTGGACAATACAGTGAATGAATATGTTTAAATGTGAATTCTGTTCCACAGCCTCAGCCATGATATGTCTGGACTTCTAACTAGAGCTTTGAGAAAATATCTAGATGTTATTAAAGCCATGAAGCTTGTAGTAATTCGTTATGTACAAATAGTAAACTAGCAAATGGTCCCCAAAGGAACATGAGAAATATACAGAGAAAAGCTAATAGCTGATAATTTTTCTCTGATAGACAATAAACCACAGGCTCCAGATGTTCTGTGAAACCAAAGCAATATAAATAAATTAAAAATAATAAATGTAGACTCAACAAAGAAAACTACTAAAAACCAAAAATAAAGAGAAAAGCCCTTAAAGAATTCACAGGCAAAAGACAAATACATTAATAAGCTTTCAATGCTTGATGAAAAAATAAGTACCAGTTTTAGGGTTCCATATCCAGTGATGGGTTTTCAGAAATGAAAGAAAAATAAAAATCGCTCAGCCAGAAAGAAATAGTGTCATAGTCAGATCTTGAACCTGAGCCCACAGGCTCTGTGTTGAAGTCTTGGTGTCCTGTGAAGGTGTGGTTAGAGGTGAGGCCTTTGGAAGAAGAGTGAAGGACAAGGCTCTAAACTGTCAGTGGATTCAGCCATTCGAGGCTTTATAGCTAAACGGGCTTTTGGGAAGTGGCGGTCACTTTAGGATTTAGGCCCTGATCGGAGGAAGTAGGTTCCTTGGGACACGCCTTCCAGAGGGTACGTTTCGGCCCCACCCTCCTCCCTACCTCTCCTCTCTGCATCCTGGCTGCCATGAAGCCAGTAGTTTTGCTCCACTACGCCCTGTGTCCTCTTTGGACTATGTCCAACCGCAGGTGAAGAAACAATGGAAAAAAGCAGCTATGGATTGAAACCTCTGAGACTGAGGGCCTACATAAATATTTCTTCTTTCTGAGTTATTTTTCTCAGGCATTTTTTTTTTACAGTGGCAGAAAATTGACACACCACATGAAAGAATGGAAATAGAAGGAAAGAAGTAACTGTAAGTGAACATTGACTGTATAAAGAAATAATTAACATGCACTTAAATATATGAATAAATAAAATATATGACTAAAATAATAAAAAGGTGAGTAAATAAAGTCAAATATTGTAACAGTGTTTCAACTGAAAGATATCTCGAAGGCCTGTTTCTTGTCCTTGATGTTTTGTGTGAGACGAACTTCTCCATAGATAGTGAAAATTCAGTCCTTATAGAAAGAGAGCAGGGGCCGGGGATTTAGCTCAGCGGTTCGGTGGCCTGCCTTGCAAGCATAAGGACCCGAGTTCAATCCTCAGCACCAAAAAAAAAAAAAAAAAAAAAAAAAAAAAAGGAGAGAGAGTGAAGTCTGACAGATGCCTCCAGTTGTGTTTCGCAAATTTTCTCGAACTCTTATTATTCTGGAATATTTGATTATATTTTTTTATCTCATTGAGTTTATTGGTACTTTTAAAGTTTATAGTAAAGTTACATTCATCATTGGGATCTTGTATCTTTACATGACAGGTCTTGGTTCTCATTTTCCCCCCTACCCCTGCCTCCCTTTAACCTCTCTCCCCTCCCCAATTTACAAAGACTTTGTTTCCATTTTTTCCTTTTCTGCTATTTTTTTCTTTTCCCTTATTTCCTTTCCCCTACCCTTCCCACTTCCCCTATACCTTTAGCCCTTTTCTTTTAAATTTCACATTATCATTTATACAATTTGGATCTTATTTACACTTTTAGTTTTTCACACCAGAGAAACTATTCGGTATTTACACATGTGTATCCTATTTATTTCACTTAAGAGTATGATCTCAATATGCATCCATTTTCCTATGAATGACTCTAGTTTCTCATTCTTCATGGCTGAGTATTCCATTTTATAGAAAAACTACATCTTTTTATCTTTTATCCAGTCTCCAACTGATGGGTAATTGGGCTGTTTTACCACTGTGGAAATCAATATGGAGATGCCTCAAAGAACTAGGATTAGAGGTTCCATTTGACCCAGCCATCCCTTTTCTGGGTATCTTTCCAGAAGAATTAAAAGAATCATACCACAGTGATTTATGCACACCCAGGCTTATAGCGGCACAGTTTGTAATAGCTAAAACTTGGAACATCTGATTCTTTATAAAAGGTTTGTATACATGGTGATTTCTGATAATAAATGAACTGATTTCTATACCCGAGTTAATATAGAGCGGGAATAGAAAAATAGTCAGAATCTAGAGTAGACATTTTGAATTCCTCAAAAAGAGAAAAAAGTAAGGGAAATGTGACCAACACACTAGCACTGGTCAATGTGTTGGCACGAGGAGAGTGCTATTCAATATTCTGGTCAATTGGACACCACTGACAAGTAGCACATAAACTGAGACAAACAAAAAATAGTGGAGGAGAATATGTTCTCTCGGACAGTTTCAACTTTGCCCTTATCAGAGCTGAGTGATACTGACTCACTACTTCATGTAGGAGGGTCCCCTCTATTCCTAATTCCCGTGAGCAATTCTCTCCTTGTTTTGAAAATTGTGATCTCTCTTTTTTGTTGTTGTTGGTATTGGGGATTGAACTGAGGACCTTGCAGTTGTGAGGCAGGCATTGTACCACTGAGCTAAATCCCAACCCCCTTGGTTTGAAAATTAAGAACAAGAAAGAAAAAATTTATAGAGAACCAGGAGTAGACTATAAACACTGTCTACAAGGTAAACAAGTTAATGAAGATGAATAAGCATAATTTAAAAAATTACCTTTTGATTTTTTATGGTTTTAGCAATTATACAGCCTGCAAAGCATGGAGAAAAATATTCAATGTTATCCCTTCCACACACAGAGGAATAGAGTGAAGTTGAACATTTACACTGATCATTGCAAGGGGCAGTGAGGTTTCCCAGCTGACCTGTTCTGTAAAAATGATTGAGTACGTGAGGAATTACAATTGCATTGCTTTAAAACATTAATATATAAATCAACATATCAATGAAATGATTAATGCTACTGCTAAGCATGGTTATTTAAATAACCTCTTTTTAACAGTTTACTGAGCTATAATGTATAATAAAATGTACATTTTGGTGCACACCATGTGACACTTTATCCATGTGTTACATGTACACACTTTTGAAATTTTCACCACAGTCTGATAAAAATACTCATCACTCCCTCAGAATTCCTGATACCCCTTTATCATTCCTCCACTCCCTACTATTCATTGATTTCTTTCTTGTCACTAATTCATTAGTTTGAAATTCTTAACATTTTATAAAATGCAACCATACAGTATATATTCTTTCCTTGGCTTCTGCCACACAAATGGTCTTCATTTGACTTCTTATGGTCATATGGCTCCATAACTCTTTGGTACATATTCAGGAGATGTTCATTGAATTTTATAAGATACCATCAGTTTTCCAGAGTGGTTGTGCTGTTTTCCATTCCCCTCAACAATGTGGAATTATGAGCTATAGCTCGCTAAGTCTTGAAGGCAAATAGGGTTAGTTCTCTGCTTTTGGTATTCTTTGAAATTATCTTTGGTTTTTATAGATCTTTTGCATATTAATATCAATCTGAAAGTTATTTTCCATTTCTAAAGAGAAAGTTTCTTTAGTGTTTTATTATAATTATAATAAAAATTTAAAATATTAAATTCTCCTGGAGATAGCACAAACAGGGATCATTTTACAAAATACATTAATTTTTTTACAAACTAAGGAATGAAAGAAAAGTAAATCAGTTTGTTAAGGGACACCACAAATTCCTACAGCTAACATCATACTTAAAATTATTATGGTCTGCATGTTTTTGTTATCCCAGAATTCATATTTTGAGTGCTTAACCCTTGTGTGATTATTTTAGGTGCACCATTTGGGAAGTAATTAGGCTTAGTTGAGCTCATGAGGATGGAGCACCCCCATGAAATCAATGTCCTTATCAGAACAGGCAGAGGCCAGCTGTGTGTCTTAACTTGTGTGAAGATTCAGTGAGATTGTGGAGATCCATTTCTATGAAGAGAGCACTCACTGAATGGAACTTGCCTGCTCATACCTTAACATTGGACTTCCAAGTCCTCAGAGATGTCAAAAATAAAGGTCTATAGTTGAAGAACCCAGCCCATGGCATTTTGTAACACCAGGCTGAGTGTACTAAGAGAAAGGGACACTGAATACTATGATTTTTTTTTGGTACTGGGGATTGAACTCAGGTCTTTGCGCTTGCAAGGCAGGCAGCGGAACCACTGAGCTAAATCCCCGGCCCTTATTTTTTTTTATTTTAGTTTTTTTATGTGATAAAGATACCAATTGATTTTCAAATGCTAAACCATCTTGCATTCCTGTGTTAAATCCTGCTTAATTATGATTAAATATGATTTACTAAAATTATGTTTAGTATTTTGCAATCTATGCACGTAAGAGATATAGATTTGTAGTTTTCTTACAGTGTCCTCTTAGCTCTACAATGTTTATTTTTGATTAATAATAGCTACATATTGATGTGGCACAGTACAATAATTTAGTAAGTGTACATAATATGTAATGAGAGTAAAGTAATTTATCACCTCAAATATTTAGCATTTTGGGGGTATATTCAAAGTCTTCTTTACTAGCTATTTTGAAATATACAATTAATTGTTCTTTGGTTTTTTTGGTTTTTTTTTTGGTGCCGGGGATTGAACTTGGGTCCTTGCGCTTGCAAGGCAGGCCACTGAACCAATGAGCTAAATCCCCGCCCCCTACAACTAATTGTTCTTAACCACAATTCCTTTACTATGCTGTAAAACATTACAAGCTATTCCTCCTATACAACTTCACCCTTGTACCCAGTAATTCTCTGCTCTCCATTCTCCTCTCATTCCCCCAACCCTCCCTAGCCTCTGATACTCGTTATTCTACTCTCTACTTCAACTCCACTCATCGCTGTATTATAATTTCCTTTGTGGAGATCATTTATTTCCTTAGCTCAAATTATTTCTAGGGTTTTATTTTATTTTACTTTATTTTATTGTCACTATGGTGAACGGGATGGCTTTTTATGGCTTTTTCAGAGATTCGTTATTACTATGTAAAAAGCTACAACTTTTTATTGATTACTTTTGTGGGTTGATGCAACACTACTGAATTTGTTAGTTCTAACATTTTGG
Organism: Fukomys damarensis; assembly: GCF_012274545.1. NCBI lineage: Eukaryota > Metazoa > Chordata > Mammalia > Rodentia > Bathyergidae > Fukomys > Fukomys damarensis. Next base: position 27,785,322 of record NW_022900915.1, on the reverse strand, counting down.
AGGGAGAGGGTCTTTTGATTTTGCAGTCCATAAAATGACATCTTCTGTAAAGAGTTACTTTGAACTTCTTTCCTATTTAGGTATACTTTACTTCTTTCTCTTTCTTTATTGCTCTTATTAAGTCTTTCCATACTCTGTGAAACAAGAGCTCTGAAGGTAGACATCCCTTTCCTGCTGCTGTTCTTAGAGGAAATGATTTCAGCTTTTACCCACTCAGTGTCATTCTGGCTGTGAGACTGCCATATGTACTTTTATGCTGAGCTACCATTCTTCTTTACTTTCTCCAGAGTTTTATTTTTTAATCACACTAGGAAGTTGAATTATTTAATGCATCTTCTGCATGTATTGAGATGATCATATAGTTTTCACCTTTCATTCTGTTGATGTAATAACATTGATTTATGTTATTATGTCTCATCTGTGGAATAAATTCCACTTGGGCTGGGGATTTAGCTCAGTGGTTCTGCCACCTGCCTTGAAAGCATAAAGTCCTGAGTTCAATCCCCGGTAACCTCCCCCCAAAAAAAATTCCACTTGATTATGGTGAATGAACTTTTTTCTGTATTGTTGGATTCAGTTTGGCAGTAATTTGTTAAGGATTTCTTCATCTATGTTCATCTATGATATTGATCTATAGTTTTCCTTTTTGTTGCTGTGTTCTAACCTAGTTTTGGCACATGGGTTGTGATTGCCTTAGGGAATCAATTTCCTTTTTTTTTTTTTTTTAATTTGGGAAGCATTGGTGCTAGTGCTTCTTCCATATTAGATAACATCAACAGTGAAACCATCTAATTCTGGGATTTATTTTAGGTAAAATTTTAATTACTGATTTAATATTATTACTTGTTATTGGTCTATTTGGGTCTTCTGTATCCTCGTGGTTAAATTTTAGTAGGTTATATATGTGCAGGGATTTATCCATTGCTTTTAGATTTTTCCGATTTGTTGGTTTACACTTTTATGATAGTACCTAATAATTATTTGTATTTCAGTTTTTTTGTCTTGTTGTTTTTCTTCCAGTACCAGGGATGGAACTCAGGACCTTGCCCTTGCCAGAAAGGCACTGCACAACTGAGCTACATCTCCAGAAAATTATTCACATTTTTGTAGTGTCTGTTATAATGTTTCCTTTTGATCTCTGATTATATTTATATTCTCTCTCCCTCTCTTGCTATGGTTTTGCTTATCTTTTTTAAAAAGCAATATATTGCTTCATTAATCAATATTTTAACATTTTAAATATTTTATTTATATATTCTCTGGAATTTATCACTTCTTTATCTCTAATAATGCTCAAATTAGTCTGTTCCTGTTATGTCAGGTTTAGTTTTTGAAATTTCAAAATATTTTTATATAGGCATTTATTGCTTTAGATTTCTTAGTACTGTTTTACTGTATCATATAGATTTTGGTATTTTTTTCCATTTTTTAAATAAACTTTAATTTCTCTTTTAAATTGCTATTGGTCTATTTATTTTCAGGAGAATGTCACTCTCTTTCCATGTTTGGATATGGCCCATAGCTGCCCTTTATAGTTGATTTCTAGTTTTGTTATATTTTGGTCAAAGAAGATTTGTAGAGTTTAATATTTTTGGAGTTAGAAACTGCACTTTATACAATAACCTTTTTTGAATTAGTATATATTTGCAATTCATGCAGTTATAATCATCTATGAGAGTGGTTACATGTGTATATTACAGCATGGTTTTTCTTAATCCTCGTCCTCTTTTTCATACTTGGTGATATTATTTGTTGTAGCTCATGTCATGGCATTTGTGTTTACCATAATTGGGGTCACTAGGTTCCTGTATATGGCGTATCTTTACTTCCCCTTTTATTCCTCTTCACCCTTCACCCTTGTTTCCTTAGACCCCTTCCCTATTGCAAGAGATCTGTCCTTTTGTCCCTTTCTAAGCATTCTTTATCACTTTCTTTGTTTGTACTTTGCCTCTCTCAAATGGGAGATATCATACAGTATTTAAGCTTGTGTGTCTGGTTTCTTTTCTTTTCTTTCTTTCTTTTTTTTTTAACAAGTTGACTACTGTTAAATATTTATTTACTACTGCTTTTTTTTCCTCCAGATCATTTCTCCAGAGCAGTAATAATTTTAACAGCTAAGTAGAATTATGTTAGAGCTCTATATTTGCAAAGTGATAGCATTTGGTGGAAAAGCAGTGTTGCTCACACTAAAAAACAAAAATGGTAAAGATCCAAAAGGTTGTACATGCTTCATTTTACAAATAGAACAGCCTTTTAAAATTCATAGCACTTAGCACTCATGACTGTTTTTAGTTATAGTTCCACCTCATAAGTGAAGTGCAACTCAGCTTAATAATTGAAAAACAAAAACCAGAGGCAAAATCCAACAGAGTGGGTTAGGAGACCAAGTCCTGCTTGTAGTTCTAGTGTGAAACTTTTATTTTATTTTTCTTTTTTATTGAGTTTATTGGTACTTTTTAAGTATACAGTACATTTGCATTCATCATTGATGTCTGGTTTATTTCATACATTGTTTCAAGGGCATCCATTTTCCTACAAATGTCTCAAATATGTCATTAGTCATAGTTGAGTAGTACTTCACTATATAGTGATACTGCATTTTCTTAATCCAATCATCTGTTGATGGTATACAGGCTGCTTCCAGGGTTTATCTATTACAAATTTTCTGCTAAAAACACTGTATGCATATATTACTGTAGTATGATGACTTAAGCTCACTGGGGATGATACCTAGTGGGAAGATAGCTGAGTCACACAGAATTTTTAATTTCAGTTCCTGAAAAATCCCTGTACTGGTTTCCATAATGGTTGAACTAGTTTGCATTCCCACCAATAACATAATTTTAATTTTTTTTAATTTAAATATTTTAAAATATGTTTTGTAATTTAACATGTGGTCCATCCCGAAGAATACTCCCTTTGCCAAAGAAAAACAGTGTTCTGGGCTCTTGTATGAAATGTACTATAATACCTGTGAGGTGTATTTGGAATATAGTATAGTTTAACTTCAATACCTCTCCATTTTCTATCTAAGTGATCTCTCTGAGGTTGAATGAAGAATCTGGAAATACCAAACTACTATTGTTTTGGATTTCATCATCCCTTTTGATTTAATATTTGGTTTATATAGCAGGGTGGCAGAGTATTAGAATTATATAATTTCCATTTGTTATAATTATCACTTGCTCAATCCACTCTTTTTCATTGTATAATATATATACATATATACATATATATACACACATATATACATATATATACATATACACACACACACACACACACACACACATATATATATATATATATACATATATATCTTTTTGTAGATTTTTACTTGAAGCTTGTTTCACCTATCATGATGATAACTACTCCTACTTGGGTTTATATTCCATTTGTGTAAAAACAAAATGTATTTCCCAGAGAACTGAATTACTTGCAGGCAATATATAGCTGAGATTTTAAAAAATCCAGTCAGCTTAATTAATGGGGTGTTTTAATCCATTTACATTCAATGTTATTATTGATTGTTTACAAAATTCTTTTATCATTTTGTTAACTGCCGTGTATATCCATTATTCCTTTCTTGTTAACTTCTGTGACCTGGTGGTTTTCAGTATTGATAAGGTTTGAAACCTTTAACTTTCTACAGTGAGTTTTGCACTTTCTTGTGTTTTCCTGATGGAAGTTATCAATCTTCTAGATTTAGGACTCTCTTAAATTTCAGTGAAGTCATTCTAGTGGTGATGAAATCCCTCAGTCTCTACTCATTTTTCTTTAATTTCTGAAGGAAAATTTTGTTAAGTGCACTGATCAGCTATCTTTTTTTTTCTTTCACTATTTTGAATATGTGATACCATTTTCTCCTGATCTGCAAGATTTCTGTGAACAAGTTCACTGTAACTTGGGTGAAATTTCCTTGATATGTGACTTGACATTTTCTTTTGCTGCTTTTGGAATTTTTTGTTTTTGACTTTTGACAGCTTGATTATAATGTGCCTTGAAAAAGGCATCTCTGGGCTGGGTCTAACTAGGATTCTTGGAGTTCACATATCTCCCACAAAACTTGGCAAGTTTTCAGCTATTGGTTTGTGAAATATCCTTTTGTGCATTTCTCTCTTCTGCTAAAAACCTGATGATGCAGATGTATGCCTGTTGATGAAGTCTGATAGGTCCTGTAAGAATTCTTTGTTCTTTTTCATTCACTTTTTGTCTCTGAGTAGGTAAATTCACTTTATCTCAACCATGTTGGCTATATTGTCTTCTGCCCTATGTACACACTCGCAAATGACATTTATCTTCAAGGATTAGAAACAATTTTAATTAAAGGCAATAAGTAAAATGATTTTTTATTTTGCTTTTGATTTATTATACAGAATAGGTTGGTTAATGGATACTACATCTTAGTAAGATTGAAAGAGACCCTAAGTGTGTTATTTTACAATAGGGTGACTATATATATAGCATATCTCAAAAAGCTAAAAGCAGAAAACAATTTTTGCCCTACAGAAGTGATAAATATTTGAGATAGATATGTTTAACTTGAGTGTAGAATGTATTGAAACACTAATTTAAACACCACGTCAGACACCAATAAATATAATTTGTTTTTCACATGTAATTTAAAAAATAAATTTCAAAACTAAGAATTTTCAGAACACTGGTGTTTATGACAAAATTAGCTTCAAATTGTGCTCTTTTTTCTTCCATGCTAAAAGAGCTTAATTTTTCACCATAAATCAATAGCTCTACAGAATAAAAGTGATTTTCTATATTAAACATAGATCACCAGCCAAAGATCTGGTCAGCATATGTACTTCTGAAACTGTTCCTAATACCTTCTTTCTTGTCACATAATGAATGGAAAGGGAATATAATACCTGAACTCTATGAACCAGGCACCTTAATCCAAAGAATGATAGCAGAATTAAAGCAATGTATGACAGGTCAGTAAGACTGAAAGAACCTGCTTCTTCCACATCATAAAGCACCACCACAGCCTTTTTCAGCCATTTTTTAAAAATTCATGAGACTTTCCTGAAGCGTGATTGGATAAAACTAGTTGTTCTACAAATTGGAAAATTGTGTACTATGGGAGATAGAAATAAAAATTCTATTTCCTGTGGGATAAATAAAATTCCAGAACTACTTAAAAAAAAAGCTCAGAATTCCTCATAAAATGATCTTTCTATATTTTTCATATATCAAGTTTCCAAGTATTCGTGGATATATGACTGGCCTCTATTTTTAAATCTTTTACCATCTATGCAGTTATGATCATGCTAAGTGAAGTAAGGCAGACTCAGAAAATTAAATGTCATGTTTTCTCTTGTATGAGAAAATGAAAGTATAAACAGAAAAATAAAATAGAGGAGAGATTATAGAAAACTAGAATTAGACTCTTGAAAATGGGGAAGAAGATCAGAGAGAGGAGTTAGGAAAGGGAGGGGGTAGAAGGATTAAAAATGATCAAGACATACTATATGCATGCAGCAATTCTGTAAAATGAATTTAACAACTATGTATCAAAACATGTACTAAATAAAAAGATTATTATCTAAATTGTTTTAATTTCACAATGAATTTTTGTTTTCTTTTAGTGAAGTTATCTAACTTGACATTCTTTTAGGCAGTGTATTATGTTTTCTTAGTAGTTTGTTCTTTGATTTGACTATAAAATAAACTCTAAGGTCTGCAAAATATTCTGTTAAGATTTTTATTAATGTGGCAACAAAGTTATAATTTGCAAGAAAGTAATACCTTTAAATATTTAGTCTTCTAGTATATAAACATTATTTTGCTTATTTGGGGTATTTTATGCATAGTAATGGAGTCCTATTTTTCTTCACAGAAGTTTTAATCATCAATGATAAATTTATTTTATATGTTAATTTACAAAAAATAGTTCCATACAAATTATATATTTTTCATTTGTTTCTAGCTAGAGTAAAAGAATAGCTATTTTTTTTAAATCTGGTACTGGGGATCAAAGTTGAGTCCTTGTGCTTGCAAGGAAGGCAGCAGAACCACTGAGCTAAATCCCCAGTCCAGAATAGCTAATTCTTATTTAGTATTCTTTTTGCCAGGGATTTTTCAATCAATATTATTAAATCTCCAATTATAGACACTCATTAATGTGCAGTTTGCAAATATTTTATCTACTTTATAAGACATCTTTACCTTGTTATCAGAGTCCTTTGAACATAAAAGTTTTAATTTTGGTAGAGTCCAATTAATCTTTTTTTTTCCATTTATGGTTCATACTCAATGCTATGTCTAAGAACTCTTCACTTAGTTTTAAATTTGAAGAATTTTCACCCGTTTTTCCTAATAATTTAATATTTTTTAAATTTATGAACCATATTAGACTATATTCCAAATAAATTTGTATAGTGATTGATGTTTGAGTAATTTTTTCAATCTGCAGATATCCACTGGCTCCAGTAACATTTGTTGACCATTGGTCTTCCACAGACCACTCCACTGTAGTTGGAAGTAGGAGTCTTATTCTCTTTGCTCTGCTTTACTTGCTTAGTCCTTTGATTTCTAGTTCCAGTTCTGTTGCCCAGTGTTTATGTCAATCTGTGCCTAGTTCTTGAATTGTTGCAATTTAGAGTCAAGAAGTTATTATCCATGCACACTTTTAGATGCTTTCACATCCATGCTCTGATGACTAGAAGAAGACAGACAGACTAAATCAAGAACAAAAGGTAACATTGCCATTGTGCAGAAGTCAGTAATATCTCCTATTTGCTACCTGCACTAATATGAAGTTTTACTTTTAGGTTCTGATTCATTTCAATGTATTTTTCTCTACACGAATGAATAAGTCATATATCATCAGGTGTCAGAGTATTTTTTCCCTCATACATTATCAAGTGTCATAGTATTTTTTCCTTCATAGGAAAGATGAAACTCTGCTTTCTATTTCTTTTCCATATCTAATAATTACATGAATGATATGAGTATAACAGGGTGTTTTTGTTTGTTTGTTTGTTTGTTTTGTTTTTGTTTTTGTTTGATACCAGGGATTGAATTCAGGACCTTGCACTTCAGAGGCAGGCAGAGGCACCACTGAGCTAAATCCCCGCCCAGGAACATTGAATAATTATTAATTGATTGAGATTTTTATTGTTAGCTTCTGATTTAAAAGTCCAATATACAAAATTATATTTACCCATTATAATTTTCACTGATTCCAGCAAACCTCACTGGATCGCAGTGTACAAAAATTACTATTCCAAAAAATATAATTGATATAGTAGATGAAACTATTATAAATCTCATCAGGGCTTTACAAGACATTTCCAACTGGCAAGCAATGATGCCTCCTAGAAGGTGGCCAAGTGCACCTGCTGGAATTAAAATAAGTCCTAAAGAAAGGCAAAAAATACAGTTAAAATTAATCATTTAATAATACAAAAAATCATACATTCATGCAATACCTTCTCCTCTAACACACAGCTACCATATATGTAATTTTAAAGACAGGCGAAGAAGACTAACATCATGATAAATATCTGAACAAACTTGAGCCTTGTGAGAAATACAGATTTGTGAGTGAGGCTGATGACTTAGATCTGCTGGACTCTTAAGGATGTGAGATGGAATTTTGCTCCTGCATAGTAATGATATAATGACAAAGCAGTAACTTAATCCACATCAGTGAGAACCTGGGACCTGTCTTTTTGAAAGCTATTGTTAGCTAGCCAACTGGATTTGTGGCTTGTTGCTAGAGGCATTGTTTAAGTGACAAGAGCTCTCAAACAGAGATTTGTGAACAAGCCCCCCCTTGTATCTGTAAATATATGTGAAATATTAAGAATCTTATGAAATAAAGTGGGAATCTAGAATAGCCCTATAAGACATAGTTTCCTGTTCAAGTATGAGAAATTAGGAAGAAAAAAACCCAAGAAAGAAAAGAATGGAGGAGGAAAAAAAAGAGAACAGAAAGATAAAGAGAAATCTAGTTAGAAAATGATCAGATGAAGATATCACAGCAAACTCGCAGATTGATGCAAACCCTCCAGCTCCAAACACACAGCAATGGTAGACGTAGGTAGGGATATAGCAAGGGAGATTGAATGCACAAATCGCAAAACATTAACACCAGTTAAATTAGTATTATGGAAGATCTGACAAAGACTGGAAAACAAGCAATTTCAGAATGCTCAAAGGTATAAATGATAAAGATAAAAAACATTTCATAAAAATGAAGAAAGTAAAAGGGAAAGGAATAAAACAAGGAGATAAAAAGGAGCAAATAGGAAATTGAGGTCTTAAATCATTTCATTGCGAAAATTAAAAACAAAGTGGAGGGTCAGCGTGGTGGGAAAGAAGCCCTCGGGTCCTCCCACAAGATGGACACAAAGCAAGGGATATAAGCAAACAAAGAGTTACATAACTTGGAACTATCATGTGCCTGAAACTAATGGTAGAGAACACGAAACCTGGGTAGATTACAGGAGTAGGGATGACAGAAAGAGAGGGAGGGAAAGAAGGAAAGAGAAGGGAAGGGGAAATGAATATCCCAGCTTCTGGTCCCAGGCTCTTTGGTTGAGTGAAGAGGACCTCTAAGAAGAACAAGATCTACTTACACCAGATTGCATTTATTAATGTAATGTGACAGATCGACTCTAAGCAAGGCGCCCTGTGGAAAATAGGCTTAAATAAATGGGAGACTTGGAGTGTGCACAACAATCTGGCTCTAGAGAAGAAAATTCGCTGCCTCCCTCATTAAACTCTAAGATCGCAAGAGCCAAGGGTCCTCCTGAGAGAGGTCCTCTTGTTAGAGGCCGAACTGCTGGAATCAGAAAACCCAGCATAATTGCATCTCTCAGCAAACTCTCCAGTGCGTGAACCAAGGGTCATCTTAAGAAAGGCTTTGTTTTAGGGACTAAATTCTTCTGGGGTCAGAAAAACCAGCATAATCACAGGTCGGGTCCCCTTAGTCATCTTGCCACACCGGCTGGCTAGGCTGAGGCCAGTGGCTCGGGCAAGAGTTTTTGACACTAATCCACTGAGCATTTGCGCCATCCTGACTGAGTGTGTCCCTGCCAGGGAGAGGGGAGGGCGCAGGGATTTGGAGATGCTGCCCTATGGGAAGTAAAGCAACACCAGTCTCCTGGGGTTACACCAAGGGGCCACTTCCGACTGTGGGGTGCGGGGATTGAGGATACCACATCTCCCAGCCCCACAGCCCCCCTCCTGGAGCCCGCCCTCCACTCGGAGCCATTCAGGGATTCAGCCATGGCTTGGATATTTACCAGGTCCTCGGACACACGCAATGAAAGCCCAAATGCATAGATATTCAGCTCAAAACTTGGCCAATTTAAGGGCTTGCTGCACTCGCTATAGCTGAGACGTTAGCCACGCCCCCAGGTGAACAGACTAAAAGCCTGACGTGGGAGTGAATTTACTCTGGCTCCTTAACGTCCTCTTAACCTGTGAGACTCAGGGAGCAGCCTGCATTCCACCCCAAGGAGTTTGGCAAGAGCTGCGGGAAATTCTAAACTGCAGCTGTACCCAGTAACCCCTCCATACTTGGCAGATCAGAACCTTAGAAGACCCAGAGAGAAACTTTCCAAAGCACCTGGAGTAGGAGAAAAATTTTACTAGTTTTTTTCTCTCTCCATCTATTCTGCTATTGTTGCTTTTTATTTCTCATTTTTATACCTTTTATCCTGTTTTTTAAATTTCTTCTTTGGATGTTTTTCTTCTTCCCAATTTTTCCCTCTTTTTCTTTTCCCTTTTTAAAATTCTGTTTATATCATTTTGGGGTTTTATTATATAATTTTATTCTCTTCTGCAAACCCACCCCCAGGCTCCTTCTCCCCCTTTCCCTTCTCCCTCCCACCTCTCTCTCTCTCCTCCTCCTCCTCTCAGCCCCGTTTTCCCTCAGCTCTGGCGACTGAGCCCAGGGCCTGGGGCACATTGAGCAATACGCTGATAAAGGACACTCCAGGCCCCCAGGGTGAAATTCAGGCCAGCTTGAGCCACAACCCTGTCCTGCTCAAACAATGGTGGGAGCTTCTCTTTAAATATAAGAGGAGACATTAACTCCCTGATATTGGCCTATGCTCAGGGGGGCACAGATAAGGGGAGGGAAGATGCCCTCAAGGTATCAGCAGAGAGCAAAACCTAACTGTGGGCGACCCCACTTGCACTAGATCCTCTCCTCAGCACCAGTTGCAGCAGTACTCGGTCAGACCGGTCATACCGCAGAGGGCCGATGAGTCCCACGGGAGGGGAGTTCAGACTCCAGCCCGCATCCTTCCCTGCAAAGCAGCCAGATCCACATCTATCTCCAATCAGGGGACAGTCATGTCCTTCAACACGCCTGGAGCAACCAGCATCAGAATCACTTTCAAGGGCAGAGCTACTGTCAACAGTGCCTGCGGTAATCCCAACCTCCTTAGGAGCAGGAGTAACCACAGACGGTGCAGGACACACGCTCTCCTGCCTACACCACAGCCACTTGAAGGGTGAGACTGGCTCATAATTTCAAAACCTGAAGAGACAGTGGTCATTCCAACCCCAACAGAGTATGCTCTGAGCCCAACGCCATGAATCACAGCCAAAGAAACTACAGGTAGGGGGGCACTCTAAGTAGTGCAGTAGGAAACAGACTTCACATTACAGAGCAAAGCAGCACCCCAAGTCACATGGGCAGAAGAAAGTAGCGTACCATGAAGGCCACCACCCGAAAGTGGAAAAATTGTGCATTCCAAGTTACATTTTCAGGAGACTGAGATAGCATCCCTTCTGAGATTGAGAAAAGACACACATGTACCTAGTATAATGTCTCCTGAAGTCAAAGCCAGGTGTGATTACTTTCCATTATAAAACATTTTGATTCCTGAAGCTGAGGTTCCTTTCCGGTAACACAACTCACTGTGTGTGCAGATCTTACCTGGCCTTTCTTCACATTGCTCTGTGGTAACTGTGGCTCAGAAATCGGTTCCAATTCCATACAAGCTTCAATAGCTTTTATGAACAGGCCTCTGGACAGAGGGCTGCCCTTTGAACCTGGCCATCAATCTCAGGCCTGACCTATGGTGACCACTCTTATTAAGATTCATCATGGTCAGACGGAAGGTTCCTCCTGCTTATAAGCAACAGTGAATGGAGATATGCAACCATACTTCGCATGAAAGGTGGGAAATTTACAACCACATTGTGCAGTGACCCTGTAAACCATCAGAACATTAGCTAATTTGCTTGGAAGATGAGACAGCACAATATGTGATTGCTTGTTAATGAAACATCTGTCTGTCTTGCAGTTTATCATACCAACTTGGGATCTATTGTAAGGTAATAATAAAAGATCTCAGAATTTTTGCCATGCATTCTAACTGCTATAAAGTGCCTCTGTTTGACCCTCTGAGGAAGATTTCTCCAAGAAAAATAAATTCCTATGTGATACACTGAATAGAATTTGGACTGTCCCTGAAAAGAAGGTAAGGTGACTATGGGTGTTGTTTCAAACAATTAAATTGTGCTTTTGTTTCGTATGCTAATGCTGTGACTACAATTCCTAAGTAAAATAACTTTTTTTTTTTTTGTATCAGGTATCAAACTCAGGACCTTGTGCTTGTAAGGCAGGCAGTGGAACCATTGAGCCAAATACCTGGCCCTCTAAGTATATAACTGACAATTCTGCTTTATAAGGTTTGACAACACCCAAGTGATAGCAGAATACATTAATTGCTACCCAAAGTGTCTTCCTCTCTCCCCTTTTATATGATCCTAGGTTAAAAAATAAATAAATCAAAGTCCCAGGCTTGAATATTAACTTCAATTCAGCAAGGGTAAAAAGACATAAAATATTTCAACTTAGCAGACCATATGGTCAGTGAGAAAGGTAGGAGAGTAAGGAGTAGAAATCACAGTAGATTAATAACATACTAGGAATGTAGTCGTTGAACCTACAGTCTTGGCTATTTGAGATACTGTGATATAACTAAAGCTGATATTAACCACTGATATTCCTTGTGCTAAATTGAACATCACCAAAAGCCTTCTTTTGTATTTCATTGACAGCTAAGGATAAAGATCAATTATCATTCAAGCTGCAAGGCCACAGATATATATATTTGCAGCATCCCTTCACAAGTACCTAAACACGGGGAGCCGCTTGCTACAGAAGAGTGCATTACACATAGTGTGGGTGATAGGTGAGGACTCACTGACTCTCATTCTGGTATTTTCAGAATGTCAAAAACAAGAGTAAATGATAAAGATTAGTGACATCCAGAAGACTTCCCCTCGTGTTTCTCAGGGACCCTGGAGACAGATTCATAGCATTCAATCTCTCTGGCAGTCAAGGAAAAACCATGTCTTCCCCGCTCCAAACAAAAAGCAGACTAGCATCACTTTGTACTCTGGACATCAGAGATGACCTTCTTGGGCATTCTAGTTGGTCTTTTATCAGGTAAACACAGTCAGATGACCCCTTTGAACTACAGGTCTTCATGACCAGAGATTTTGTGGACTGGTGCTTCTGGAAAAGGGAGAAAATTCCACTAAGACTTCTTCCTTGGGTGGATGACTCACTCACTCCCTAAAACAGCTACCTTTTGAAAAGCAACTATGAACTTTCTACTGTCCTCTTAGCAAAACAGAAGCCTTGAAACATAAAGGCTAAAACTCTGGGGACTGACACTCTGCTTTTGATATGAGATGCACCCACCTCACAACTATTGACAAACTTTACTTGTCCAACAGAAATGATATTTTGAAGAGCACAGAGGTGGTCCTAAAGGAAGTTATGTTTAAAGAAATAAAGTCAGTAGGTCATATGCCTCAGAAGACAATGGAAATCTTTCTAGAATAAAGTTGCTCTTGGTCACTCAGAGGTGCTTCCCAGAGGGATGAATAACACATTATTTATATTAACCCAGAAGGCAATAATCTTTATAATCAGAGAATTCAATTAGAAAAGGTGATGCAAAATTTATCCTTGAAGTTAGGTGAAAAAACCAGTGACACCAATTTGTCCCTGGAAGGCACTCTGGCAAGCCTAACTCACTGATTGGCACTGTTATTGATGACAGAATTGCCCCAAATCCTTGTAGGTCACTGTAGAATATGCAATTGCTAATACATTCTGCTAGACATGGACTAACTGCTCAGCCTAAGTGGAAATTTCAATACAAAACATCAAAGGACAATCTCATGGCTAAAGAATTTTGTCCATCTGGCTGGGTCCAGGGGCTTGAAGCCCTGATTGAGGTCATTCCTGCTGCTGCTCTTATTCTGTGTTTTGAAATTTGTTACAGCTTAACTAAAGGCTATAAGAAACAAATCCAAAGTATTGACTCCACAGCCTCTGTTGATTAGATTAAACACAGTGGCAACTACTTCACTTATAGGAAATATGTTATCATGACCGTGTTTGTATCACCTTTTAGGGTTTTGGAAAATTTGTGGCCTGACGATGCTTAGACTGTTATAAAAAATGTATTTATTCAATAATTGACACATTCAGGGTTTTGGCACATATTAATGTGTGTTTTCTATCTGGTCCACATATTTTATGTTCTTTCCTTCTTTCCTGGTTTTGCTTTTATTCAATTTTTTCATATTAATATCCTCTTTGACTATTCCTTTATTGATTAAAGGAATGTATGCATCCTCAACATTTCATATGCTAAAATAATTGCTACATTTCCCACTTCCTTATTAATGCTTGAACCTTACAACATTTAATTCTACTAGAAACCTCTTTTGGAGAGATAAAATTCTTAATAACTAGTTAAATTGGGGATATACACAATAACATTGCCTTTTAATGTCAAAACATAGAACAACTTTTACAAATGTGTATAAGGAGATATTGCTAAGCCTACTGGAAACAATTTTATATCTGTCAATATGATAAAGGATACACAGTGGTATATTCATAAAACAGAATCCCCATAGAATAATTAAGAAGCATTAAACAGATGTAGATCAACATATGTGTGAAAAATATAACTTCTGATAAAAAAGAAGTAGCAGAAGAATTTGTGTAAAATCATAAATGAATTTTTTTTGGTTTTTTGGGGGGAGGTTGAGACAGGGTCTCACTATGTAGTTCACACTGCTCTGGAACTCAACTCTGTATCCCTGGCTGGTCTCGAACTCATAGTGATCCTCCTGCCTCAGCCTCCCAAGTGCTGGGTTTACAGGCGTGTGCCACCATACCCAGCCATAAATGAATTTTAGAAGTGGACTGAATATAGATTGGAAAACAAGCAGAAACCTGAGATGAAATATGTATAAGGAGAATTCAATGTAATTTCATTACTCTGGTTATATAAGGGAAGTGAGGAAGAGAAATGGGCTTGGAAGTGATGCAAATATTCTTACAAAGTTTTGTTTTAAAATATTGATGGAATAACAGAGTGTTCATATTTTTAAATATTTTATCAAATAATATTTCTCTTTGTATTTTCTGTTTGCTGGAAATATTTAATAAATGTACATACATGAAGACTCCACATAACTTTTGAAATGATGATAATATGAAGGAAAGACTACCTGTAAGTATAGTTGCCATCGTGGGTGTTAACATAAACTGAGTTTCTAAATATATAGGCAGAAATTCAGAGGCTCCAATAATAATTAAAGATTCTGAAGCTTTGGATAGAGCTTGGCACATAAAAACTGGATTCTTCAAAAGAATCTGAAATGGGAATGGTATTTATTAGTTATTTTGATACCTCAAGAAGAATATATA
>NW_022900915.1:27724448-27770373 GCF_012274545.1 Fukomys damarensis | reverse complement strand
TTCTGTATATGTATAAATTATTATTCCCAATATAAGCAAAATAGGCTTTTCTATTGTTTTATGCCACTAAGGTTTGTGGTGCTTTGTCACCCATGAGTAGACTGGCACATCACACATAAGTCACAAGTACTTGATAATATTTCCAGTTTTTAAAATATTCTCATGCAGGCCAGGGATTTGGGGATTTAGCTCAGTGGTTCCATCACCTGCCTCACAAGTGCAAGGGCCTGAGTTAGATCCCTGGTGCAAATAAATAAATAAATAAATAAAATCTCATGCAGACAAATTAAAGTAGTGTCACAAAGCTTTATTTTATATTTAGGTAATTTAAAATGCAACTAAACTTTTCTTAGCTATTTGATGTGTGTGTGTGTGTGTGTGTGTGTGTGTGTGTGCGCGCTGACTATTCCTATTCCTATTAGGCTTCTTGAACATTTTGTATAGATTTTTCCAAGAATTCTTTGCTCATTCTAAGTATTAATCTCCTGGATTTAGATCTCTTACTTACTAATCTATTAATATTATATGTCTATAGTATTTTTCTTATTAATCTTTGGTTTTATATAATCTAATCCATAAACTTTTACTGAATATTTTACACTATCAAAATCTCAGTGAGCATTTTCCCATTTCTATGTTACAAAATATTTCTCTAGTTTTTAACATTAATTATGTTTTGTTAATTTAAAAGTTTTGTTAACTCTAGGTGTGGTAGTACAGGACTGTGACCTCAGCATACTGGGAGGCTGTGGCAAGAAGATGTCAAAGTCCAACCCAGCCTAGACAACTTAGGAACTTAGTGAAATCCTATCTCAAAAAAATAATAATTGTTTTAAAAACTTGGGAATGTAGCTCAGTGTAAAATGCTTGCATACAATACCTAGTACACCTGCCCAAAAATTTGTTTATCTGATAGATGCCTTTTATAATATGAGGTAGAGATCTCACCCAATTTCTCATAGACGACCAATTTTTTCATCACACACTGAACAATTAGTCTTGCAGTGCTGGTTTCATCATGTTCAAAATTCTATATAGTATATGTAATCTATTGCTGACTTTTCCTTCTGTTCTAATACTATACTGTTTTCACTACTATGGTTTTATAGAATATCTTAATGTGTGCTAAGTCCATTGATATTTGTTTGTGTTTATAATACTATTTATCTTACTTAATGAAAATAAAGCTTTGTGTTATCTGTTATTTGTGTTATTTCTTTTTTGTAGGAATCTTTGTGGTTTATGTCCCATACTCTGAGTACTTTGAATATAATGGTACACAGTATCTTACTCTTCTTATTCTCATTATTTCGTTATGAAATTTTATTTTTTACTAAAATTTTAAAAAATCAGTCCAAATTTGAAAAACAAAAAGAGAATCTTCTGTTGAGCAAAACAAACAATTACCAGGGTGAAAAATAAGCTGCAGAGAGACAATATTTACCAACTATTCATCTGACAAATAATTAATATCCACAATAAATAAGAATCTCAAAAATCTTAACAACAAAGAAGTAAGCCAACTAAAATAATGGAGAAAAAGGGCCCAGGGGTTTAATTCAGTGGTTCCACCACCTGCTTTGCATGCACAAGGACAAGAGTTCAATCCCCAGTACCAAAAATTAAAAAATTTAAAACAAACAAACAAAAATAAATAAATTAAATAATGGAGAAATGGTCTGAATAGACATTTCTCAAAAGATGAAATACAAATGGCCAGCAAATATATATATATATATCAACATAATTAGCAAGTAGGGAATTGCAAATCAATAAGATTATAAAGATATTTCCTCCTACCCCACTTAGAATGGATATTGTCAAAAAGAGGAAAAATAGCAAATTTTGGCAAGGATATGGTGAAAAGAATATCATTTCCTGTTGATAGGAATGTAGACTGGTCCAGTGATTATGGAAAATAGAATGTACATTCCTTGAAAAAAGAAAAGAAATGATCATATTATATGATCCAGCTATATCTCAGTCAGCTTTCAGTTGCTGTAGCAAATGCCCAAGATAAGTAACTTATAAAAAGAAAAGCTTATTTTGGCTCAAAAACTTACAGGTTTCAGTCCCTGTTTGGTTAACCCTATTGCAACACATTGGCAAGAGCACATGGAGAGCAAACCCTCCACTGAACATTCCAGGACACAAAAGAGCAGAAGAAAGGGACTAGGGTCTCACAATCCATTTCAGAGCACACAATTAATGACCTAAAGACTTCCGTCTGGAGCCCACTTCTTAGAATTTCCACAGCTTCCCAGCGGTGACTATGTGGACACTTCAAATCTAAATTGTAACAATATCCAGAGAAAATGAAATGAGTATACCAGAGAGTTATCTGCATGACCATGATTACTGTGGTCCTATTCACAATTGCTGAGCTATGACAATAATCTGAGTACCCATCAACTGACAAATGGATAAAATAAATGTGGTGTATGTAGGCAACTGAATATTATTCAGCCTCAAAGAAGAATAAAGTTGTGTCATTTACAACAGAATGAAATGGAGCTGAAGGATGTTATTAAGTTGAAAGAGTTAGACTTGGTCAGACAAATACTACATGTACTCTCTCATACATGGAATCTAAAAATAAAAGTTGATCTGAATGTGGAAAAGTGAAAAGGGGACTGACAAAGGGTGGCTGGAAACAAGCATAAACTACAATTGGATAGAAGGAATAAGTCATTGTGATCTACAGTATAGTGAGTTGACTACAGTTCACAATTATTACATACCACATGAAGATCTAGAAGAGAGAAACTCAAGGCTTCAAACATAAAGAAATGATAAGAGGGAAATATCACTTATCCAGCTTTGACTGGTGCATTCTGTGTGCATATGTGGACATATCACAGTGAATCCAGTTAACATGCACAATTAATGCATGTTTAGGTTTTTAAAGAACAAAATCTTAAAACATTTATGTTTAAATTTTATTCAGTGTTTTCTAAACAACAATATCTTAATTTTAACAATATGGAAAAGGTTATAACTGGCTCCTGCATTGTTAAAACATATACTTGTATATTCACATAAAATTAAAATTAAATTTAAAAATCTTAATGAAATGTGATAAACTACAAGGAATGGCTGGTGACTTGAGAAAAAGTTAAATATTCCATGAATAGAAATTGGTAAAAAAATTATTATTTATGGAACATAAAAGGCAAGTGACTAAGCTATGAGAGAAAAAGGAATAAAATTCTGAGAAAATGAAGAAAAAATATAATTGATTCTAGTGTTAGGTCTTGAAAGTCCTATTTTGAAAATATGAAATTCACCTACAATGTAATATGAAAAATAACAACATAAAATTTATATGTGAGTAAAATAATTGTGCAGACAACATTAAAAAAGATTATTAAGTAGGAGAAGACAAAACAAATGGAAGCTATTTGGAAGCTGTTTTTTTTTTTTTAAATGCTACAGTATCTGTATTATAGCACTGTTTCTTACCTAAAGAGACTAAAGTTCTTCATTTGATATTGTGACGCGATATTCTGTGTGAAATACCATGTGTGTGGAAATGCATGTTTACTTCTAACGTTCTTCTAAATAATTTAAACATAATAAAAATAATGTTGGTGGCTATATATCATCTCATTAAAGAAAACTCACTTCTTGTGGGGGGGGGCACAAAATAATACAAAAGTAAACCTAAGAGGAAATACCTGGTAATAGTCTCTGACACCAGCCAAGTTCTGGGCAGTGCCATTAACATAAGTGGTGTCCTATTTTCTATTATATAGAAAATAAATAATTAATTAAAAGACTCAAACTTTTATGCAAATTTAAGTTGAACACATAGGGTTATTTTCTTAATCGCACTGCTCGAAAGCCACACCTGTCAATTTAAATAGCAAGTTTACAAAGAAATATTTTACTTTACCCAAACAGTGCCAAACAAGTCCTTAATACTTGCTCCAAGTTTCCAATAGATAAGGTGGCTCTCATATAAACGAAACTCTCTTTGTTTCCTAGCTTTTATCTTTGCTGTACCTGTATGTTAACAAGAAAAGGAAACTTATGACCTGTTAAGTTAAAGTAATTAAAAAACAAACATATACAATCCCAACAAACCTAATTTATTCTGGAAAGGCTAATGAGGCATTTCCCAATAAGCCAATATTTGATATGCAATCCATATGCAATCCAAATAATTAAAAGACACATTCTTCCAAAACAACGCTGTCTTGTGGTAATGAACAATATCCACATCAATACTATCCACTAGTACCTATGCCTACTAAGTACTTGAAACATATTTCCTATAATTGAGTACATTTTTAATTTAGTTTAAAGGGACACATTTGACAAGTGTGTTACCATGCTTAATAGCACAGCTCTAAAAACCGAGAGAATAATCTTTGCTTTTACTAAAATTATTTTGTGCCAATGAAGTATACCATCAAGATAGAATTGATTTTTGTGACTTTGCATGTATATCTTGTTTTAGCAATAATTTTAATAATGACTTTGTCTTATAAAATGTCTCTGAGATGGTATAAACATTAAAGGATGCTAAGTAGCTTTAAATACACTTCATTTTTAAAACTCAACTATATAGTTTAAATATAAAGCATTTTCATATGTATATGAAATTCTATACATACATAAAGTATGTGGCTACATATTGCTGTTTTATTTGTTAAAAAAATTTGGCACATGACACTGTATGACAGACCAGTAAAAGAGGTGTATTCACAAGATGTAGTTCAGCAGTGCTGTGAGAATAGGAGCTGGGAGGTGGGAGATACTGACCGTTAGTTAATTAATTATATGTTTATAATCACCTGCTATACTATATGGAAAGCATAAGAATGGAAGCAGCGTAGACCAAGCAAGTAAAGAGACAAAAAGAAAATTAAGCCACCATTTCTTCTCCTGTTGAACATTACCAACGTAGTCGACAACACTATAATAGAGAAAAATGAAAAAGTTCAGCTTTGGACATTTTACTAAAAACGAAGCCATAATCAGAGAGCATGGGAGGGGAAGAATTTTCTGTTAATTTGTACTTATTTGTAATTTGTCGCTATTGCTTGCTGGTTTTTTGACAGACAGTGATTGTTGGTCTTCCAATTATATTTCTCTTCTCTCTTGAAAAATCCTAAATTTTTCCCTTTTCCTTTTCCCTAGCACTACTTGGGTGGCAAAAAATTCTTGCTTCTTCTGTTTACTTTTTTTTCCTCCATCAGAAGCTCTGCATTTGGAAGACTACCCACCTTTAAGTCTTCTCCTTTACAATCATTCTTGCCCTCTTTAAATCATCCACCTAAATGTTCAGGAAAAGCCTGACCCTTTCAATTGCATAACTGATCTCTTACATAGCACCTGACCCTTTATATCAAATATATTTGGAATCCTTTACTTCTAGTCCCTTGTCTGAACTATCAGCTTTAGTGTGAAGAATTATTCTTGTGGTCTTTCCGAAACCCCATCGGGACCCTTCCTTAGCCTCTCCATCTTCCACTTTTCCTGCAGCACTTCCTGCCAGTACTTCTCAGAGACCTGTGGTGGGCAGGCTGGGGTGAGACTATGAAAGCTCCTGTGTGGAGCTCATTGTTTCTTATCTTCTTTCCCACAGTGATTTTAAAGTTTTGACATTTTGCTGTAATTGATAATTCTTAGGCTATTTTGGGAGAATTTTTGTAGTTGAGAAATTATTTTGAGTAAATAGAAATAATTGGGTCTTAGGACAGAGCAATTCAACTATTAGATCTTTGACAAAGGAGCACAAAATACAAACTAGAGAAAAGATAACCAATTTAATAAAAGGTGTTGGGGAAACTGGCCAACTACACGGAGAAGAGTGATTCTAGACCCACATCTCACCATATACTAAACTAACATCAAAAGAGAGCAAAGAACTAAATGTTCAAATAGAAACACTTAACCTACTGGAAGATAAAACAGGTAAAACTCTTGAAGCTATAAGCACAATGAAGGACTTTCTGAACAGAACCCCAGTTCCACAGGAAATAGTACCAAAAATCAACAAATGGGATCTTACTAAATAAAAAAAAATTCTGCATAGCAAAAGAAACAGCCAACAGAGTGAAAAGACAATATACAGAATAAGTAAAAAGTTTTCACTAGCTATTCCTTAGAGTACAAATATCTAAAATATATAAAGAAGATGTGGTTTTTCTATAAATTGGAATACTACTTAGCCATAAAGAATGAGAAATTAGAGTCAGTCATAGGAAAATGGATACATATTGCAGATATACTCCTAAGTGAAATAAATAAGTCACACATATATAAATACTGAATAGTTTCTCTGGTATGAAAAACCATAATGGTACATAAGAGCCTAATGATATAATTGACAATGTGAAATAGCAAGTAAATAGGGAAGGGAGGAGAGGTGAAGGGAGGGTAGGGATAAGGGGAAAAAATGAGAACCAAGACCTGTCATATAAAGGTATAAGATCCCAATGATGAATGTAACTGTACTGTATACCTAAAATGTACCAATAAACTCAATGAGAAAAACAAAAGAATTCAAAAAACTTAAGACACCTAAAATAAAAGACCCAGCCAAAAAATGAGCAACTGAAATGAACAGATACTTCACAAAATAAGTGCAAATGGCCAATAAATACATGAAGAAAAGCTCAATATTTGGCTATTAGGGAAATGCCAATTAAAACAACACTAAGATTCAATGGCTCTTACTCCAATAAGAAGAGCCATCATCAAGAAATCAAACAAGCATGGTGACAGATATAACATACATCACATACATTTTTAAGAAGACTATTATTTGACTAGTTATCTCATGCTGGCTTGACATGTACCTCTTATCACAAGTAGGTGGAGTCCAAGAGAAAGGTAGATAGCTGAGTCAAAAAGTTCATTACTGTAAACAATATCCTAGAAGACTTGTACAGCCAGAAAGCATGAATATATACACCATGAAAGAACAATGAGTATCAGTTATATGAAACCCTTTGTTCTTTTGTTTTGTGCCAAGAGCATTTTAAATAAAACCTTGTTTTCCGTGTATGTCATATGTGTCACCATGCTTAGGGATGCTCACTTGCCAAACAGTCAAAACAATGTCACACACTAAAATTAGAGATTAGATATTTTGAACTTCTAAGGTACATTTATAGGCCAATATGTATATTCTCTTTAGATGGCATCCTACTAAAGGATAATAAGTTTTCCTTATGTCATTTAATGTCTTGTAATCAGATGGAGGTGTTTGACTGAAAGACTATTCCATACTAAGATTCACATGTGTTACAAAGAAAATGTCATCGTGATAGTCACGCAAAAATATTACGCGTGGCTCTTGATCTTAAATTTTTCTATATAATCTATAACTGACAACTGTTAACACTCTGTGCTGAAAATCCTTGTATGCTTGCTATGTGACTTGCTCCCCCATTTGACCACCATTTAATCAGTATTACCTGGGTGACTATATTTGTAATCTTATTGGTTGGTCATGGTTTTGTCCCACCTCCTGCCCACCTTGCAATTTTCCATTGGATCTTACAGTTTTGTCCCACTTTGTACCCTCCTCACCACATGGCTTGGCTGTATAAAACATCTTAGGAAAGAGGGGTGGGCAGACAACTCACTTTCTGATCCCACTCTGTCTGTCTCAGACAGAAGCTTTCTTTCCCTCAATAAATTTTTCCTACTCTTAAAAAAAAATCAAATAATAACAAAAGTTTGAGAGGCTTCAAAGAGAAAAATGAAATATCTACATTATGGATGGTAATGTAAACTAGTAAATCCATTATGGAAATTACTAAGAAGATTCCTCAAAACCCAAACTAGAAATATCATTTGAGTCAGCTGAAATGATCATAAAATATCCTATTACAGTGATACACGCATATGTAGCACAAATAATAATAGCTAAATCTTGGAAGTAGCCTAGGTGTCCATCAAGAAATGAATGGATAGCCATGGGGATTTAGCTCAGTGGTTGGGCCACCTGCCTCACAAGCACAAGGACCCTAGTTTGATCCCCAGTATCAAACAAAACAAAACAAACAAATGAAATGAATGGATAAAGAAAAGGTAGTATTTACACATAATGGAGAACTACTGGGCCATAAATAAAGATAAGTTTCATTCATTTGTAGAAAAAAGGATGCACCATAAGATTATGATTTTAAATGAAATCAATCAGATAAGGGCTGGGGATTTAGCTCAGTGGTTCCACCACCTACCACGCAAGTGCAAGATCCCAAGTTTAATCCCCAGAACCCCCCCAAAAAAAAGAAAAAGAAAGAAAGAAAGAAATCAAACAAGTTTTAAAAATTGCAGTTTTTCTCCTAGCTGAGAAATTCAGATTATAAATAAAGTATAAAATAAAAGGTAGATAATAGGAAATAGGAAGATAGATGCTTCTCAAAGAGGAAGGGGAATCAAGTGATGGAGGGAGAGGAGGGAGAAGAAAATGGAAGGAAAAAAGAAATTAAGATGTATTATGTACATGTACAAACTCCCCCTAAGGAATGTAAACATTATGTATTGCAAACATTTACCAATAAAACAATGAGGGGGCATGTGCATCTTAATAGTAAATTATAATCTTGACATGGAAATAGAAAAATATATGAGAAGATAAATAGAGATACAAAAGACAAGAAGGAAACCATATATGCAATTAAATTTAATTTATGATACATCTGATTGTTATGATCAGCACTGATTGATGAATGTCATGGTACAACTGGATAGCCCTTTGATAGAAAAGTAGAAGTTTGTCCTATGCCTCAAGTCATAAGCAAAAAAATCCTGAAATTGAGTGTTAAAACCGAGTTAAAAGAGTACTTTGTACTTCTAGAGAGGGAGAGAATGACTCAAACACAACAAAAGATTAAAGTTTTATAAAAGAAAAAATACTGATATATTTATCTACCTAAGAAAAATGTCAAGTTTATATAAAAAGACTTCATACACAGAGTTTAGATACAGACTGTAGGAAAAATTGTTTTTTTGGTTTTTTTGAGAGAAGGTCTCACTTTGTAGTTCAGGATGGCCCTGAACTCACTGCATATCCCAGGCTGGTCTTGAACTTTGCTGATTCTTTTCCCTTGGCCTCCTGTGTGCTAGGGTTACAAGTTTGCACCACCATACCCAGCCAGACTGGGAGAAAATTCTGTCTTGCATCTGTAATGCAAGAAGTACTTTTATGAATCTATGAAAACAATAAACTGATACAAAACAAAAAAGAAATAAGCAAAATATTCAAACATTTAAGAGATATACATATTGTGGCTAATAGAAATATAGTTTGAGTCATGCCTCTGACAACATACTTTCCTTTCATAATTTAGGAATGTGACTTAAGAAAAGAAGCATTTATATGATGCCAAGAAAATTCAAAGGAATCTGAACAGGAATGGGTGGAAACTGGGATCTGGCACCTCCAAATCTGAGGAAAAAATAGGACCCAGTAGTTGCACAATTGTACAGACAGTGTATCAGAAGAGCCCCAGAAGAGGAGAAGTGGCCTCTAATCAAGATGCACAGTCAAACCAGAGAGTCAGCAGCAAGAAAAGGGAAGAATTAAACTCCAGATTTCACTCTCCACATGATCTCAGATCTCTGGCCAGTTATTCATATGAGTCCATCCTCAGATGAAGCCAGAAGGTAGATGAGCTCATTGATATGGTCCATCCAGACCAACCACTTTGCACTCAGGGCAGGTTGGAGAAAAATACAGAGTAGCATTGTAGCAACCAGCAGGAGATATTCTACATGATTTCCAATTTCTGATGCGCCTAAGAATCTTTTTCCTCTTTCTTGACCAAAAAAAAAAAAATCTTGGCTGAAACAAATACTTTAAGTGTAAATTCATCGTTGTAACTGATACCCAGAAACCTAAAAGCTGTGCATATTTATGGAATACCATGTGAAATTTTGATATTTTGAATATTTAAATTAGGATAAGCGTATCTATCTCCTCATTAATGATTTTTTTAATGGTTAAAACATTTAAATCCTGCAAAAAAACATGTGAATGCAAATGTCTCTTCAACACTCTGGTTTCTCTCTTTCTTTTTTGGGGGGTAGATACACACACACACATACATACAAACATCCAATTGCTGAATCCTATTTTAGTTCTACTTTGAAGTTTTGGAGGAAACTTCATACAGTTTTCCATAATGGCTAGTTTTTATTCCTTCTCATAGTGTTCAAGTGTTCCCTTTACTCCATATTCTTGTCAGCACTTGTTTACCCTTTTTGATAACAACCATTTTTATTTCAGTGAGATGTTATGGTTCTGATTTGTTTCCATGATAATTAGTAATGTCGAGGATTTTGTTCAGATATCTGTTGGCTATTTGCAGATTTACTTTGGATAGATGTCTGTTTAGATCTGTTCACTTTTTGTTACTGAGTTCATTATTACCCTAGAAATTAATTCCTTGTCAGGAATATAGTTTGTGAATATTTTTTCCAGGTGTATAACTGTCTTTTCATTCTAATTATTGTTTCCCTTGCTGTGCAAAAGCTTTTTAGTTTGATGTTGTAATCACATCTGTCATTTTTTGGCTTTCATTTATTGTGTTTTTTGGGTCTTTTTCAAAAATATCTTGCCCTAATGCTCTGAGGCACTTCTTGTGTCTACTTTTGATAGATTCATAGCTTCAGGTTATGTTTAAGGCTTTAATGTATTTTGAGTTGAATTTATAATGGTGAGACAAGTTGGTCTAGTTTCAGTCTTCAGCATGTGAATATCCAATTTCTCAGCACCATATCTCTAAAAGGTTATGCTTCCTTCAATGTATATTCTTAGTACCTCTGGCAAACTTTGTTGGTTGCCTATGTAAAACTTATTTCTAGATTCTCTATTATTTTCCATTGGGGATGTACGTAACTGTTTTTGTGCCAAATGAATGTTTTCATTACTATAGCTTTGAAATATACTGTGAAGTCAAGGTTAAAAAAAGTCAAGACTTTTTTGGGAGATGGAGTCTTTGGGTGGAGGAGCCAGTGATGTTTTGACTATTTACTTTCTTAATTGAATGCCCTCTGCTTTTCTCTCTTGACTGATTTTTCTGAGTAGGACCTAAGTAATATATTGAACAGCATGGTGAAGGTGGGTGTCCTTGTCTTGTTCTGTACCTTAGAAAGAAAGATTTCAGCTTTTATATATTTAGGACAATATTAATTGTTAGTCTGCTAACTTGCTCTGGAGTTTTATCACATAGGGACATTAAATTTCACCAAATGATTTTTTGCATCTATTGAGAAAATTATGATCTTTGTCCTTCATCCTATTGACATGGTGTATTACATTTATTGATGTGTATGTGTTAAGCCACACATTGCACTCTATTATTATGAATAATGTTTTAAATTCACTCTTCAGGTCGATTTGCTAGCATTTTGCTGAAGTGTTTTGCATTTATTTTGTCAAAAAGATTAACCTCTAGCTTTTTCTGATTATTGCGTCCTTGTTTGGATTTTGAATCACAATAACACATCTCATTGAATGAGTTTGGAAGAATTCTCCTCGCCTGTTCAATTTTTGGAGAAATTTACAAAGAATGGTATTAGTGTTTTGAATATCTGACAAAATTCAACAGTGAAGTCATCTAGTCCCTGGCTTTTCTTTAAAGCGATTCTTTTGATGACTCAGTCTTGTAACTTTTATTAGTCACTTCCGGTTTTCTGTTTCTTGTCTTGCTAAGATCTGTGTGTGTAGGAATTTATTGCTTTCTTCAAACTTACCAAATGTATTGTTGCATACTGTTTCATAATAATCTCTAATGACCCTCTGCACTTCTGTGGTGTCAGTCATAATATCTCTTTTTTATACTTTATTTTATTTATTTGGCTATGTTTTTTTTTTACCCCAGCTAAATTTATCTATTTTGCTTACCATAAAAGAACCATATTTTTATTTTGTCTTTCATTTGTCTTTCCTTCTACTAATTCTGAGTTTGATTTTTTTATTTGTTTACTTCCTTCAAGCACAGTGACATGTTTGTTTGACATCTTTCTAGTTTTTGAAGTGGGCAGTGATTGCTGTAAATCCTCTCAGTCCTGCTAGTACCTCATAGTTTTTGGTATGTTGTGTTTTCATTTTCATTTGTTTCAAGATTTTCTAAAATTTTCCCTGAACCATTGGTTGTTAAATTACTTCTATATGTAGTTTCCAAAATTTTTCTCATTTTTTTCTAGTTTTATTCCAAGATGAAAAAAATATGCTTAATAAGGTTTCAGTTTTCTAAATTTTGTTGAGACTTTTGGGACTTATAATATGATCTGTACTGGAGAATAGTTTATATGCCATTGAGGAGAATGTTAATTCTGCAGTTGTTGGATGAAATGTTCTAGAAATGTTTGTTTGGTACATTCAGCCTTGGATGCAATATGCTGATTTTCTGTCTGCTGATCTTTCCATTGTTTAAAGTGGTAAGAATCTACTCTGTTGTGGTCTATTTTCCCCATTATTCCTATTAACATTTGCTTCATATGTTTGAATGTTCTGATATTGGCTACTATATTCGTCAGCTTTCTTACTGTGAGACAAAATATCTCAAGCTCACATCTTAATGAAAAAGGTTTATTTTGGGTCACAATTTTCAGAGAATTCAAGGTTTATGGTTGGTTGGCTCCAAGGCAAAAATGCCGTCCATGACAGAAGGGCTGGTGGAGAAAAGTTGCTCACCTCCTGGCAGCCATAAAGCAGAGAAATAAAAGATAGGATCCAAGGACAAGAATGCACCCTTCCAAGTCATGACCCCATTGACCTACCTCTCCCACCAATGTATGAATTACTGAACCAATGAATCCACTGATGAATATTGTGTCTTCACAATCCAATGATCTTCCAAATATATGAGACCTTGTAGGATGTCTTAATTACATTCTCATTGCTGGAACAAAGTATCCAACATCCTCAAGTAAAAAAGGAGAAGTTTGTTTTATCTCAAAGTTTGTAGAGGTTTCAGTCCACGGTTCCAAGGCAGTCCAGCATGGCAGAGGCACATAGCACAGGAAAAGGAGCCTGTGGCAAGGCAGGCAGGAAGCAGCAAACTTCTTTCCCTTTTCATTCCTTCCAGGCTACAAATCTATTGATTGGTGCCACCCACATCGAGCATGGGTTGTCCCTCTTCAGTAAGTCTATCATCCACTCATAGAATTAAGCTAACCCAATCAATGAACCAATCTAGTATCACACATCCATGATCCAATAACACAGACTTGTGATCCAGTCACTCCCCAAAATCTCACCAGTGAGCACATGAGCCTTTGTGAGGAGATCTAGATATAAGCAATAATTTGGAGGCATTTTAGATCTAAATTATGACAAGTGCATATATATTTAGAATTATTTTCTCAGGTTGAATTGACTCCTTTATTATTATATAATGACAATCTCTTTTTACTGATTTTGATTAAAAGTCTACTTTATCTGACCTATAGCTACTCTACAGATTCTTGTGCTTTATTTCAACCTGTAGTTGACATAATATTTCCCTCAAAACTCTTGATTCTTGTTTGTGTGTGACACCATCTATGCACTGAAGATTTAGATATTTATTCCAGTCTTCATAAAATAGCTGTTTTTGCCTGTCTTTCCAGAAATTCTAAATATTGCTTATTTTCTAGGATTCCCTTGTCACTTCTACTATTTTGGCATTATATGGCACCCTATACTCAGGTTCGCCAAGAGTCCATTGTTGGCAAGCCCAAAATTGTCCTAAACTTGCAGTTGATGTGTTGTTCAGCACGAACTTGAGTAATATCCTGAAAGAACATCCCATCCCTGAAAAACTCTCCATGGGGTTGTCTGAGGCCTAAATGCCAATCTAGTCACCACTGTCTGGATATTTTGAAATTCTGCCTGATCTGGGCAAAATCACTAAAATGATTAACCTCAAGCTCTTCTGTGTTGAATTATTACCCATCATTCTGTTCTTCCCTCAAGCACATAGTTTCTCTGCGTTGAGCTGCTGAGAGTTTAGGGAGGAAAGGGGTGATCACTTTGGTTGCCACCCAATGTTTCCATACTGGATCACACCCTGAGCACACAGCCTGCCAAGGCTAGCAAAGCAGAGGGGGAGGACCAAGGCCCACAGATCACTGCAGTAAGTCAAAGACACTGCTGATTAAAATAGAATTGCAGTAGACTGGACTGTAGATCTCAACAGAAGAGACTCAGGTTATATGTCTTGGCTTGAGAACAAGGTCTGTTAGGATCTTGACAGTGTTAGATTTCCAGATTCTGATCTTGTTCAATCAAAGTCCTGTTTTATTTCCCAAAAATAGTGTCTTGTTCTACACTGTGTGGTTTAAGGTTGAAGTGGCTTTGTTGTAGCCAGTCCCTTTGCCACCAAGGCTAATACTAAGCTGTGTCAAGTATAAGTCTCACAGCACAGAGACCTGCACAGACTTAGAAAGGGGAGTACTCCAGTCTGTCTCCAAGGGTAGCACCATACAGGCTAAAACATGAAGATTCTGCAAGGGCACTGCCTGATTTGGGGCAGTTCTAAAGGTTCAAACTACCGGCTCTGGCTTAGCTACAGGGGCTTTTGGTTTCTTCCCCAAATCGTGGATTTCACTGTGGTGGCTCCAGCACTGAGGTCCAAGGCAAGGTCCTATGCTAGCTTTCCTGCCTTTTTCCCCTTTGGCTGGCATTTTCCTTCCATCTTTGTTGTCTTGGGTTGAGAAGATAGTGGAGTCAATCTCTTGGCCACTTGGCTAAAATAGTTCCAGGGCCCAGTCTGTGCCTGTGTCAGGGGTCATGAGGTTCTTCTTAGCACTGTATTTCACAGTGGTAAGCCTGGTACTGTACTTGATTTCAAGACTAAGGCCTGGTTTAATTTTTTTCTCCACCCATCCATATCAACACCAGGGGGAATATTTCTTAGAGTTGTATTTCTTACAGTTGGGAATGTTGATGTGAACTCATTACTTCCTTTTTTTTTTTCAATGATTTTTTTCCAATAAGTTTATTGGTACATTTTAGGCATACATTAGTTACATTCATCACTGGGAACCTGTACCCTTATATGATGTATCTTTGTGCTTATTTTTTCCCATTCCCCTGCCCTCCTTTCAACCCTTCCACCCCTCCCTATTTACAAAAACTTTTTTCCTTTTCTCATATTTTTTCTTTTCCCTTTTTTCCTTTCCCCTCCTCTTCCCCCTTCCCTTACCCCATTCAGACCTTTTCTTACTATTTCACATTATCAGTTATAAATTTTGATCCTTATTTACACTTTTAGTTTCTTACACCAGAGAAACTATCTTGTTTTTACACATGTGTCCTATTTATTTCACTTAAAGAGTATGGCCTCATTATGAATCCATTTAGCTATAAATGTCTCCAATTTATCATTCTTTATGGCTGAATATTATTCCATTTTATTAAAAACCACATCTCTTTTACCCATTCTCCAGCTGATAGACAATTGGGCTGTTTCCAAGCTTTACCTATTACAAATTGTGCTGCTATAAACATGGGTATGCATATATTGCTGTAGTGTGATTTTTAAAATTCTTTTGGGAAGATACCTAACAAAGGAATAGTTGGGTCAAATGGGACCTCTAACCCTAATTATTTGAGGTATCTCCATACTGATTTCCACAGTGGTTGCACCAGTCTTCACTCTCCCCAACAATAGAGAAATGTTCCTTTCTCCCTACAACCCTGCCAGCCTTTGATATTGGTTGATTTCATGATAGCAGCATTCTTTCTCGAGTAATGTGGAATCTCAGTGTTGTTTTCTCTCAAATGACAAGTGATATTGAACATTATTTCATATGTTTATTTGCTGATTTTACTTCTTTGTCTGAGAAATGTCTGCTCATTTTTTAATTGGGTCTTTAAATTTGGAGGGGTATGATTTTTTTAAGTTCTTTATTCTAGATATTAGTCCTTTGTTTGAGGAATGGCTGGTAAAATTTTCTTTCACATTGTAGGCTGTCTTTTAGTTCTGTTGGTGGTTTGTCTTGCAGTGCAGAAGCTTTTTAAAAGGATGAGATCCCAGTTGTTGATTCTCTGTGCTAGTTCTCATGCTACTGAGGTTTTGTTCATAAAGACTTTTCCTATGCCATTGTCTTCAAGAGTTCTATCTCACTACTTCCTGTTTTCTTAATCCATCTTTTCTTGCTATTATACCCAAACCAGGTGCTATGGTCTGTCATCTGGCATGCTTAGCTCTTATGAAGGTCATCTGGTTCATGTATATCTGTTCAAATTCTCATGTCTGAGAGAATATTATTGAAAGACCTCATACATTTGCCTTCTTGCTCTGTTTCTACAAGAAAAGCACTTAGGATACACTAAATGCCAATAGTTACTATACAGTCCTGGATTATGTCAATTCAGTTATACTATCAATTAAAACACTATCATTTCCATATATACCAAATGCATTTGATTAGCAAAAGCTATTTGATTGATTCAGAGTACAAGAGCGAGAGAGAATTGCTCTAAATTCACAGTAATTCCAGGAGCATCACTTGAATGAAGGTTACCAGGAGTTAGTGGACATATATCTTAGCCCTGTTCAAAGATAACTGTTGGGAAAACTGAGTTATGTCCTACACTGTCCTCCAGAGTATCATTTAGATGTAAATGTTCCAATATAATAATAAACTATTTTTTCAGTATTTTCCTTTCCTTCCTTGTTCAGCTCTCCAATATATACCACACTGATTGTTATGGTCACTTAAATAAGTCATATATTCTCAGTCTCATCACAAAATCTAATTCTGAGGAAATTCAGTGAAAGATGGTTACTATTAGTTACTAGGGATCATCATATAGGCTGATAGAAGAAAATAAACAAAAACTAGTTTTGATTTTTGCCACCACATTATCTAGTCAGAAGATCTAAGCTTACCATTCTATCTGCCTGGTCTCTCAATGAATGCACCACATTGGAAATACAAAAACAGACTCCCTCCATTGTTAACAGCTAGACACTTGGCACAGTAATACTAAACTCTTGGTGAACATGCTTGATGAGAGATTGCCTTAGGTGTGAAGTCCGTGGTTTGAAGTCCAAATTGCTGTATCCATGTAGTCATAGTTAATAAGTGTCATGGACCTGAGGAAGAACTGTGGTGGAAAGGAGAGGGAAGGTAGGGAGAAGGAGAGGGAGAAACTGAGTGATAAGATGAATCAACTTGTCCAGCTGATATGACAGTCTCCTCTCAAGTAAATACCCTCTTTGCAAAGGTATTGAATGAGGTTTATCCTTTTGTTCTTGTCCAGACTACCTACCTGACTAAAACAAAGTGAATCAATATAAATTCAGACCTCAAGCTATGTCTTTCTATATATGGTGTGGTAAACCAGCCTGAAGTTCTACAATCTAGAAATATTTCCTCTATTTCAAAACAACTGATGACTCTAAAGGTATAATACAGAGGATTCTGCCTTTGAAACAATCATACACTTAATGCTTTCCTTTTCTTTAAGAATTTTTTCTAATATTATTTTTAAAAACTATATAACCCAGAAGTCTTTAAAAATCCCTTTGTCTGGCTGGGGGTTTAGCTCAGTGATGCCACACAAGCACAAGGTCCTGAGTTCAATCCCTGGTACCAAAAAAAAAAAAAAAAAATCTTTGTCGCTGGAATCATTAAGCAATACAGACATTTAATCTCCCAAATCCCTGACCTATCATGCACTTCATTCCTTTCTATTGCTTGTGATCTTCTTAGTAACTATGCCCACCTATGTCACCATAATTAGGGTATTATCTGTGTACACAATATGCAACCTGGTTCTGGAATTTTATTTCTACTTCTTAAACTTCCTACAGAAACAATTAGGATGCTAGTATAGTTACACTGGATCATTTTAAGACAGAGTGATAAGGGAACTACATCTAGTGAATTAACCACAAAACTAGTTGGCTAGACTAGGAATTTAGCTCTAGTGGTTCCAATGCCTGCCTCACAAGCTCAAGGTCCTAAGTTCATCACCCAGTATCAAAAACAAACAAACAAAAATATTAAAACCAGTTGGCTAATCAACAATGAATAAGAATAAGATGAGTTACTTGGCTTCCATATCACAGTGTCTATTTGTTCTATCTTTATATAATATTATTGTTTCAGAGATAGAATGCAAACTTTTACATTTTCTTGCAGTAGTATTAGCTCCTTAAATAACTGCATCATCTCAATAAAAGAAAAAAAAGGAGAGAGATCACTAATGTCACTACCCTCAAAATACAACTAAAACACAACTTTAAAATGCATGAAGCAAGAAGAGCATAGTAATGATTAGAGGAGTGAATGAAACAGAGAATGAAAAAACAATGGATAAAATCAACAAAATAAGTTAGCTTTTGGAAAGATCAAAATTGGCAAACTGTTAACCAGATGAATTTATAAAATGATAAAATGCAATTAAAAGTGAGAAATGAAAATAAAACCATTACAACTGATTTCACAGGCATAAGTCAATTATAACAGACTATTACAAGTTGAATTGAATAACTGGAAGAATTGAAAGATTTTCTAAAAACATACAAGCTACTGAATCATGAAAAAATAAAATATCTGAAAACATCTAGAGCTGCTAACTCAATGAATTGGTAATCAACACCCCCCCAAAAGCCCAGGACAAGATGGCTTCAGTATAGAATTCTATTAACCATATAAGTAAGAATTAATAACAATTCTCAATAATTTTCAAAACTTGAAGAGGAGGAAACATTTTTCCAATTCATAATAGTGTCACCTAGGTTCCATTTGACCCAGCCATCCCTCTACTGGGTATCTTTCCAAAAGAATTAAAAGAATCATATCACAGTGATATAGGCGAACCTATGTTTATAGCAGCACAGTTTGTAATAGCTAAAACTTGGAAACAGCCCATTTGCCCATCAGTTGGAAACTAGATAAAGAAGACATGTCTTGTCTATAAAATGGAATACTACTCAGCCATAAAGAATGATAAATAAGATTCATTCATAAGAAAATGGATACATATTAAGGCTATACTCCTAAGTGAAATAAATAAGTCACACATGTGTAAATACAGACTAGTTTCTCTGGTGTGAATAAACTATAAACTATAGTATTAACTCAACACATTTTTATACATGAAAACTCCAAGAAAAATGCAAGAAAACAGCTTACCTTTCTGCTGGAGAAGTATTGTTCTGTGAGGACTTAGGCTGTGGTGCTCCTAATGCAAGACCCAAAGCATAGCCTAGTATTGTTGCCGCATCTGCAGTGCCTGTAAAATGAATTCTGAACATGAAGCGCCCTCTTCAGCCAGCTTTGTTACAGATAATAAAAATTAGTTAATTTAAGTGGATTATTTTGGAAAGCTTTTCATAGCACTCTGTACTAGCATTTTCCAG
This sequence comes from Fukomys damarensis, assembly GCF_012274545.1. NCBI lineage: Eukaryota > Metazoa > Chordata > Mammalia > Rodentia > Bathyergidae > Fukomys > Fukomys damarensis. The sequence goes on along the minus strand of NW_022900915.1, from coordinate 27,751,042 downwards.
AACAATAGGAGATATTTTTATGTAGGAGAGAGAAAGACAATAGTAGAAGGGAGTGGAGAGAGAGAGAGAGAGAGAGAGAGAGAGAGATTTTAAGGAATTGGTTCATACAATTATGGGGCCTAACAAGTCCCAAATTGGTAGAGTAGCTCAGAGGGGTTAGAAATTCAAAGGTAGACATTGCAACCTAAAGGGAAGATTTTTTCTTATAGGGGCAATTTTAGTCTTTGCGGTTATAGCTTTACATTAATTGCATGAGGCCCAGCCACACTGTGCAAAGTTTATTACCTGTAAATGTAAACAGTATCATTATAGAAACATCTAGCCGAGTGTTTGACCAAACAGTGGGTGCCATACTTTAGATATGTTGTCACTTAAATAATTAATCATCGCACCTATTATCCAGTCAAGGTTAGAAAAAGTCAGCTAATTTGATTATGTAATTCATTATACCCTACTTAATCTATATATGTATGATAAATATATTTACATTTAACATGAATATAAGAGCAATACTCCATGTTTACTTTAATAATGTACTACATAACGAGATGGTACTTTGACATCATTGCATCCCTAGCCTTAACTGCCAAGGCGGCAGAGAGTGATTACAGTGGGGCTCTCCCCGCATCATGGAGTCATGTGCTTCAGTTGCTATTCGTTAGAGTTAAAAAATAAAAGAAAGTGGGTCAAGGATTTCGCTCAGTGGTTCCACCACTTGCAAGTGTGAAGTTCCTGAGTTCGACCTCTGGTAACCATAAATAAATAAATAATAAACAAACAAATGAACAAATTTTGTTGTTATTCTTTTCTAATACTGCAAACATTTTTTATAAAAGTAAATTAAATATAAATATTCTCTGTTAGTTTTTTGACATGATTTTTTATATGTGGTAGAAAATGAGTATCTCAGTCCAAAATAATGCATATTTTTAAATCACCTTTATATTAAGCATATAGAAACAATTTTATATTTTTCTTCAAAATTACACTTTGATAACCATATAAAAATAGATAATATACCAGAACCAAAATCTATCACAATAGCAAAAAATTATAAATTATCCTGAGAAATATCCAGAATAATTGCTGTGGATACAGTAGCAAAAGACATTGTGAACAAGAAAGACTCCACTACATTCAATTAAATAGCATATCAATTGGCCTCTTTCAAGGAAATTTTCAATTAGTTTAAGAATATCACATGCTACAGAAAGACTGAGCTAATATGTGTAATGATATTGGATGTGATGATTATTTCAGGATTGCATTAATCTGTTACTAAGGAGCCATACAATAAAGTCCTGTCCCCTAATGGATATGAGGCAACAGCATTCATCTGCATACCCAAAGTTTAAAAATACAACTACTTAGCTCTTGAATTCAGCAATTGTAGATTTTTCTCTAGAGAAAAGAACTACAGCCTGTATAGCATGATATGAATATACCGATCTATACATACGTATATAAAAGAATATATACTTAATATACATGTGCATTTATACACAATGTATCCATATGCATGTGTACATATGTGCATAAATGTCTATCTAAAAGATATTTCCAATACCTAGAAAAGGATTTTTCCTATTATTCTATATGTTTTTGGTGGCATTCATATGAACATCAGATAACTTCTCTAGAATTCTAGATTTCAAGTAGCAGATTTAGGGGATCTGGTGTGATTTGTTTTGTTTTGTTTTCCTTTGCTTTGTTTTTCGTTTTGTTTGTTTTTTTTTAAATGCTGCAGAGGGACCAAGCCTGGGGCTTCATGCATGCTTTGTAAGCACTCTACTCATTCTATAACTGAGCTATATCCACATTCTACCACAAGGCCAGTAGTCAGTACACTGTATCTGTTAAAATATACATACCAGATTGAAGAATGGATGAAAATTCAAAATAGACAAGTCACATTGGTGAGGGGAGAACTTGCCTAGATAGATGCCAGATGTGTGTGTGGGAACACTGTCATCAAGAAAGGTTATCCCAAGGATGTATAAAGGCATTCCTGCTATTCCCTGATCTATCTGTCCAAGGGTGAAGAAAGTGATGTATTTTGTTTTGAATGATGATTTGCTTGTCAGGCAGGGACGGAGAGACTTTGCCATGCTGCAAATATCTTTTGAAAAGATAACAGTTTTATTTTTGTTAATGGAATTCAAAGCTTAAATATACAACAAACATGCAATAATCTTTATCAAGTATTTTCCTTCTACAAGCTGTTGCCTCTGTTATGCTTTTGTCTTTTAGATAATATTTCATTTATGTTGAATTTAGTCAAACAGACATCACATTCTTAGAAAAATGCCTTTATAAAGTAGTATTTATGAGACTACTGGAGAAGATACATGTATTATAAACTAAAAGATTCATGTATTATAAACATAAATTTGCATGTATCATTATCTGCGTATACACAAAATTATGTATACTTACGTGTGGTTTTATACATACACATTTACAGTACACACACAAATGAAATACGTACATATACACTCATTTTCCTCTCCTCTATTTTTTTTTTTTTTTTTAGGCAAGATCTATGTAGCCCAGCCTGGCCTCAAACTCAAGATTCTCCTGCCTTTGCTTCCCAAGTAACTAAGAATACATGCATCACTGTGTTTGGCCTCATTTTCCTCTTAACTTTGTATCCTATTGTTCTAACTTTTGCCCCTAGAATAAAAATATTTCTAATGCTCTGGATTATCTCAATTATCAAAGCTTAACTTTTGCATTTAGTTCTATGTCCATTTATTTAGCGCTGTTTACAGTAAATTTGTGTAGCTCTGATTAATTAATTTTCCATTTTAGACCCACTAAATTCTAGAATGTAGGATCATAAGGACAAAGCATTACATAATAAAAACTTGTTTCTTCTATAGTTGGAAATTATACTCATATCCAGCTGTTATATTTTAAAATTATTTAGGTTAGAGGATATTTCTTATATATATTTTTATTTATATGGTTATAAAACAGCATTAAATAAATTTTTGTGCAATAGCATTTGTTATTAGATTAATAGAAATAGGTGATTACTATTAAAAAATATTGAGTATGGCAGGGATAAGGAGAAAAAATGAGAACCAAGACCTGTCATATAAAGGTACAAGATCCCAATAATGAATGTAACTGTACTGTATACCTAAAATGTACCAATAAACTCAATAAAAAAAACATATTCACTATGGGTTTGCAGTTGAATATAGCAAATGCTCTTCTAACATTATTGTGGAAAGTATAGATTACAACATAGTATACCAATGGAAGTTTCCATCTGGTTTGGTTTCCATGGAATGCTATTTGACTCTATAACAAATGAAAAGAGGTCTCTAGAATTATGGGTAAAATTATGGCTGTTCCTTTTATACAGACATATTGACCTATAGCGATACCAGTATCAGTGTGTGATAATTCAACACCATACATCTTAGTTCTTTGAGTCCCCTGCCTCAATAGTGCATGCTTCTGAGACAGAATAAATACATTCATTGCAGAAGTTTTTCCCCTTTCATTCTCTGTACTTCACCTCTCTTAGTTGCTCATTCTAAATGTCAAATATAAGGACACACCTTCCCTAGTTGGAATTTCTACCCATCTATCCTCTTATCATCCTTATCTTTCCATCTCGTTCTTTTCACAATAATCCTTAAAACTCACCAGGACCAATTATCATCTGAAAATTATTTTCATTATCCCAATATCCTCTTATGTCATTACTTATATCTTTATCACCTTAACTTTTGCATTATTTTGCTTTTTTCCCACATAACTCCATCTCTTAGTAAAATTGCAAACCTGTGATAATTATCTCTTTTAAAGTTGGTTGTGGTTGGAGAAAAAAAAAAACACAACCACTAAATTCCCACTGTGAATGCATCATGAATAAATTCAAGAAGATTCTTTTTTTTTTCTCATTGAGTTTATTGGTACATTGTAGGTATTCAGTACAGTTTTCTAATAGCTAAAACTTGGAAACAGCCCATTTTCCCATCAGTTAAACTGGATAAAGAAGATGTAGTTTTTCTATAAAATGGAATACTACTCAGCCATAAAGAATGAGAAATTAGAAACATTTGTATGAAAATGGATACATATTCAAGGAGATTATTAATGTCCCTGATAAACATACGAAGTGCTTTTAGCCTGACTATTTTACTTTTTCCTGGAAAATTCAACTTGTTTCCTTTTTTCCTAGAAATGATAGTCTTAAACTTCCTATTGACTGACATCTGAAAAAGGCAATATTTTTAAACCATTTAATAAAGGTATTTTTTGGTACACTTACCCATACTAAAAATAACTGGTTTCAACGAAAATTATATGATCATCATAAATATCAAACAGAAGGGGAATTCAAGTAGGAAAGAGTAATCTTATCACAAAATCTGACATAAAGTTAAAATAAAGGAAAAAGTTAAATATATGAATTAGATTGATTAGTTCTTGAAAAGAATTTTGTTGCAGCATTTATGGTGGAAGCCATGCTAAAGTGGACTGAACAAAGAATAGGAGATAAAATCAGGAAGCATGAACAATTCCTTCAAAAATTTTGCTTATAAGAAGGTTGCTGAAGTAATAAAAAACAAGACGAATAGCTATATCAATTGTTGTGGTCATCGTTTAAGAATGGAAAAAACTTGAGCACATTTGAGTGCCATGAGGGAGAACCAATGCAAAGTAAGGATTTGCAGGAAGGGGAAAGGCGATCACTAATGAAACAAATTCTCCAAGGAGGAAAGGAGCCACGGAATGTTTACTAGGAGGAGTCACTTCATCTATAACGCGAAAGAAATAAAGAACATTAACGTGCAACTATAGGTGAAATTAATAACTGTGTTTAAAAATTAAAGCAGTTTTATCTTATGACATGTACTTTCCATTCAATGCAGAGTAGAAGAATAAAGTGACAAAAGCCTGAACTCCTTGGGAATTATGGAACAGAATGCACAAAAGTGTGTTTAGGTGAATCGATCAGTTTGAGAGCAAAATTAGCAACTGCAGTTGACAGCCATAAATTCATTTCAGAGCTCATCAACTGTTCTAGGCCATATGAAGCAAAGTGTATAGTTGAGTACATAGATTTATAGTTCTGGGACAGAAAACTGACAGTGAGACAAGATAAAGGGATTAATTAATGCATACTGTGGAAAACAAAAGGAAATACCATAGTTCTCAAATTCAGACCATATATGAAAATTCATAAGAGAGAAATAAGTTCACAAAGTAATTACTCCAAAATATTGTTTCCTTTTCTTTCCAGGCCCATATGATCTGAACATATATGTTCACTAATTACAGGAGCTAATAAACTTGGCCATATAAATCAATACGGATGGTGAATATACAGACAAGTATCACAGAGCGTTTTCAATTTCTTGAGCCAATGGCTTAAATGAGCACTCATTTGATACATCACAGCTTTTCTAGAAATCTTACCTTCAGTTTTTACCTGTGATTTATATTTTCTACCACCGAAGTATGGAAAAGCAAGTAAAAGTGATCCAAGTCCTACTAAAAAGGAAGAAAGTGCAATCCACTTTGTTCTGTTCCCACTGCCTCCATAGTAGGCTATAAATAGCACCATCAGGCAAGAAGAAACGTCATAACTGAGTGTCAGGGCTATCTGCTCGGTGATTGTCAGAATATGGTGTTGTTCAAAATCATTATTGCTCAGATCGATAAGACCAAACACAATACCTAAAATGTAAAAAGAAAAAAACAGGATGATAGAATGTATCTTGGAGACAAATTATATAATCATTGTAATCATTTTGAAGCAAATCTTATTTTATACTGTTAATTTTATTTTTCATCACTCTAAATGTTTACAATCTATAAACACATAATGATCCCTTTTCTAAAACATTACTAGACTTTAACCTCTATGAAATATTTTCTAATTAAAATTTTGAAGTTATTTTTCAACAATCTCTATGAGTAATTTAGAAGATTACTTGTTTTTAAATTTGTTTTTATTAGCACATGCTAATCAATCTCGCTACTTCCTACTATCTGTTTTGTTTTACTCTTTATTTATACTTTGGGTTTCACGTATAAGAAAAATCTGTAATATTTAAGCTTGTTTGTCTGACTTATTTCGCTTAACATTATGGTTTCAAGGTGCAGAGGAGGCTTTGGAGAAAAGGACCCCTTCTACACTGTTGGTGGGAATGTGAACTAGTACAGGTACTGTGGGAATCAGTGTGAGATTCCTCAAAAAATTGAAACTAGGGACCGGGGATTTAGCTCAGTGACACCTCACCTGCCTCACAAGCTCAAGATCCTGAATTTGACCCCCAGTACAGAAAAAAAAAAAACCACAAAACTGAAACTAGAAATTCCATTTGACCTAGTTATTCCATTTCTAGGTATCTTCCTGAAAGAGTTATAAGACCCTATGTTACAGTGATACATGCATATCCATGTTTATAGACACAGCTCAGAATAGCTAAATCTTGGAAATAGTCTGTATGAGAATTATTTGTTGCTGTATCATCTCTTATATTGTTGGTCTTTATTTCAATACACTATATTTCAATTATAAAAAATCATAAGCAATCTAATACATGTTTATCTACTATCTAAACATAGAAATAAAATATCATCTATGATAATAAAATATTAACTATGATGTTGATATGCAACATGTATTCTCAAATGTATTCCTGTCCTTCCTTTTCATAACTAGTTATATCATTGGTTTTCCTGTTCTGAGACACAGTACTCAACACCCACAACTTGTGGTAGTGTCAGTCATAGCAATGGGCTCTGTACCTATTCATTTTCTGTATTAGTCAGTTCTGTCATCAGGACATAATACCTGACTCCCACAACTTAAAGAAGAAGAGGTTTACTTTGGCTCATGGTTTCCAGAGATTCAGCCCGTGATCAGCTGTCTCCAACACAGAAACATCATGGCCAAAGGACATGGCAAAGCCGTCTAGTTCATGGGGTGCCCAGGAAGCAGAGCAAGGGAACAGTACCCAAGAGGAAGAGACAAGGGATTAGATACATGAATAATATCCAAGGCATTACTCCTAGACCCTCAAGGGTATTACTCTGAGGTATTACCTCCATGACCCCCCCCCAAGTCACGCAGAAGTGTGCTGCACCAATCCCCTGGAAGGCACCCAAGTCACTCAATTTGACACAATAAAGCTTAACGATCACACCAGTATTCCCTATTCTGAATTTTACCATTTCTGATGATCTTAAACCTTGTTTGAAAATTATATTCAGTGAAAAACATAAGGAACTGTTTTACATGTTCTTCAACATTAAATAAATGGTACTGTACATTTCTATCTATCATTTAGCATACCAACAGGAAGAATAATCAGACTAAGTGTTTGAACATAGAATAAATTGATATAAGGGAATGGTTACAAAAGTAAGACCTTTATTAGAGTGAAAAGGGAAAAGCATTACTAAGTAAGTCACAATATGTGTAAATGCTGTTGGACCACAGGCTTTTGTTACCACTGCTGTTGTTTGGAGCTGCTATGCCAATCTTGCTTTGAGGAAGCCAGGAACCCACTTTCCTCCCAGTGCTGTGAGAACCAGTCTAGTTACCTGCTGCTTCTGCTGCCTCAAGGTTGCCAGAGCCAGAACCCATGAGCTCAGGGCTACCAAATCACTCCCTATTGCTGCTATTAGAATAACGTTTATTCCTAGGCTTAAATCCAGAAGCCTGAAGTCACCTAGAAGTTCTCCTGCTGTCACAGCTCTGCACAGAAAAAATAATAGAGGTTTTCTTCTTCCGCCTTTGATGTCAATGTCCCAGACTTTTAGTGGCAAGTCCTAAGTGAAAGCCAGCAGGAGCTCGGGGAATACGGTTTACAGACTTTCATCACCATGCAAATAGGAGGGTGATCAGAGCACAGCACAGGCGTTTAAGGCCAACAAGGCAAAAAAAAACTTCAGAGCTGATCCTGTGGACTACTCAGGACACTCCATATTTAAACATCCATACCAAATAGAAACATCATCATGCTTTTCCCTAATGTGTTTTAATCATCTCCTTACAAAGATGCCTTCCCTCTGTCCCAAAAGAGGCATGTAATACAATCAGTTACCATATTCATCCCCAGGCAATGTTAATCCTTCTAGTTATGTCACAAAAAACTAAATGCCAAAGTTAACTGCTAGTAATAAAGCCAATATATCATAGGACTAGAACTACATTTGTGTAGGAATTTTATAACTAAACGCACTATTGCAATGTTTGTAGATATTACTAGTTAAATAAATTAATATTATGAGGACACAAGAGATTGAAAACCTTATTGCACTCAGGGGAAGAATTTTCTTCAATTCACTGTAGACTGAGCCAATAATGGACAAGGCAAGAAATAAGTCTTGTTATTAACTGTGTCCATGTCCAGAGAGGGAGTCTTAATCTGCCTTCTCATTCAAGCACATTCTATAACTTACACACAAATTTATAAGATTATCTACCATAAATAAAATATGAACAGAAAAACAGAATGAGAGGAGATAAAGAACTGGAATATATATACATATATATAATAAATATATAATATATAAACACATATACACGTAAACAAAAATATAGGAGGCATATATTTGTGTGCATATAGATAAAAACAAATAACAGAAATTCCCTAGCTCTATAATTTTGTCACCAAGTTGTTATGAAACCAGTTTTTCATTGATAGCTTCTTTCTCCCACAGCTTAACCCTCTTATACCTCTTGATCCCGAATAACACGCACACATTGCTATCTCAAAGCACATTCTTCATCTTGTGGGACAGCATCCCAAATATGTTCATTTTGTCCCAGCTTCAGTCTTGTGCTCACAGGACATTAGAATTATCTACAACGCCAACACTTCTGTATTTTTAGATATGTGGTAAGGTCAGTGATTGCTTGAGCATTAACCACCTACTGCGCTTCTTTTGCTATAAAATGAGTTCCTTGATTAGAACCAATGTGATGGTTAATAGGATCACAATGACACACAAATCATCTATTAAGTCCAATTATGGTAGTGCTTGCAAAACACTGACAGCAAAAGCAGAGACAAAACAAGTACCTATTTAGTGAGGACACAATATTCCAATGCAGTAGTGGGAGATATCATTAAAAAGCTCTTCATGTTGTCATTACAAGAAAATTTTTATTACCGCTACATATAGAAAAGGTATAAAAACAGATAGCATATAGTTAGCTGTCTTTTAGATTTAAGTATGTGTCAAAATAAGAACTCTGCTCATCACACAGAATTTTACCCATTTTTTTGTGAAAAAAAGGAGCAGCGTAGAATTTACAAGTTTATAACTAAATACAGCCCAGCTTAGATGAATAAGCTTAATAATATGTCAAAAGGGAGTGAGAAGAATTGTGATAGATAGATGGGACAAGAACCATAAGCTGGAACTATCCCAGGTAAGGCAGATACAGAAAACCGATTTAAACACTAAGTTAAACAGGTTCCCCACACTGTTAGGCAAGTAAATAAATGAAGCACAGGAGAACTTCATGAGGATGAAAAATAGAATTCTATTACGATGATTATCACTGTACTACTTCAACTATGAAATGAGTAGGATCAAGTAAAATAAGAAAATGAAGAAATATGAAAAGAAATATGTCCCCCAAATATAATATTCAAAATGTTTTAAATCAAGTAAGCAAAAATAAACAAAATCATCAAGAATGGTACTGTAGCATCTTCCTGGTTTGGCACAAACATAACTTTTTAAATATTGCCTTTTACGATGTAAAATATTGAGATATACTTGAATGTTCTCCTTTTCTTTTTTTTTTCAGCTTTAATTGAGTTTATTGGTACATTTTAGGGATACAGCACAGTTACAGTCATTGTTGGGATCTTGTATGTCTACATGACAGGTCTTAGTTCTCATTTTTTCCCCTTGTCCCTGCCCTCCCTTTATCCCCTCCTCCCCTCCCCATCTACAAACACTTTATTTCCATCTTTTCATTATGTCACATTTTTTTCTTTTGTCTTATTACCCTTCCCCTACCCATTTCACCTTCCCTACACCTTTAGCCCCTTTCTTCCCATTTCACAATGTCAGCAATCTTATTAGGATCTTATGTATTATTGCAGTTTATTCACACCAGATAAATTATTCGGTATTTTCACATGTGTGACTTATTTATTTCACTTAGGAGTATATCTTAAATATGTATCCATTTTCCTATGAATGAATCTATGCTCTTGTTCTTTGTGGCTGAGTAGTATTCCATTTTATAGAAAAACAACATCCTCTTTATCCAGTTTCCAACTGAGGAGTAAATGAGCTGTTTCCAAGTTTTAGCTATTACAAACTGTGCCGCTATAAACACGGGTGTGCATACATCACTGTGATATGATTCTTTTAGTTCTTTTGGAAAGATAACCAGTAGAGGGATGGCTGGGTCAAATGGAACCCCCAGTCCTTTTCCATAGTTTGCCAATCTGTTCATTATGTTTTGAGTAATATTAAATTAAGTAATTTAATCTACCCATCCTACTGAAAATGAAAGCATCAAAAATAATTCTGTATCTGTTTAGAGGTATGTAAGAGTTTGTTTTGTTGTTTTTGTTTTTGTTTTTGACACAGGATCTTACTATGTAGTTGAAACTGACCTGGAACTTACTATGTAGCCCAGGCTGGTCTCGAACTCATAACGATCCTCCTGCCTCAACTCCAGAGTGCTAGGATTACAGGCATGCACCACCACACCCCGGCCGTCAAGAGGTATGTAAGAGTTAACCAAGCAATTAAAAATAAAGGGGACAAGATACAGAAAATGAAAGAAACCAAGAAATGTAAGTTTTGCCTTAAATACATGACTTCAGTCAACCTAATTTAAACAATTATGTTACTGCATTTCACAGGAAGGAGCTCTCATTCTGTATTTGCATTAGCAATAAGGATATTAGTGCTTTAAAATATAATCAGAATCAAGATTTACTATGTACAGGTACAAATTTCCTATGATGTGATCATTATGTATATCTAAAGTGTACCAATAAAATTGTTTTAAAAATCTTTTGGATAAGACAAAAATTCAAAGTATTATATGTTTAAGGAATCATATCCTCTGTCAAAAAAATTTACTGGCTTTAGTTTAATAAGAAAATGAGAATGAATCTCATGAGACTTAAAAAAGAAGGCTTAAGAGTTAGGCCTTACATTCCCATGTTGGGAATACTCACAGTATTAGGTGCTTCCGGAAGTCACATAAAAATTTAGAAGAGTTCCAGTGAGAAGGCCAATGGAGACAAACAATGAAGCTGAGAAACAAAGACGTCAAAGAATCTTTTTCATAGGAGCAATTCTTACTACTATTTTCCCTTCAAAAAAATCATCAAGCTAAAGAGCTTTACTAGTTCCAGTCTGGAGAGCAAGCCTTTATCCCATGGACTTCAGGGGACTTACAAGATCCAAATTATTGCCTTCTTCCCCTGAACCTCAGAGATTCAGGTCCACTTAACACTGCAAAATGCATTTAGTCTTTGTGATGGTTAAGCTTGTCTCTGTCAACCTGACCAGTCTGGGAGCCACTAAGATTAGTATAGCACACCCCTGGTGTGTCTGAGTGGGTCATGGGGGCACAGCCATGGTTACCAGATCTGGGCCTTTGCCCCTGCTCCTGTTCTGCTTTCTGGCAGCCATGAACTCAGCAGCTTTGTTTCACTGTGTCTTTCCACCATGATCCTTCTGCTTTGGGGCCACCTGGCCGTGGGTGAATCCCCTGAAGACACAAGCCAAACTACATCTCTCCTCCTTTAACTTGTGGGGGGCTGGTATTGTGTCTCTTTTGGGACAGCTGGTTCATACACTGTGTTTTCAATAATATCAAGTCTGAACTGTTCCAGAGTTGTTAATAAGTATAATGCTTGCAAGACTTAAGGCAAATGCAGTTATGAGCCCTTAGAAAAATCAAAAGAAAGGTGCTTTCCGGATACAGTTATGGAAGAGGCAGAAGATATACACTCCTATTCCAAAAGTAAACAACAAGAAAATAATAAGGATTTGAGCCAAAATCAGCAGGGAGAACATGAAATCTTAAATCTTCATTTCCAACATTCAAGGTGCAGTACGATTGATGTAGACTCAAGAACTTGGGCAGCCTTGCCTCTGTGGCTATGCTGAATACTGTAAAGCCTCTCTCGCAAGGCTCGGACAGTCCATGGGCCTCCCCCAACAGTGCTTTCACACCGCTGGCTCCCTTTCTTCGGGTGATCTCCACTGCAGCTTGTGCTTCACTCTCAAGGATCCTGTCACAGGGTATTTTAGGGACACCAGCCCTGCAATGCACCTCCTGGCTTCCCAAGGCTTTCTTTCTAAATCTTAGCGCAAGCATCCCTCATCCCATTATTCTTTCATTCTGCATGCTTGCAAAACCAGCATCGAACCAGTGTTAAAATCTATCACCAGGACAAGTTATATCTGGGCCCACTTGCAACAGCTTCTGAGTACCTTGTTGGCTAAACAGAGAGATTATGTCCTTGTTTGTTTATTCTTTGAATAAAGAAGGGCACCTCAGAGGTTTTTGGTTTTATTTTTGTTTTGTTTTTGTCTTCAAAACAATTTCCTATGTCTACACCTTTGAGACTATATTGTCTTCAGCCTTGCCAATTTCTAATATTCCCTGCAAGAACCTTTCCCAATATTCCTCCTATACAAGCACTTGGGTTCTTTTTGTGGCACTAGTAACGGAACCTTCTTTAGCAGCTCCTGTAAACATGTTCCTTTGCCAGCCAAAGTATAAAATTTTAAAATCTTTTGCTATGCTCCTATTTACTCTTGATTCTCACTGTAAATTAACTAAAAGCATCCAATTATTCTCATGCCATTGCCTGAGTGCTATGCTGCCTTGAAATGTCCTATGTCACATAAAGTTAATAACTTGAAGGCATCAGGATATTAGCAAAATGCACCCAAATTAATTGCTATGTATAACATAGAAAGCCATTAATATATTTCCAATAGAACCATCATTTTCATTTGAAGCCTCATCAGCATAACCTTCACTGTTCTCATTTGTATTTGCTCATCCGTCTTTGAGCCTCTGTCCATGATCAGCTGGCTGTATTGTTTTGAGGCTGACAGTGAAGTAGGACACCATGGTGCTACATCTACAGATAGGAAGTGAAAAAATAAAATAAAGAAGATGCTGAAACGCCACAGTATTCTTCAAGGATACTTCCTAAAGGTTTCCATTCATTGATTTACTAAACAAATACTCCTTACCTACACTGCTGTCCGTCAGAATTGTACTTAACTATTCAGGCATAAAGTCAAACGACTTCCTCCAAAAATCAGGGACAACCTCAAGACAAACCAATCACCACTTCTTTACTACTTTTAAACGGTTCTTTTCTTTTGCATCATTTTTCTTGCATACATTTAAGCATAGCATTTGGGAGCAAAAAGAGGGCACATCTGGCAGATTTCCGTGCCACCGGTTTAAAGAGGCTAAAAAACAGTTTGGATACAGAGGAAATGATGAGAGCTATGGCCAAGTATTCAAATCCTGGCCCGTTTTAGGCATGAAACTCGCCTTCTTCAAACAGTGTAGGCAAAAATAAACACCCTCACGTTTCCTTCTTTTGGAAGCCCCACCACTCCCCCTCCCTTTACAGACAAGGGCTCCACATCCGGACAGAGCTTGGTTCTTCTAGAGTGTCTCAGAATTGTGGGCAGAAGCAGAACCAATCCGAAGGTCAAACACACACAGTTTTCAACTTTATTTTCGCCTCCAGAAGACTGAATCCAACTTAGAGCTGGTAACCAAAGGAAGTTAAATGACATCTTTCCACCTATCTGGCGGCCAAAGCCCTATCACCCCGAAATGTAGAGTGGACTGTGTCAATCGGGTACCTGAGAAGGCGAGGCAAAGGTAGGGGCGCAACTGGTTAACTTGCCTTGACTGCAATCACGATGAAGAGCCTATCAGAGAACACGGCCTCCCTGCAGGCCCCGCGGAGCGCCTGCTGCACACCCGTTCGCCCCCAGTCTGCCCTGCTGCTTGCACAGCCCAGGGTCCACCTCAGGGCTCTTTCCTCACCAGAACGTCTCTGCCCCTTGGGCTCACCTTGAGATACGAGCAGGACGCAGTAGAAAGCCATAAACCATCGAATGCTGTTAAAACGCTGGCAGCATGCGATAGTTATGCAGCCCAAGCCACACGGCCCCTCTGAAGGGTCACCTGGTACCACCTGTGGCTCCTTCTTCTTGAGGACGGAAAGCTTGGCTCTCTTCTTTTTGGAGGAGCGAGTAAACTTTATCATGGCGTCTTCCTCTTCAGCCTGCGAGGCATTAGCGGTCCGTGAGGGCCTAGGCCCAAACTTCTCTTTCTCCAGGGACTCCAAGGTCACAGGGCGCAGGGTGGGGATTCGCTGCATGGCTGCAGGATAGGCCCTCCCTGCTGCCCAGGCTCCAGAGCGAACGTTGCTTCTTGGGCAGGAGGCAAACGTCCCGCGCAGTACTGACCGTTGCCCTGGGCCAACATCTAAGGCTGTTTTCCTTCTCTGCTTCCACAAGGGGAAAGGCCAAATGAAGCAAAACAAAAAGTTAGAACTCAATTCTGCTAATTGCCAATACACACAGGGAGTACTACAGTAATGTTAACGAAGTCAAAGCATTCCTGCATTTATTTTTTACTCATTAGGAAGCAAGGAAAAAAAACTGTAAAGTTGGGACCATGAAATTGTCATTGTCCCAGATTTACTTTATTGTGGCATTTTTCCAACTAGACCATCTCACTTGACACAAATTAAAATTTGCTGAAGCACTAAAAAGATTAGAAGGGGAAAAAATACTTCCAACACAAAGAGTTTAGAAAAGAAAAATATTTCAATGCGTGCCCTCAAATAAAAGGTTTCACATGAATAAAATACTATCCTAGAAACTTTATTCCTACCACAGAACTGAAAGGATTATTTTCCTCCCTAACTGAAGGCACAGAACCCATAGGATGATTTATTTTCCTAGGTGTAAAAATCTCACCGGAGAGAAAGACAGTAGAGACATCATTGCAGGATGTGAAACTTGTTTTATGTCAAAACACAATGTTTTATTGGCTTCCTTTTCTTAGGCTAACTATAAGCTATTTTATCTATACATTTGGAGAGGATGTCTTTCCTTCCTATGGATTAAATGTGTTGTCAAAAACAATCCAGCTCTTCAACAAGTCTTCGTGCTGCTGAGAAAATGCCAACCTGGTAGACAAGGAGAAAAACCACCTAAAACTATTAACCTGAAAACTGAATTTGATTCAACAAAGCTACATGCTTGTCAGTGAGCGTCTTGTCAAATGAACATTCATTCCGTAATTAAGAGCTACATTCTAGCTTTCCATGTTCATCAAACTCAACTTCTTTGGTTCCTCATATTGTTTTATAACATCAAGAAGCATAAAGAAAACAGAATTGTGATGAGTGAGGAAATGGAGAAGGGTGAAAACCCTTATTTTTGTCCTTTGGTGTCATACTGGCCACTGCCTGGGTGGAGTGCGGAAAAGAGCTCTGTTAAAAATAAGTAATACTGTACTGTATACCTAAAAAGTACCAATAAACAATGAAAAAAAATAAGTAATACTACAAGTTTCACTTCTACTCAGAACTTAGGCAGCCTTTCCATGTTCCCTCCCAATTTAGCGTCAACAAATCTGGATATATAAATATTATATTTTGAGCCCATCAGAGAGCTATATTTACAAAGATAACAGATAAATTTACTCTAATAATGAGCAATCATAAAATAAAATAGGAATATTTGAGATCTTAATGAACTCTTAAATGCCAACTGCAGGCACTACAACAATGAGATGTTACTTCATATCCACACAACATCCATAATGAAAAAGAAAGACAATAACCAGTGTGGCCAAGGACAATAACCAGTAGTGCAATTAAAACCTTCAAATGTGGCATGTAGGAATTTAAAATGCAGGCTCTTTGGAAAGCAGTTGGAAAATCCCCCAAAATGTGAAACAGAAGAGTTACCATAAATGACCCAGCAATTCTACTGCTGAAATATGTGATCAATGAAAATTAAAACAGATGAAAACTTACACACAAACGGAACAGCAGAACTGTGGATAGCTACCAACATTAGACTCAACCAAAGTGCCCATGATGTAATGAATGGATACCATATAGTATATCTGAACAAATTCAGCAACAACAACAAAAAAAATGATGTACTGGCTCCTGCTACACCACTGATGAATCTCAAATACATTACACTACTTGAAAAAAGCAATTCACAAAAGACACCATGTTATATGATTCTGTTTGTATGAAGTATCTACAAATCTCTAATAGAGAAAATGGATTAATGATTGACCATGGCTGGGGTGAGAACACTGATGGACGAGAAGTGAGAGAGGGTTTAGGAGGTTGATGATAAATATGGTTTTTAAAGTGACATGTATATTTTAAAATCAAATCATGACAATGGCTGAACAAATTTAATGTGGAAGTGTTTCATAGTTAAGAAAGCCTTACAAAGCAAGTCCTAAGTAAGAACTTATTGAAGCACATTATTGGCTTAAAAAATTAAATGGAAATAAATATAGCAAACCTTTGGGATATTGCAAAACCAGTATGAAGAGATACATTTATAAAAACAAGCACCTACATTAAAAAGAATAAAGATGTCAAATAACCTAGTTATGCAGCTTGAGTAACTAAAAAAGCAAGGATACCAAATTTTAAAATTAGTGTGTCATGTCTTGTGCCCAGATGTCCTCCCAAAGCCTCATGCATCATTAGTAGGGCTTTTTCAGCAGTGGCTGGATCTGGAGTGTGTGATGCTGGGATGGATTCACTGTGTAGTGCTAGGATCATGGGTGCTAGGACTATGGCTGAGAGTGCTACCCACCCTGAGTAGCCTGGATAAGATGTAAGGGATAGAAAGAGATGTGGCCATTCCTTGTTGCTTTCCTACCTTCTGTCCCCCATGAACTGATTTTTCTTCTGCAAAGCCACCCTGCCTTGGAGCCAACCAATTATAGATTGAAACCTCTACAAATTGTGTAACTAAACCTTTCCTTCCTTCACTTGTGGCAGTTGGGTATTTTGACTCAGTGAGAAAAATAACTAAGACATGGTGAAAAAACAAAGAATAGATCAGAACACAAATAAATGGAGATGAAAAGGAATACAACAGATGAACAAAATGAAGGGTTGGTATTTGAAAATATGAACAAACCCAACAAACATTTAGTAAAACTAAAAATAACATCTATAGAGAGAAGAGCAAAATGAATAAAATCAGAGATGAAATGAAGATATAATAGCTAGCTAGAAATACAAAAGATAATAGAAAGTATAATAGACAACTTATAAACTAAAAATTGGAAAACTTAGAAGAAATAGATACATTTGTTATATATAACCAACTGAACCATGAAGACACAGAAAACTTACATAGGCCAATAACTAGAGAAGAGTTTAAATGAGTAATAGAAAGTTTATTAGCAATAAAACAAAAGAAAGCATGTCATATGGAGTGAATGAGATACAGACTTTTCATCTCATTAACTTCATCCCGTTAACTTACTTCCTACTTGGGACTGCTCTTTTTAACACTCTGATCCTTAGTTCCTCATCTGCAAAGTGAAGATATTAATTAAGCTATCTGGGGTTATTCTGAGTACCAGAAGCAGTATTTAATAAGTGCTTTGTCCCACTCATGCCATATAGTAGATAAGGTAATTGTTTTTTCAAAGTATTAAAATCATTAGCCTCTTTGTTAAAAAAAAAAAGTATGTGTAGCTCTCTGAAAATTAAATCCATTCATTAGAGGGTAGAAAAGCTGACTCAGTTAAGGGGGAAAATAAATCAGATTTTCTCACAAAAAAATGAGAGAGAAGATAATGATGGACATATTATCACTGCCTAAATCAATGTTTGCCATCACATATATTAAAGGTAAGGGTTAAGGTATCATCCGAAGAGAGTAAAAAGCTGTAGGAATGAGTTTTACATCTTTCTGAATCAGCTTCTTAGACAACCATCTACTGTGAGAGGAAAAAAGATGAAAACAAAACATTACAATATTTAGATGCTGCAGAATTCCTTCTTAATCAAAATCTTTGTGGAAACAAAGGGCATCAGAAGAAACTGAGAGAACTGAGGTGAGAAGTTGTTGATGAGGGGTTCTTCTAAGGGGAATGTACACTTGTAGGAAATAATAGACTTTAAAAATAGTGTGGTTTAAAACTATTCAGAACGATTCCTTTGTTGCATCCTTCAATTTTGAAAACAAGACAAACATTTAAAAAGCATGGAAATTATTCTGACATTTATTAAAACATTAAGAGAAGAGAAATTGCTATCAACTTCAAATAAAATAAAGAAAAATGGAGACGTAAAACAAAAAAACAGATCAAGGTCATACTTGGTACCTTTTTTGTTTCTGTAACACCGTAGCACAAGTTGGAAATTTATACAGAAGAGAAATGTATTTCTCACAGCTCTGGAGGCTGGGAAGCGTGTGACCAGAAGGTGCCTCTGTAACAGGCTGAATGGCATCAGATGGCAGACAGCACACAAGAGAGGGGGAGAGTGAGGCCAGGATCTCCAGAGTGGGCGAGTCCCGAGAGAGGGGTCTGAGTGCGGCTTCCCTAGTTTTCCCTGCTCCCTCCAAGGGCAGAGCCCCCAATGTCCTAAGCACCCTTCTACCTCTTCAACACCACGACACTGCTGACCAGTCATCTTGCACCTGCACCTTTAAGTACACTCAAACCGCACCTAAATCGTAACAGGGGTTACTGTTACATCACTTTGTCTGTGGTATTATCTTACAACATAAGTTTGTGGGAGAAGAAGTTTTGTAGTTTCTTTGGTTTGCTAACACATTTTGCAAGCTTCTGTTTCTGTCTAAAATTTTAACTCCCTCCTAAGAACCTGGTTGTCAATAAGGATTTTTTTTTCTCTCCACTTTATCAGAGGTACTAATATTTTAAAAGATTTCATTTGCTGCCACCTAGAGGGAATATATTTCATGTTTATGCCTAATCTAAAAGAAATGCCTTTCAACATTGAAACGTCATTTACTTTTACTTTTGTTACTTAAATTTTCAATCCAGAAAATACTCAATTATAAAATTATTTTACTTTCCTAATCATGCTTCTAGTACTATTTCAGATTTGAATTACAGTTATTAATTATGTATAGTATACATTTTTGTGTATATTGTGCTAGCTTCTATAATAGCACACAATATATGTGTTAATTTGTGTTTTAAGGCAGAAAATTAAAAAGAAAAAAAATGAAGAGGCCAGGTGTGGTGGTACATGCCTGTAATCCCACCATGTAGGAGGCTGAGGCAGGAGGATCACTGTGCATTCGATACCAGCCTGGGCTACATAGTGAGACCCTGTCTCAAAAAACCAAAAAAATAAAAATAAATAAATAAATAAATAAGAAGAAAAAGAAAAAAATGTAATCTCGTTTAATTATCAATGTCTGATTGGCAGACATTTTAAAGCATGGATTGATTATATGCATACTGGTAACTAAAAAGCCTAAACTGGACTAAAGTTAGATTTTTAGATGAATGATAATTTATATTCAATTAAACTTGACTGAAGGGAACATTTATTTTCTGTATTTTGTCATTCATACAAATAAAGAGGTTCTCTATTACACTCCCCAGGAAGGAGTATTAAGTGCTTCTAGCTCCTGTATGGGATTATTTATCTAAGAGGTGAAATTGGGCAGAGAACAGAGAGCATTCAGAGCCCTGGTTTGCAGTTATCCATCTACTCTGGTAGATAATCCAGTTTGAAAAAGTAACAAGGATATTTTCTCTTCAAGTCCTGGTTGTGCTCTTCAATCTAGCTTTTCCTGCAATAAAGCTGATATTTTGATCCTTATTTAAGGAAAAACTATATATTTTTTTCAATGGATTCAGATCTCAAGGACACGACAGAGTATAATTAACTTCAGCACAGAAACCCAGTATTTTGGATATATTTGTGTGAATCAAGTTGCAATTGAATTTGAAGAACTAGAATCACTGGAAAAAGGTCTCCCCGCAAAGGATTTTAGAATGAGATTATAAACAGAAAATCCATGGAATGTCAATTGAGCTGACAGTGATAAACTTACTGATAAAAGTTACTATATCTAAGTAAAGTCAGTCTCAAGAATTTCAGAGCAGAAGCTGGGATATAGCTCAGCAGCACAGTGACTTCCTGGCGAGCGCAAGGTCCTGAGTTCTGTCTCTGGTACCAAAAACTAAAACTAAAACTAAAAATAAACTCAGAGCTGGGCAGCCTATATTCTTTAAAAGTTTTCATCCTGATTCAAGGTTCTAGAGCACATTATAAAAACACTTTTCTTTACATATCTTGGTAACAAGTTAACCTAAATGGCCATGAAACTGAAAACTTGAAAAAAAAAATGGGAATTTACCATTTAGTGACAGTCTATTCCTAGCTTATGTCCTGTTAAAAAATGCACTGGTGGCCTGTCTTCTCTCCTTGGCCTACTTCATCTTTCTGCTGTTTAATGTTCATCTCAAAGGCACTGGGCTGCAGAATGCAGTTTAGAGGTTTTCTTTTCTTTTTCTTTTCCTTTTTTTTAGTTTAAAGGTTTTTCTGGTCAATAGTTCTTTGCCATGCTTGGTCAATGGAAAGGTAGATGCACAAAGCCAGAGATATGGTTTGGGTGTGTTTCTCAAAGGCTCACATGGTGGGAGCTGGAGCCCCGTGTAGTAGTGTTAAGTTGGCAGGACTTTTAAGGGATGCAGCCTAGTAAGACCGGCCCCTCCACTCTGTCAGGGTTCATATCTTCTCTGATTTCCCTCTGTGACAAGAATTCTCACATAATGCTGCCCACCACACTGTGATGTCGCCATGGTTGCCCTCACCAGAGGTCAACGAGAGCTACGTGATCTTGGACTTCCAACCTTCAAAACTGCAATCTAAATTAACACCTTTTCTTTATAAAGCACTCAGTCTGAGGCATTCAGTTATAGTGACAGAGAACAGCTAATACAGCATCTCCTTCTGCCTTTACAGTTTCTTGAGGAACCTCTGTACCTTCCCCAGGACACAGATTCTGCCGTGTCTCTCCTGACCTACTGCAACTCTGACCTCTTGCTCCCTCTATCCAGCTTAGTGAAGGCAGCAGCTTCTTTTGTTCCTAATCTTGAGAATTCTTCAGTGTCCCTATGTGGTTTCTCAGTCTCTCCATCAGCTATTTTACCAATTATTGCTTTACATTTCTATTTAAAAAGAACTCATCTCTGGTTCCTGGTTTTTCCTCTATGACCCCAACAAGCATATGTGCTTGTATTGTTGGTTCTGTTTCTGATTACATCTCCAGCACCTTCCTAGGAAAGAATATTTGGTAAAACTAAGGAAGGCCTCAGAAAGCCTTTTATGTTGATAACATGGTACAATGAAGATTTAAGAAGAGGCCCACATGAGCAGGATTAATGTTTGACTTGCAGATGTTTCAGGTACAGGGCAATAAAGAGCCCACGTGTTTCCCTACATCGTGTCCCGGAATCTGGGTGCCCATTGATAGAATCCACTGACTAAGAGGAGGGACTCCACAAGCAAGATAGAAGGACAAAAACCTGGGCTATCACAGTAAAAATAGGGAGGACCAGAAATACTTTGCAATGTCATTGCATTTAGATTGAACTGATCTGTTATGTGATAGAAGAAGGAAGATGCTCCCTCTATCCAGCTTAGTGAAGGTAGCAGCTTCTTTTGTTCCTAATCTTGAGAATGCTTCAGTGTCCCTATGTGGTTTTTCAGTCTCTCCATCAGCTATTTTACCAATTATTGCTTTACATTTCTATTTAAAAACAACTCATCTCTGGTTCCTGGTTTTTCCTCTATGACCCCAACAAGCATATGTCCTTGTATTGTTGGTTCTGTTTCTGATTACATCTCCAGCACCTTCCTAGGAAAAAATATTTGGTGAAACTAAGGAAGGCCTCAGAAAGCCTTTTATGTTGATAACATGGTACAATGAAGATTTAAGAAGAGGCCCACATGAGCAGGATTAATATTTGACTTGCAGATGTTTCAGGTACAGGGCAATAAAGAGCCCACGTGTTTCCCTACATCGTGTCCCGGAATCTGGGTGCCCATTGATAGAATCCACTGACTAAGAGGAGGGACTCCACAAGCAAGATAGAAGGACAAAAACCTGGGCTATCACAGTAAAAATAGGGAGGACCAGAAATACTTTGCAATGTCATTGCATTTAGATTGAACTGATCTGTTATGTGATAGAAGAAGGAAGCAAGAATTTTATGCCATTTTCAGAATTCCATAGGTGTGCACAGGATTGGGCCAAATAGTAATCATTTTGGTCCCCGAGGACCATATTATCTCTGTCATAGTTGCTAATGTAGTAGCAGAAAGCAGCTAAACACAACACACTAATGAATGAATGAATGAATGAATGAGAGTATTTTTAATACAATTTTATTTATAAAAATGGGCAATAGGCAGGATTTGTCCTTGGGCCAAAATTTATTAGCCTCTCTTCTATTAAAAAACAACACATATGTGATCCTAGTGATTATGTAAAATGAATGAGTATTTTTAATACAATTTTATTTATAAAAATGGGCAATAGGCAGGATTTGTCCTTGGGCCAAAATTTATTAGCCTCTCTTCTATTAAAAAACAACACATATGTGATCCTAGTGATTATGTAATCCAAAGATTTATTTTAAATTGTAAAATTACTATAAAGGTGAGTTACAGAGTGCACTGTGAATATACAATAAAGATCTACATTCAACTAAAAAATGCCTCAAAAGTATTTAATCTAAGGCAGGATTTGTCCTTGGGCCAAAATTTATTAGCCTCTCTTCTATTAAAAAACAACACATATGTGATCCTAGTGATTATGTAATCCAAAGATTTATTTTAAATTGTAAAATTACTATAAAGGTGAGTTACAGAGTGCACTGTGAATATACAATAAAGATCTACATTCAACTAAAAAATGCCTCAAAAGTATTTAATCTAAGATCTGAAGAATGAACAAGAGGACAGATTAGTTTCAAGAATATTCTAGCAGAAGTAACAGCTTACATTAAGCCCTAATAACAGGAATATAGTGCCTCCAAGGAATTTAAAAATCAAATAAACAGAGTTCAAATGGGCATGACCACTCATTCATAGGAAAATGGATACATATTGAGGATACACTCCTAAGTGAAATAAATAAGTCACGCATGGGTAAATACCGAATCGTTTCTCTGGTGTGAAAAAGTACATAAGATCCAATGATATAATGGACAATGTGAAATAGGAAGAAAGGGGCTAAAGGTGTAGGGAAAGTGGGAATGGTAGGGGAAAGCTAATAAGGGAAAAGAAAAAGATATGAGAAAATGAAAAATGGAAATGAAGAGTCAGGAAATGAAGTCTTTGTAAAGGGGGAGGGGAGGAGGGGTGAAGGGAGGGCAAGGACAAGGGGAAAAAATGAGAACCAAGACCTGTCACGTAAGGTACAAGATCCCAGTAATTAATGTAACTGTACTGTATACCTAAAATGTACCCATAAACGCAATGAGGAAAAAAAAAGAAAACATGTGGGCAATGTGGTGATTTTACAAAGATTTTATACATAATTAGAAAAAAACTATAAAATATACTGAGTTCTAGTCTATACAAAACTGTCTTGAAATTTTTTAAAGCTAAATAGTATGAAAATCATTTTTTTCTCTAGGTGTGTTTTTCAGAGTGTTCCCTCACTTCACTCAAAGAATGTTTTAGGTATGTTCCTTAGAAGGTAATGGTATGTTCCTTAAGAAGGTAATGGCAACTTTTTATTGGATATGATCTGAGAAACTTCTCCCACTATGCACAAATAAATTCTGTGTACTCTAAATTCTAATCTGTAGTGCCCCACCACCCTCCTTCATAAAATGACCCATTATATAAGGGTTACCTACATAGATGTTCTCCAGTGTAAGAAGTTCAAATCACCATCTGCTTTTGTAGGAAATCTGAGTCTTTAGCAGGTTCACCTCCTCCATGGATATTTGTGATGATTCTGGAGATTACTAACACACTGAGTAGAACTTACTGCAAGATATGATTTTTTAAAAGCTACAGAATAACTGCTATTATTTGTCTCTGGAATGATCTCCAAATGCTCATGTGTGAAAGGCTTTTTCCTCAAGAGGCATTGTTAGGAAGTTGTAGAACTTTTAACACATAGGACCTATTGGAAGGTCTTCAGATCACTGGGCTTGTGTCCTTGAAGATGAAGCAGCTCCCATCTTCTCTTGCATCTAGGCATTGAAGCAACAGTTTTTCTCCACCACTGTCTGATCTGTCAACACCCACACAGACCCAAAGCAATGGGGCCAACCAATCATGAACTAAAGCTTCTATAACGAAAATCCAAAATGAACTTTTTCTAGTTTTAAGATGATTGTCTCAGGTATTTGTTAGAGTGATGGAAACATAACTGACATACAATTCAACAGAGTCAAATACTTGCCTTATTAATGAGGGAACTAGCAAGATAATATGGCTTGTCTCAAGGAAAAAATAAATATTAAATGTATATACTGAATGATGATCACACTAAAAGGGTGTGTGTGTGTGTGTTTACTGGATCAAATATTTCTCCCAGAAATAAATCTTGCTTTATAAAAATATCCTTAAGTTATTCTAAAGGTTCTAACCAATCAATATTACATTCATGAAGTATAAAAAGGTTGGGTCTTCCATCATGTTTTTAAAGAAACGTAGCCTGATTTCGGCTTCTTTTTATTTTAACTTATTTTTTTTTCAGTCAGCCAATAACACAGTAGAAGAGTTTGTTCTCATAATCATTAAATTATTCACTTGATAAGCATCCTTTGGATGATAGGCAATATATTACACCGATTAAGATCAATCTGCCTGGGTTTGTATTTTAACCTTATGATTTATCATCTCTGTGAAATATTTCAGTGCCTTGGACTCCTCAGATATAATTTAAAGATAACAGTACTATTAGTCTTGTCGAGGAGTTGCCAGATTATTTGAGGGATCCCTCCTTTTTAGAGTACAATGCCATTGATAGATTAGGGAGGGAGGAGTTAGGAATAGGAGTGAAGTCAATGCAAGGCTATACGAACTGTGGACTGCATGGATTTCCTTAGAACTAAGAGTGTGCAGCAGACGAAAGCTGAAATTCCAGAACCAGAGCAGTACATATAAAATCATACTCATGTTAACATTGGGAGATTTTCAATACTTTTCCTTAGCCAGAATAAAAGGGAATCTAAAGGAAGAGATGAACTCACATTTCATTTAGCATGTTTTATATACAGGTTATATGTGCTGGAGAGAATTTATAATATTTTCATTTTAAGTTAAATAGCTTACTATTATTAACCAGCAGCAGCAATTTAAGAACCACCATACATAATAAAA
Organism: Fukomys damarensis; assembly: GCF_012274545.1. Classification (NCBI taxonomy): domain Eukaryota; kingdom Metazoa; phylum Chordata; class Mammalia; order Rodentia; family Bathyergidae; genus Fukomys; species Fukomys damarensis. The sequence continues at coordinate 27,725,639 of NW_022900915.1, read as the reverse complement.
ATATATATTATCATTTACCTTTAATGCAGATAATAAATAACCGACAGGAGTTCCATGATTCATCTTCAGTGCCTTGCCATGTGGGAAAATGAGGATGAAAAAGTCTATTACCATTGCCATTTTCATGAAATGTTTTGGAGGGATTTGAAGATTTTGGAACCACAGCAACCATGATATAAGAGTGACACAGATTTATTTTCCTCCTCTGGCAACTATAAATTCTCTTTTCCTTTAGGAATTGTTCTTTGCCTATTTGACATGATTCCAATAATGTGCCAATCCTACCAACCTGGGTGGATCAACAAATCCCAGCCTTCCTCTGGAATTAATGATCCCTACAGAAGCAGACAAGTCACCCAAATAGAGCCGATGCACTCTTTTCTAGCAGTTACTATGAACCTGTATGAAAAGAGCTCCCCTTCTGAGATCCAATACCCTGAAGAGGACGTTACTCTGGCACTCTCCATATCAACAGTGATGTCTCTTTATTGGCATCAAGGGAGACCGCTCAGAGCCAATAAAGAGGAAAGCAGATACAATATATGGAAAGAGATAAACAAAAAAAAAAATCATCTTGGATAAGTTAAGCCGCAAACCAACACTTACTTTTAGGATCATCAAGATATTTGCTAAAAACTTTATATTCTTATTACACTAATTTAACTAGACTTCAGACTAACTACTAAAGACAATACAGATGATTCAGAGTATAAAAACTTTGACCAAGACAACTTTGTAGGCAAAATAAAATAAACACAGGCATCTCTTTGTACATTTTACCTGTAGCAGTATATTTCTCATAGGTTACTCTTATTAAGCATTTCAATGCATAGTTCTACTCTACACATTCATTGAATAGGTCTTGGGAGAATGCAACATCAAATATCTCTAATTTTAATTAAATTCACCTATGATCTGTAAAGTCAGTAGAATTTTTATCCCCCCACCAAAGGAACCACATGAAGCAAGAGGCAAAATAGTTAGAAGAATGGATATCAAAGCCCTACTACTGAGGCGGTCCAGCCGTCACATCACGAACATGCCTGAGTTGGGGAGTGAGGATTAAGAAAGGAAAGAACACTCAAGCCTGAGTGGAGACCAAGAGAAGTCTGATTTATTTCCCAGAAACAGCTCCTTTTAAAGTCATATCAATAGGAAGCACCTGACTCCTACAGATAACATCAGATCTTT
>NW_022900915.1:27668697-27721793 GCF_012274545.1 Fukomys damarensis | reverse complement strand
GTCCAGCCATCACATCACGAACATGCCTGAGTTGGGGAGTGAGGATTAAGAAAGGAAAGAACACTCAAACCTGAGTGGAGACCAAGAGAAGTCTGATTTATTTCCCAGAAACAGCTCCTTTTAAAGTCATATCAATAGGAAGAACCTGACTCCTACAGATAACATCAGATCTTTGGCTATCTCTTCGAGTTTCTCTCATGCAGGGTCAAAAACAAGTTTAACATGTGCAGTCCTTAAAAAAGGAACAAATGTTAACAAATGCTAATTAGGAACATCCTGACCACATTGTGTCAATGCCTTGATTATAAAGAAAGAAGTTATCTTTCAAACGTCAAATGCCAGTGGGCCATGACTGGCTCCCACATACTACAAGGATTTATAACTAGGTTTTCCACTCACCTATGTGACCCTGAATAAGTCATTTGACTTCTTTGTACTTGTTTTTCTTTTCTATGAAATAGGGATAGCAACTGTTTCTCTCTCATTGGGCTATTACGAGAATATGTAAGAAGGTTGTGGAAGCACTGTAATAAACACCAGAAGAAAACATGATGATAATTTTTAAGCTGTGATGTGGAGCACAAAATGCTTTTTTATTAAATAAACAAATGGCAAGAATAACCTTTGTAAAATTATTGTGGTAAAAAATGTCTGTTAAGTGATGAATTTTGGATTAATGAAGTGCATACCTGTGTTTGATTGAATTAGAAGTTACACTTTATACTTTTCCCACAATTATGAAGGGTTTGAAAAAAGAAACATCTAAATGTGCACATTTAATCTGAATCACTTGATGTTAATTTGCTGCCTAAAAACTTTATTTAAGGAAGACTACAGGACTTACTAAGTTAATTAAGAGCTAGAAGTCAGCAGAGATAATTACACTGGCCCTTCTATTATGCACTCTGATGTGGAAATTGACTCAAAGGTCTTGCCCAATTTTCACCAGTAAAATCAATGGTAAGTAATGAGCTATTCACCAAGTTCAGTAAGTACACAGTTACTAGGCTACTGCAATTAAGCCTTGGATCCATAAATTATATTTGTAGGTTAGTCATGATTTGCAAATTAAAGACAAACTTAGGAGTTTCAATATTTGCTAAACATGAAGGCAAGTTATTAAACACTGTGACCACTGCCCTGATATGTCAATTTCTTTGGATTAAGAAACTCCTGTTGGATAAGCAGAGCACACCCCTGGTTATGTCTCGGTTGGTTATGGACGCATGGCCTTAGGTAAGATCTGTGGTCCCTTCCCTCTTTCTCACCGACACTGTCACCCTACTCAGGTCCCCAGCCACCTTGAACTGAGTAGCTTTCCTCTACCACACTCTTCTACTATGATGTTCTCACTTCGGATCCAGCTATGGACTGAATTTCCCCAAGCCATGAGCTAAATTCAATCCCTCCTCCTTTAAATTGTGACTGTTCAGTATTGTGTTCAGCAACATAAAAGCTAACTCATACAAACACCTAGGAAAACAGCACAAAACAGACTTTGGCAGGTAAGAGATTTCAGTTAAAACATACAACTATTTTGCATTGCAAGATCCTTAGTAGGAAATATGAAATGAGTATAATTCTTGCTGTTATTTAACTTGAGGATTGCTGCATGGTTCTACAGAAATAATTTATAGCAAACTCTTGGGGGCATACTGAAATCAATCCCAGGACTCTACACTAAATTAGATACCCAGAAATATATATTATATACCTAAATTATTCAGGCTGATCTTGAAATTGAGATTCCCTTGCCTCCGCCTCCCAGAGTATTTGGATTACAGGCATGTGCCACCATACTGGTTTAACAAAATCTTTTTACATTTATGTAATGTGATTGCAAGTCTCTTCTTTTATATAATTTAGGATCTTCCAAGCAATACTCATTAAATGCTTTTCCTATAATATTGATAAATATCAGATCCTTGATATGAAGACAAATAATTTCCATCTTAAAATGAGTAAATCAAGGTATAGAAATGATAAATAATGGGTCCAAAATAACCTATAGACAAGTGATGTAGTCCAAATTCAAACCCAGTGGAGTTGTTGTAAAGATATTTAAGCCCCTCTGAACCTACAATCCTGTGCTTCATCAGCTGCCCAATCTCATGTTCACAAGTCTTCATCTTTGACTCCAGCCACTGCCCCAGTGATCAGTTAAGCACTTTGACACATTCAGTGACTTCTTCCAAATGACTACTCGGGTCATTCCAGTTCTATTCAGAGTCCTGCCACGTTCCCTTTGGCTGGCACACCAGGGTAGATGAGTAGCAATAATCCTGTGTAAAAGTCAGTGACAGACAAGAATCTAAGGTCAATGTTTCTTATGTGCACCCTTGGGCGGACAACTCCTAAGGCTGTTGTGCATTGCCCCCCACTACTTACAGCAGTAACCAACTCTGTAACTTAGTATTTTCTTGCCTTCTCTTGCCTTCCATTTGACTTTTTCCTCATTGCTGTATGTAAATGTAACTGTCTCCCAAATAATTCCTGAACTTCTGTTTTTTTCAGCCTCTGATTTCTGGAAAATCTCAGGTTAAGGCATGGACTAAAGTGAAGAATTACAGGTGACTAAGTTTCAAATAAAATTTAAAAACCTGTTAATATAAAGGATTAACAAAGGGAAGAACCTCATCATATCAGTTGTTGGGACAAAATGAAAAAACAGACATGGAGAAAATATTTACAGTTTTCGTCACAAAGAAAGAATTTCACTATCTACATTTTCCTCAGGATAGATGGTATGGTGACAAACACTGTGTCTCCACGTCTCTTAGGCAAATGACAATTTTCACTGGATGTTCATACTTATGGTTCTTTTGTTTTTACTGAGATATGCATAATTGGACCAAAGCAAGCATTCTTCACCAGCAACACCACTCTGGACTCATGAAGTGTTTCCCCTGCCACATGCTCAGTCCCCTAGCTCTGTCAGTTACAGTGAGTTTGCTCTGATGGACCTTTAGAAATAAGGAGACAGGACAGCAGGCAGAAGGAAAAGTAAGAATGATTGAAAGCAATATGCAATTCCTCACTAGGATTGCTATTATTATGCACCACAGACATATACTAATAAAGAAAAAAAGAAAGAGAAAGAACCAAAGACAAGGTACAAAGGAAATATTTTTATTTTCTTATTGGAAAAAAAATAGTTGAAGGAGCAAACATCTCTAATCATCACTGGTCCATTTGTATTTCTTTACTAGGAGAAAAACATTTAAGTGGACCCTTGATTTATGAACTCAATTCATTCCTGAAGAAAGTTGTGGCACAAGTTGGTCAATGAAGGCTCAGGCTCCTCCTCACAGCTTTCAGTCTTTCCCCTGTGTACAGGCAGATTCAGTGTCCTCAGAGAGACCTTTAACCTAGGATTTCTCAGTTAACCCTGCATGGGAAAGGATGTTGCAAAGTTCCTTCCAGAACTCTTTAAGAGATAAATCTGTATCTAAAACCATCTGGAAGCACAAGGAGCCAGCATTTGGGTTGTAACTCAAGAATTTGTTTGTGAGTTAAAACTAAAACTCTGGTCATAACCCAAGATATTTGTATGTCAGGCTGGTCATAACTCAAGGGTTCACTGTATTATGATTGGAAATCAAACTATTTCTGTCTACTTCGTTCTGTTTATTTTTTTCCCATTGTTTATTGATACATTGAAAACAAACAACACAGTTACATTTATCACTGGGATCTGGTACCTTTACATGATGTGTCTTGGTTCTTATTTTTCCCCATACCCCTGCCCTCCCTTCACCCACTTCACCCTTCCCTATTTACAAAGACTTTGTTTCAATTTTTTCCTTTTTCATATGTTTTTCTTTTCCCTTATTTCCTTTCCCCTCCCCTTCCAACTTCCCCTTTAGCTCTTTTGTCTAGTTCATTCTGAATAATGAATTTACCTTGGATTTATTATTCATCTAGAACTCCAAACATTTATGTTTTGGGATCCTGAACATTTTTGCATCGTTACTTTCTAAAGGAAAATACATCATTTTATGTGGAGATATTCCCACACTTGCTGGACTTTTCTTACATCAGGAAATCCTTGTGAGGATTTATTCATCTGATTTTTATTCAGCAGTACTGAAGGTGCTCATCAAGATACAATCAGTATGTGCTCTTAACCTTCCTTGCTGTCATTTTTTCCATTTGCAAAGCTGAATGACAACATCAATTTAACACAAAGCAAATGAAATAAGAAATCCACATGAACCTTCAGGCCCAATGTATGATACATTCTAGCAACTCAAAAAGTATTCATTCTTTTATAAACAGAAATGAAAGTCTTTAGTTACTTCTGATTCTAACAATGAGTACTGAAGACCAATAATAGCTACCAGTCAATACTTTTTCATCAAGTACTGTGAAAAGCTTTTTTTTCATATGCTATGTCATTAGTCTTATACTCTATCACTTACATACATTATTCCTATCTCACGTATATAGGGGATAAATTTGCCCAAGAGATACCTAGCTTACTAGGGCCATACAGCTAGCCAGAATCCAAGCTAGGTCTAACACAAAAGCCAAAGCTCTTAACCATATGGATATCTGTTTATAAGTGTTACTAAAGTATTAGTTGGTTAAAGACTTAACAAATACTCTAATGAAAAATATCTTGGTGATAACCACTAACCCTAATAGTGCATATAACATTTAGTAATCCACAAAGAAATAAAGCCTTTTTAACAAGACTTTCTAAAAGATACTAATTATATAGTTCTTTGCTTTTGTGTGTTTCAGTCATCCTGGAATATTATTTTTCCAAGTAACATACTATTCTCAGTTACTCATTTTATGCCTAAAGCATTGGTTTTAAACTATGATCACCTAGAAAGCTTTAAAAAATACTAATGCCTGGGTGCCATCCTTGGGGACTCTGGTTGATTTGGTCTGGTGTGTGACCTGGGCATCAGGAATTTTAAAGCTCTCCAGATATCTTTCCCTTAGTTATTCTAATACCCAGCCAGAACTGATGGTCACCGTCCTGAGGCATGCTGCAGGAATTGCACACTTTACGTAATTTTCTATTGCTGATCTATGAAAAACAAAATGCTAGCGACTCTCCAAGCAGAGCTGAGTAGATCTGCGGGAGGCAGAGCTACTGCCTTCTTTGTTGCTCTGTGTGATGCACCTGCTAGTGATGGAGCAATAATAAAAAGGGCAAAGCCTTTGCCTCTCCCCACCACGTTTTTCTGTCAAATGTTTTGTTCCAAAAATGTTACAGTTTGTGCCACATGGTGCTCCTGCCCAATGTATCAAAATGTTTGCAGTTCCAACTGTGAGACCTTTCAAGAATGTTGTTAGCTCCACCCCTCTGCTCTGGAGCGTGCTCACCTACTCAGTAATATCACTATATAGGGATCCTCCCATTGCTGCCCACGCACTCCGACTTCAGAGTATGAACTCCTCTGAGCCTGCGTGTGTAATTAAAGGTTGTGCTCCATCTCTTCACGTGGCTTTCAGATTCTCAAGTCTTCAAACTGCTGGAGCGGTACCACTTGACCTGAAACACAGAGCTGCAACACTGAGCTGTTCCGCTTCCCACCACAGCAGGAGCTCAGCCTCGATCCCCAATGGGGCTTCACACCAATACTATACTCTGCTTCTCTGTGTAGGACACAAGGGCTTGTGACTTGCTTTGCTCATAAGTATCCTACTAACCTGGGATGCCACTTGAACCAATGAGCTCCTATTCTTTGGAATAAATTGTCCTCTAGAGGATAAGACTCTTAAATACAAAAAGTCTTGATAAAGAAAAAGTATTTAGTTTGAAGTGTCTGGGCTTCTCCTAACAATAGGGCACAGCCTGGAGAATGAAAATGCTACATTTTTATATTTATTTTCAGCATATTGATTCTAAGAGAGTAATGAATTCAGAGAGTAATACCATGGGACATTGTGGCATAGTGATTTGAATCTTAAAACATATCAAATACATGGAAGTAATTTAGCATTTTATACAATCATATGCACTTATTTACTGTGAAGTCTGAAGTGAAAAGACTATTCTTTCGAATTCTTGCAGGGAGCTGATTAACATCAGAAACTTTATTGAGATAATCTAACTTCTTTCTCCCGATTTCATTTTCACTTTCAAGAAAAAGACGGCAAATAGTCTCAGAATAATTTGAATAATGGAGACAGAAACAGGATGATAAGCAGAATGGTCAGTTTCCAAACTAGAGAACTGCTAAAGCAGTCAGGGTCTGTCCATAGAATCCCTGTTAAATTATTTTATTGGTGGTCTTGCTTTAAAATGAATACGTCTGGACACACTAGTGTAATACACCTACAATGTACACTGTGTAGTACAACTCACCTGTTTTACAAGGCATAGTACAATATGATTTGAAGTTGTGATTTCTGTTTGAATTCTTTGTTCCTGCCCTCACAGATTAGTAGTCAGCAGGAGTGTTGTTTACTATAACTACTAAAACTTCTAGTTATACAACCATCTTGCCTGTTGATTTTTCAATGGTAGATCTTTAATTACATTTCTCTATTTATTACAGATATTAGATATTGTGTTTTCCAAAATATTGATAAAATTATAAATTAAGTAATTCCTGACCATTTTAACCTTTAGGAAATCCTTGCCTAAGTAGCCTACCTAAACAACAGGTTTTATTTCAAACATGAGTGTACATTATCCACTACTCACTTTCTCTCTATAACATTGTTATTTGAAATTATTTTACTTGTTTTTTTCTATCTACTTGCAAAGTAGAACCCAAGAGAATAAATAGTAGTGACTGTAACTCCAGTGCCTAGAACAACTACCACAGATAAAGTGCTTAATGAGTATTTATTAAATGCACAAAAAAATATAATTTAAAAACTTGATTTAATTTATTGATTGGAGAAACCTTTTTGCAGTTTACAGATAATTTAATTCTATTTGTTTTAAATAATCTTAAATTGTCTTCAGAACTCAACCAAATACCAAGTTTATTATTAAAAAATATGAAGAGGGAGGGGAGCAGAGAAGATGACAAAAGAATTGAGATATGTACACGTACCAACTTCTCACAAGGAATGTGATTATTTACTATAACAAGTACTGATAAAAAATAACAATTGGGAAGAAAAGATTAACCTTGGATAAGTTATAATGCCTTTTTGCTTTAGATTTGTCATATTTTAAATGAAGTTAATAAAGTTATTGGATGGAAAAATAACAATATCTATTTAATGTACCTAGCAAAGTATATCCCAGAGAATAATAGTTTGGCAAAAAAAATTTTTTTTAATTTTGCCTAGGGATTTAGCTCAGTGGTTCTGCTACCTTCCTCACAAGTGTGAAGACCCAAGGTCAATCCTTTAGTACCCAAAAAAATTATTCCCATTTATTATTTTTTTCTTTTAAAAAAATTTATTGGTACATTTCATGTATACAACATAATGACATTCATTGCTGGAAATATATACCTTTACATAATCAATCTTGGTTCTTATTTTTCCCCATTTCCCTCCTCTCCCTTAACCCCTCCCTCCCTCCCTATCTACAGAGACTTTGTTTCCATTATTTTTCATTTTCTCATATTTATTATTAGTAATAGTGTTATTTATTCCTCACGTTCAACTAAGAATTTTTTTATTGCTTATTATGTTCTAGCTAAGCATCATTCTAAATCCGGGGGATACAAAAGTAAACAATAAATTAAAATTTCTGCCTTATTAGTAGGAGAGAGATAATACATAGGATAAAGAAGTGTACACGATGTTAGACGGTAAGAAGTTCTAAGTATATGAAGAAAAACAAAGCAAAAGAAGCGCCAGGAAGCTCGAGGGGAACTGTAGATTTTCATGCGATGTCGCCATGGCCAGCAGCTGAGCAGATAATGCAGATCTGATAGAAGAGGCTGAGAGGGGAACTTGAGTAACTGAAGGGATCTGCAGGTGGAGGGAACAGCATTTGCAAAGGCTCAGACAGTGCAGTGACTAAGGCAGCTGGAGCACAGTTCATGGTGAAAAGCGGTATGAGATGACAGCACAGCGTGGCGTGTGGCATTGGTATAGAACAAAGGCCTTCTCACGTCCTGCTGAGAACTCTGTGTTTACTCTGGGTGGCGTGGGAGGCCACTGGACAGTTTTCCATAGGGGAAGATGTAATCTGACTCTCCTTGAATAAGATCACCTGGGCTATGCTGAGGTGTGACTGCAAGGAGAACACGTGTCTGTGGTGGGGAGAATGGTGGTTACTCAAACACTGTGGGATACAAACATTAAAAAGCCTGTAGAGGTGAGAGAGGCAGTGGTCACTTTTGACTATGGACACCATGATAGTTGCTACATATAGTAGACCCTCAATAATTGGTGTAATGGATGTTTTCTTCTTTGGTCTAATGATATGACTTAATTATTATTTTATAAATTATTTTATAGCTCCATTTTTCTGCTAATTGTTTAAAATGAGGCAACCAGATTAATGCTTTGACCCCCAAAATATGAAAATGTTCCCAAATATCAATATAGTTATATTGGTATTCCCTTAACTGTGAAATTTGTAGAAGTTTTAATTAATGGGAATATCAAGTAAACTTTGGTAGTGATAGAAATACATAAAAGACCAGGGTATTCAGTTCAGCTGAATTAGAGTTCACTGATTTGCCAGCCAGGAGTAAAACATTGCAAGAGCAGAAGTAGTTTAATGGGTATGGATTTAGAATTATTCCTCACTCTTATTCTCAATATTGCATTTATTCCCCTCGTTTTGACAACACCCTTGTTGCCATGTTACTGGAGTTAGTGCCTAAATATTTGCAGTGACATATGTCTTACTATTAACTTGTGAACAACAATTTACCTACAAAAATAAATGAATACCTAAATATAAGGGTTGTATAGTTTTAGGTATGAGAAATAGGAAGTAAAAACAAATGTAAGAAGGTATTTGTGCTCCCCATTTGAAAAATGGGTGTTTTTTTTTTTTTTTTGTATTTTTATAAACTTAGGACAGTAAGAAAAAAAAGATGGTTTGAGCTTTCTTTTCTGTCACTTTTTCTTACTTAATTCACCAACTAATTTCCAAACTAGAATTAATGAGCCAAAGACAAAAAATTATTCTCTTCAGATTTTTAAAATAAGTTACCACAAAACAATTGCACGTGATAACATTTGAAATGATAATATTTCAAAAATCTCTTTGAATCTGGGAATGTTTTACCTCCAGTCTCCTAGTGTGAACACATTTGACACCAATTTGGTTTTTGCAGTTACTGACCTCTAGATCTCATTGCTAGACATCGCTGCTTCAACAGTAGAGGACTGGGTGGCAGCTTCCCAGAATGGCAAAAATGTGAGCTGGCAAGGTCCCATGTTGTATGTGGCCTTGCTATTAAATCCCTGAAAAGATTTCATCAATTTTATGTAAAGATCAAAAGACCTGTAATTAGAAAATATTTTGATAGACAGATAGATAGATAAACAGACAGAACCCGAAACTTTAAAAATCTTTTCTAAAATAACTCTGCTAACTGATTGTTGTTAGGCAGCCACTAAATTTGCAGGGAATTGCTTCTCCGGAATGACCTCCATTCTGAGCACTCTGTCAGCTATGATCAGTTTCACGGCAGGCTATGGCTTCCTACACTGAACCACAATCAGAATCATCCACCTTCTGTTATGACAAATTTATTCACATGCTTCTGTCACTCGCATCAGGATTAAATGAAGGCGCCAGACTTTTCTTTCTGTCACATTAGCCTATGAATTTTGCAAATAGAGTTAGTTATATTCAGATGGTTTTCATTTCTCAACTGCCTAAGATTTGTAAAGACTGGACATGGAAAACATTCATTCTGATAAGTAGGATATTCTTTTCAATTTTACCTATAATGATAAAGTATATTCTTATGATGTTTGTCAGTAAAGTGGCTTTATGTAACTTTTTAAAAGTTAATACTTATAAATGATCTTTTCCTCTCCTTTCAGTGGTAGCAACACATTGTTTTCTCTCATGTGTTCTGGTTCAACTGTCCCACACAGGGAAGGGTCCCACACTCCCTCTCAGCCTCAGAGTGACCAGCAATCATCATACACCATTTCTTGGTACTTGGTGCAGAGCTGGGTCAGGGACTGAAGGAGAGGCACAAAGAAGCCATAGTGTGACAAGAAACTGATCATAGCTGTCAGAGTCCTTGGAATGGAAGTTATTCCTGAGAAGCAATTCTTCAAATTTAGTGGCTAACTTAACAATAAAGCCATTACCAAGTTATTTTTTTAAGATTTTTAAACTTTCCAAGTCTATCTTTCTATCTATCTGTCTGTCTGTCTGTCTGTCTATCTATCTATCTATCTATCTATCTATCTATCTATCTATGAATGAAACTGCTCTAGAGTTATTAAGGGTTTTCCTACTCAGGTCCTAAACAGGTGTCTTCTCTACCATAGGAAAAGAAGCTACCTCCAGAATGAAGCCTTCACAGAGTCTGAAGCGCCAAGGAGACAAAAAGCATTTTAATAAGATCATTAAGTATCTTACACCCAAAGCACATTTCTCTAATTCCAGTAACATGAGCCAAAGCACCCCATTGTTTTGGTTTTCTTCAGCAAGTTCACTTTGCAGTATCATCTGTAACTCCGTGATTCTCGACCACTACAACTATACTTTTTAAATGTTATGTGCTCAATTTATTGAGCAAGTCATTGATTCTATTTGAGGGTCATCCGTAAAGTTCATCTTTTTACTCTTTGAGAGTGTTTAGCATTCATGCGCTATTAATATGTAATCATCTTGGACAAGTTTTAGGACAATATTTTATTTCCTTGCTGTTGTGAATTTAAATTCATAAAAATAATAAAAGTCTTAACTATAAAAATAAAACATGCTGTATTAATCTCTTTATAAAGAGAGAATCTTTACTATTCAGCTATTTTGTCATTTCTCTTCATTTTGTTCCTAGTGTGCGTGTGTTATACTTAAATCATTCGTTACCTTCCTATTTGTTTTTGTTATGTAAAGCCACATCAGGGAGAACTACGTTGTACGAAGTGCAGAGGGGACGATGAGAACCAGTAAGTATTGCAAGGCCTTTAAAGAGGAGAATCTTAAACTCCCTGAAGTCCAATCTGGGGAAGAATGAAGCGCACATTGAAGACTTGCTGCCCCTCCTGAGTTTCCTGATGGGAACAAGTATTTCAGCCTGTTATAATGAAGTTAAGCTTCCCTATCTGTGTGTACTTGGTGTGCCTGACTGCATGGTGGTAAGCACTATGGAGTGAGTTATCTCCCAGAAGGAAGGACAGAGGGTTCTGCAAATCTCCTGATTAACTGCACTGAGCCTAACAGGGCATATCTCTTGGGCAGGGAATCAACAAGCCAATAGAGGCTGCCCAACTCTTATTTTCAAAACAAGATAATTAGGAAAGTTTATTAAATGGCCACTATATGTTGTTTTGGATAACGTACATATTATGTTCCAAACCAAATAAATCTGTGCCCTATAACAAATTGTTTTAGCAAACTGTGGAACTTAAAATTCAGCCTATCTTCTCTTTAAATATCCATGGTGGTACTAGTGTTGATCTCTTGCTTGTGCAAAATGGGAGCAAACTGTATTTATGGAACAGTTAATGTTCCTCATTAGAACTAAAGAGAAAATCATCTGATAGTTTGCCAAGTTCCTTGCATTTGATAAGATTCATTATAATGCAAATTGTGTCTCAAGACACAAACTGTGGTGAGGCTATTTTTGTTTGTGTTTGTATTTATTTATTTATTTTTAAGAAAAGCCTATAGCACAGAGGCTAAGATGACCCTTAGAAAATGGTTACATGGAATAGAGCTTGTGAACTGATTTGGCTTGACTTATCTGAGATAAGAAGAGGAAATAAAGCTTTAAAAGGTATGTAACATGAATTAGAATAAAAATACTAACCAGAATATCATATAAGGAAGTAAAAATTAAACCACAACAAATCTATATTTAAATAGCTTTTACTTTTAAATGTATGTCAACGAACTTTCCTAGTTGTTTCCAAAATCTTAATGTAAGTTCGATTTGTTAGTATATTTTTGTTATAGCTCTCCTCAGCTTGAACTTGAATTCTCTAAGATGTACAGTTTAAACTACTGCTAGGCTGTTGTAGAGCTAACTTCTACTTTCCAGGTTGGGAAAAGACAAATATTGATAGTAACAGGTAATATGCAGAAAAAGAAAAAACTGTCTCTGCCTCTCAATAGTCTGATTCAAATAAATCAGAATTAAAGTTTTGACATCGAAGGATGTACTTGCACATAAGATCCTGTTAACTACTTTTTTTGAAAAGAGCCTACCAATTTTGTCAGCCTCCCAATGAGAGAGAGAGAGAGAGAGAAAGGGGGGGGGATTGTTTGAAGTAGTAGTTCACAATTTTAATTAAAAACAATTAAGTCAGAACTGCAGGAATTTAGATGAAGTTACTGAATGTTTTTTAATGACCTTAGCACTTCACAAAGCTCTTAGGATACTGATTTAATGTGATGCTACCCCATAAATGCTTGTTGAACATTGTAATAAAACTTCATATTTTATTAAACAATACCTGATCATTACTGAGATCCAGTCCAAACAATAATGAGAAAAGAAGTAAAAAATTACCTTAGATTCTGGAGCATAATAGACTGTACTTGATCACACTGACACATATGTAATGCTTAGATGGTTTCAAAATAGTAATCAGTCATTCATTATGATAAAATCTTTTAAAATGAGCAACAACTAATGGGCACTTTCAGGATCTGGACCAAGAGGCCCTAGAGAATGATTACACACTTCTAGTAAGAATTGCACATGAAATGGTTCCATTCATTATGGGCTTACACCAAATTAGTTCTTGAGAAAGTATAGGCCATTCTATTGGCTGGCCTACCTGGTTTTGACTACCTAACTGCTTTTTAGCATTTTAATGTGGGGGTTTTGGAAACAACAACAAATAACTGATATTAATAGCAAGACTCCTCATTGCTATAGATTTCATAATACCTTTGCTTTAATAGACATGAATGAGTTATAGCCACAAAATCTATAATTTAGTATTAATTTCCACATTTTCCTTCCTTGAAAAAAACCCCAGTCATAACAGGCTGTAGAAATGACTTTGTCTTACTCTCGGTAGAGGCGCAGGTTCTTTCATCCTCTTTCTGTGAAGCATGGGGCCCTCTTCTGGAGAACCAGAAGTAGAAGGAGCATTCTGGACTTTCCCTTGCCATCAGCACAGGGTGTGGGACAGCAGTCAACCCACCCAGGGACCAACTGTTCATGCACTTATCAGTCCCTGTCACTGTTGTGCAAGTCCAGATGCAATTAAGATCTTTTCTCAGACAAGAATTATCCTATTCAACCCATCTCATATGATATTCTTTCTCAATCACTGGAAGGAAAAAAGAAAAAGCTGATGATAATTTTTGACTAGCCAAGGAGACACAAATTTAAAAATCTGCATTTCACCAGAGTGATTTAAACATACAGTTTCAGAGAAATGCTATAAACACGTGCCTAAAACTCCATCTCTATAGCATTTGCATCTGTATCGTACATGGACATGTAGCATTTAGAGACCAGGAACTCCAGGACTGTGAACATACTCTGTGAGAAGAGTGAAGCCTGAGTAGGTGTGAAGGAAGCAGAGGGGAGAGAGCCAGGGCTGTTCTTCTGAGTGTCTTCTGTTAAACCACTTAACTTCAACATACATCAGTTTCTTCATTATGAACTTCTAGAAAACAATTTTTGCTTCTTACATCAAGAGGATGTTGTAAGGGTGTTGTAATGGAATGTACACTTACTTCCTTTGTGGGGAGAAATTTATAATAAATTTATTAAACAAACTCCTTTCTATTAGAAGAGTTGAAACAGAATATGGTCTTGACTAAGCCTCAGACCCAAAGAGCAGAATTCACCAATGCAGCCACGAAAGAAGCTGGGGCCTAGCCCATTATAAGGCATTTAATACTTTCATGCAGTGTTTTTTTTGTTTTGCTTTGTTTTGCCAAGAAATGGATGTATGCTCTTGTACACAATCAGATGAAGATTTATACTTTAAACATCCTATAATTTATAGATAATAAACCTTAATGTACATAGAAGCATTCTATAATAATAGGTTATAGAAATTATTCTCTACAAAGCTTGGAATTGCATGCTTTCATTTAGCTATTTTAAGAATTTAATCAACACAGCAGCATTTTATTATGCACAGTGACAGACTGCAGAGAAGAAACTCAATAAGCTAATGAACAAGTTAAGTTTTTAATTTGCTATAAATATTTGATATAGTTCTGTAATATTAAGCGTAGCCAATATATTCAATAGTTTAAATAATATGTGTTGAAACAAGATAAGAAACAGTTTAGTCTTTAAATACTCATGGCCACAGTGGGAATAACATCATGATCTTGGCCATTACTACTCTTCAGGGACGGGTGCTGCTAGGAAACATGAGAAACATGAGCATCCCAACCATTTGGGATGACCATTCTAAACCGAGAAGAAAAACAGTCCCTGGGCACAGTGCAACGTAGAAAAATAAAAATCCAGCTGGCCACTGACAAGAGCACACCTAGACTCAAGGACAGCTTTCCGAAGTCTTACATGAATGATTCCTCTCTGATGTCCAATATTTACATGACAGAATTGTGTGTCCTCATCCTCTATAAAAGCCACTGGGTACTTTTTAAAGAATTTTAGTGCAGAATACAACATTTTAAATGTCTTGATTTTTCAAAAGCAATCACCCTTAAAAATGTATTCTTTATAGCACGCATGGGAGAAAAGTAATGTGATAGTTCTGGAAGAACCAACTTCAAGATATTTCCGCTGTCCACATTTTTCTGTCTTTTACATGTAATTCAGCATATCTGTCTATTTAAAAAATATTTTTGGGCTGGAGATGTGGCTCAGTGGTAGAGCTCTTGCCCAGCGTACATCAGGCCCCAGGTTCAATACTCAGCACACAAAATCAAGGGACAAGAAGAGAACATATTCTCTGTTTATTGAGTAGAAGAGGTTTGCATGAATGAATTTTTTAATGGGAAGGATAGGGGAAAGGAAAGAAGAGAAAAGAAAAAATATGACAAAAGGAAAAAATGGAATCAAAGGCTTTGTAAATAGGGAAGGGTGGAATGGTTGAAGGGAGGGCAGGAGTATGGGGAAAAAAGAACCAAGACATGTAATGTAAAGTTACAAGATCCCAATGACGAGTATTACTGTATTGCATGCCTAAAAAGCACCAATAAAGTTATGAGAAAAAATAAACACAGTACATTGTGTTAAACTATATTTCTAGAACTTAACACTTGTAGTATAAAATAAATTCCACTTTAGTATTTCTTTTAAAAATATAGATCATTACTCTCAAATTTCATTTAGTTTCTTACAATAAGTATTAAGATTCCACCTCACCCCAGAAAGAATGGCTGCTATCAGGAAATCAACCAATAACAAATGTTGGTAGGCTGTGGGGAGAAAGGAACCCTTCTCCATTTTTGGTAGGAGTGCAGACTGGCGCAACCACTGTGGAAATCAATACAGAGATACTTCAAAGATCTAGGACTAGAGGTTCAGTTTGACCCAGCCATCCCTCCACTGGGTGTCTTTCCAAAAGAATTAAAATAATCATATCACAGTGATATTTGTGCATCCATGTTTGTAGTGGCACAGTTTGTAATAGCTAAAACTTGGAAATACCCCATTTGCCCATCAGTTGGAGAATGGATAAAGAAGATGTGGTTTTTCTATAAAATGGTATACTATTTATCCATAAAGAATGAGAAATTAGAGTCATTCATAGGAAAAATCAATGTATATTGAGGTCATACTCCTAAGTGAAATAAATAAGTCGCATGCATAAATACCAAATAGCTTCTCTGGTGTGAAAAACTATAATTGTAAATAAAATGATAATGGTGTGATTGACAATGTGAAATAGGAAGAAAAGGGCTAAAGGTGTAGGGGAAGTGGGAAAGGTAGGAGAAAGGAAATTAGGGAAAAGAAAAAAATCATGAAAAAATGGAAATAAAGTATTTGTAAATAGGGAAGGGAGGAGGGGTGAAGGGAGGGCAGGGGTAAGGAGGAAAAATGAAAACCAAGACTTGTCATGTTAAAGGTACAAGATTCAAATGATGAATGTAACTGTACTGTATACCTAAAAAGTACCACTAAACTCAATGAGAAAGAAAAGAAAGAAAATCTTCCATAGAAAAGAAATAAAGTTGCTTAGTACCTTTCATGTTCTAATAAATGTTTGTGTTGTAACGGGCTTTATTAAATTACTTGAAAATAATGAGCCCTCAGGACAATTTAAGAATCCTCACAATCTTTTGTTGTCATTGTTTTTTGAGATAGGGTCGCACTATGGAGTTGAACTCAATGTGTAGCCCTTGCTAGCCTCAAACTTGCTGTGATCCTCCTGCCTCAGCCTCCTGAATTCTGGGATTACAAGCTTGCACCTCCATGTCCAGTGAATCCTCATAATTGTACAAGGAAAATTTTATTCCTCTTCTATATTAATGTGAGCTTTCTTATGAATGTATCCTTGAGACTGGGCATCAATTGTGTGTGTTAAATAATAAAATTTTATAGCATAATTAACTTTTTAAATTAATGTGTTAATAATTACACATTAATTGTAGAATGAGACTTCACTTTTCATATTTTTACTTGATTCGTCCTTTTAAGCTGTATGCACTACAGTACTATAATCAATCCAAAAATATTAGTGAACCCCTAGAAGATGGAAATTATTCATTTTTGCATCTGCTCAGCCTGGCATTGTGTCTGGCACATGTTAAGGGGCGAACTAAATTTTGAGGAATAAATGGATAGATGAATAATGGATCTAAAGCCAAAGAGCTGCATAATCATCCCCATATATTTATTTAAAATACTAATTTTAAAAAATTGTAAATTAAAAGCACAGACTTTTCTATTGTCTCAGTTCTCTGTTTCAACTTTCCACTTTATCTGTAACAAAGCAAGTTTTTACACACCAGTGCCTCAGATTTGCTGAAGATTATAAAATACTTCTCCCTACTCTATCTTCTACAAAGAAAATAGCATGCAGAAAGATTTTGTCTTATGCCTTTGACTATTCTTTGGAATAGACACTTTGAGATCATAAGTTACCACTTAGAAAGATTCAAATTAAAATTTTTATGTCCAAAAATAAAGGTAAAATGTGACATACAGCAATTATTCCCATCCAACTGCACATTTTAGAAGCATTTCTTTCCATTTCTCCACTAGGTGGAGCCATTTGCTAGAACTAGTTACAGGAAAATTGAGAACATGAACATTTAATTTTATATGAACTTGCTAAGCTATTTTCCAAAGAAACTACATCATTTTTTTTTTACCCCCATTAGGAACATATGAAATTTCAGGTGGCTTCACATCTTTTTGGGACTTTGTTATTCTTCTAACTTAATAAACATTAGTAGCTGCACAATGGCTTCTCCTCTTAGTTTTTATTTGCTTCCTTACTGATTAATGACGTCAAATATCTCTTCATGTTCTTTTGAATGGGTTAAATCTTCTTTGCTAAAATATGTATTCCAGTATTTTGTTCAATCCTTATCGGAGTGTTTATTTTCATAATGGCAAGTTGTGAGAGTTATTCATATTACTGTAATACCCAGAAATTACAATCTGTTTTTTTTTCTTTTTATTGAGGTTATTGGTACAATCTAGGTATACAATACAATTACATTCATCATTGGGATTCTGTACCTTTACATACTAAGTCTTGATTCTCATTATTCCCCTTGTCCCTGCCCTCCCTTCACCCCCTCCTCCCCTCCCCATTTACAAACACTTTATTTCCATTTTTTCAGTTTCTCATATTTTTTTTCCTCTCCCTTATTACCTTTCCCCCACCCTTCCCACTTTCCTTACACCTTTAGCCCTTTACTTCCTATTTCACATTATTAATTATCTCATTAGGATCCTGTGTACTAGTATAGTTTTTCACACCAAAGAAACTATTCGGTATTTCAGTTAGAGAAATCTCTGTATGAACATTAAAAATAGGGAATCCTAAAATAAAACTAAAAATGAAAGTAAAAGAGAAAAGGCAATGATGTAACATCAAAATAATCCTTAATTCTGGAGATGAAAATGGTCCCTGAACATATTTAAATTGCCTCTCACTCTTATAGTCTTATCTTATTCTTTTTTCATTATTTAGAGAATACTTTATTAGTTTCTGTAATCAAACCCTCGTAGATATGACCTTACATATTTAGTATGATGTGTTACCCCTGTACACATGGAAAAAAATAAAATAAAATAAATTAACATTTCTAGACCAATATGGTTGTCGATTTCTGTACAATGCCAAGTTAACACAGTAAATTGGGATGACTTTTTCCAAAGTTAGCAGCACCATTAAAGTTTCCCAAAATTCAATTTATATATATGTGTGTGTGTCTGTGTGTGTGTGTGTACACACACATATATATATATAAAGGCTAATAATAGTATGTTATGCATCGATAGCAGCAACAGCTTTTCCAGGTTCTGCAGTCATCTGAACAAAATTATAGACATTCAGCACATTCCATTTAAAAAAAAAAACAAAAAAAACAAAGAAAAGAATAATATCCAGACAACAGCAAAGTTCTGTTGCTGCTGTGGTACCTGGCACCACTTTTTCTATTAGCCTCTTAATCATCATCTGGAAAAAACATTCTAGAGTAATATCATTAAATATAGCTCTGATAAAGCATGGTCCCTACTATGCATATTACTATAATACCCAGAAATTCCAATCTGTTACACTTATCCAAGATATCAAACCTATGTCCACACAAAGGTCAATATAGAGATACTCACATTAGCTTTATTTATAGTCACCAAAACTGAAAACAGCCTATCAACTAGGGAATGGACAAATGACCAATGACACTCACATAATGAGATCATATAACAGTAAAAAGGAATAGATTACATATATGAATCTTAAAAGTATAGGGCTCAGTGAAAGAAACCAGACACACACACACACACACACACACAAAACCTACTAGTGTATTATTGCACTTTGTGATATTCCTGGGAAAGGAAAACTGCAGAGACAGAAGGTGGTTTAATGGTTGCCATAAACCGGGAGTAGGAGAAGGACCTGGATGAAAAGGTTCTCAAGTGAGCCTTTGCAGGGGCTTGCTGACTGCCTTATGTCTAGCTCATGTACACTTGTGAAATGTCATTAATGATGCATCTAGAAAGGCTGACTTTATTCAAACTTACTGTTGAATTATTATTAGATTGTTGTTTTCTTAATATTGAATATTTTAATATTCAATTAAACTGATATGCAAAAACTAAAGAAAGTAAATGTGATTTGAACATTTGGAAGCATTCTGGTAGTTTTTGTAAAAGTTTCTTCATGCAAATCTTAACATTTTTCTCTTTTTTAGCATATTTTAAGGGTGTACACTGATACATTTTTAATAAAATTATATCTATAAGCACAATAGCACTAATATAACAGAGATAATCTTTCTTTTCTAAGAGTAGTTCAAATATAAGCTGGGGATTAACATAAGAGAACATTTTGGTGATCAACATGAATAAGTATCAATACATACTGTTTTATCATAATTGGATAATTTCCATCTTTTGCATAGAGGTGAATATGGCTTTATTTTAAGTATGAAAAAAATCAAGCAAGTATTTTAATTACACAGAGAAGCATTCTGAGTAGTATGAGTAGTATGTGTATGTGTATATATACATATATAAATATATATATATATAAATTATACATTTCTTGTAAAACGAAGTTATTGTACTTGCAAGTTACATCATAAACAAATTCAGTTCTAACTTTATGTCTGTCTGTCTGTCTGTCTATCTATCTATCTATCTATCTATGTGCCTACCTACCTACTTAACTATCTATCTTACCTGAGCATTAGAAACTTCTGTATTGGTTCAGGGAATGGGGCAATGCAGAGGATTCAGTTTTATTTTTCTTTTTATTCTCTATGCCAAATACTTTTGTTGAGATAGTCTGAAGTTTCTGCAGTAGGTTCTGCAATAAGGAAGATACTTAGAGACATGTCTATGGGCAAACAAGTCCAGATCTGCTATGCTAGAAAGCAGATAACTGGTCTCCTTTTTCCTTGTTCCTCACGAAAACTATCGTAACAATGTGGAATTGTATCACCTCCTCCATTAGTGGTAGACATTTAGATTTCTATCTAAAATCAGTCTAGGGGATGAAATCGGTTGGAATTGTTGAAAACAGAAGGATTAAAAGCTTAGCTTGAAACTGTATTTGCTTTCTGTAATTCATTTAGATTATGTGTTATTGTTAAATATAACACAAATTCATAAGCACTTTTATTCACAGTGAAGGTTAAGAAAATGTCAATTTATTATGTCAAATAAGTGTCGCTGATGTTATAATTGCTTTCATTTAAAATGGTTTCTGGAAAAGCAAGGAATGGGAGGGCATGCTTCTAGTCCCTGCTGCTTGAGAAGCTGATGCAGAATGATGAAGGAAGGTGAGGTGGTAAAGCACCCACAGCATATTCCTCTACTGAGATCTCACTGTAGATCACAAATCACCCAGGATTGCATGACTGACTCAGTAGAGCCTTGTCAGAAAGAACTGAACAAATGTCAGCCTTTCCTCTGGTGAAGTCTCTTTTTGTCTCAAAGGACTCACAGTGAGGCTATTGTTGTAGGCTATTTTTTGATTTATGCCAGGGAGTCACAGAAATCTCCTGGAACAGTGTTCTGCAAAAGACAACATGCTGAACAGCGAGAAATGAAGAAGAGGGGTGATTAATTGTCAAGAGAAGCACAGCAGCATAACTCTTCCTCCTGATAGATGCTCTAGCCGATGACACAGAGTTGAGTCATAGCACGGTTACAGATCTTTGGGTAAGTGCAATAAGCACCATCTGCTCATTTCCTCCCAGCAGAATAATCTCTTTTCAAAGACTGAAGGGAACCTTAAAAGGTTGCTCAGGTACTTTGCAAATTTCCATTGATTTCCAGAATTGTGAGTGACTCAAATGTGACACAAGGAAAATTAACCTCAAATAGGGCAAGGGCCATCAAAGGTGAACAGAACACTACCCCCCCAAAAAAAGAGTTTTAAACATTCTAACTAAAAATTGCCTTTATCTTGCCCTTTCATTCTGAATATGGTCTGAAAAGTAAATTGATTCAACCAGACTCCATATCTTAAGCTAGACATTTATCTTGCCTAAGTGAGCGTCTATTCTCCTGTGAATGTTACAAGGAACAAAATAAATTCACAAAAGTTTTGGGGGAAAGTGGCGGTGAGAAAGAAGTATTTGCAGGTAATCACTGGTTCATTCAAAATGAAGTTCTGCAAACATTGCACCAATTCTTCTGCACCACCACCTAGAAGCTAAAAAATGTATTTTCACTTTTCTAAGGATTTTAAACTGGAAAGCTGTGAGGCAGGTTCATGTGGTAGATAAACTATGAGTCAGGTGGATTCAAATGAAGATCCCAATTATTACACTATATCACTCTACTTTCTTGTCTCTGGAACCAAATACCTGACACCCCAAATTTAAAGGTGGGTAAGTTTAACTTGGCTAACAGTTGTGGAAGACTCAGTCAATGGTTTGGTAACTCTCAAGCAGAAGATGGTGGAAAGGCATGCAGGAGGAAAGCTGCATACTTCACGGAGGTTTGGGAATGGATTAAGAAAAGGAGATACACGCTCCAAAAGCACTCCTGTGCAACACATTTAGCTATAAACTCATCACTGGAAAAATCCACTGGATAATTCCATTATCTTCCAAAAGCCTCGCCTCTGAACAAGAGACTGTAGGGAACTTTTGGATCTAAAACACAAGCACTGCATAAAATCTTGAGTAAATTACCATCTCAACCTCATTCTCTTTTTTTTTTTTAATTGAGTTTATTGGTGCATTTTAGGTATACAGTACAGTTACATTCATTATTGGGATCTTGTACCTTTACATGACAGGTCTTGGTTCTCATTTTTTCCCTTGTCCCTGCCCTCCCTTCACCTCCTCCTCCCCTCCCTGTTTACAAACACTTTATTTCCATTTTCTCATATCTTTTTCTTTTCAACCTCATTTTCTTTTAGAGTTATTGAAAGGACCTCCCAGAGCATCACATCAAATAACTCCAAGAGTGACTTGTTCACTCTGAATTCCAGGTGAATTGTGCCTTCTGCAGTCATATAAAGTGACGAGCCCTGTGCTTCACAGAGAGTGAGCATTAAAAATGCAGCCAAGAATGTGAAAACGCTACAAATGCCAGTGTAGCTTAATGGGTAAAAAGAGGAACAAGAGTGTCATATTGTCAGTGTTCTGCTATCAAGTTTTTCTACTTACTAGACATGTGACTTTGGGAAGGTTACTTAATTCCTAGTGCCTCATTTTTTCCATTAGCAAAAGGGGAATAGTAAAAGTGATTACTTTTTAGTGTTGTTGTAAAGATTAAATGTTAATACTTGTAGAATGTTGAGAACAAAACCCAATATACAGTGAGCAATAAATAAGTGGTAGTTATAATCATTTATGTGTTATATGGGACATTGTCCTGACTGTGTTAAAGTGGCAAAGAAAAGTGCTGAGAACCATAGAGTAAATATATATATTATACTTTTCAAATGTTCAACTTTCTGAAAATTTTAAATACAGCTAACATTCTCATAATCAGGTCTGTATCATTTTCCTTATCACTACTGTTATTAACTGTGATGGTCTACACTGATTGACAACTTGGTGAATTAAGTAACCGCTGGAGACAGGGTTGGGTTGGGAGAGCACCGATCTCACTAGTGGACCAACGCTTGTCTGAGTTCGTAGTTGAGGGAGCTATCGGGAGGCCTGGCCCAGTTGGCCAGAGCGGGTCACAAGCATCATTTGGGAACTATTTCCGGCCTTCGGTCCCTTCCTCTCTATCCTTGGCTGTACCCCTGCTTGTGATTTCCAGCTTCCACATGTTGAGAGGCTGTCTCCTGCTATTCCCTTCCAACACAAAGTTTCTACTTCAGAGCCAGTGGGCCATGGACTGAAACCTCTGCATCTGTGATCCAAAATAAGCCTTCCTTGCCTTAAATTGTATTTGGTATTTAGTCCTTTCAGTGGAAAGCAGATGACTATACTATCCTAATAGAATATTACTTACTGAGTGCCAGTTATGGCGTACCTCACTACACAGTATACTTTATGAAAGTTGGCACAAGTGACCCTAAAATATGGTATCTTGGCCTAGGGACTATTTTAAGCTGAAGAAATCTAGGAAGGATCACACATGGAAAGTTTTTTCTGATTTTTCTTCTAAGTTCTCCTCTCCTGAAATAGGTTGTAGACTTTTATTTTTTATTTTTATTAGTATATATTTTCAGTACATAACAATTACATTCATCATGGAAGATCCTCACTTTAGAAGTGACTTTTTATATTCAGAGAAAAGGTATTCTCACCTCTAGAGGCTCATGGACACATAATCAGTTTTATTCATATTTCTGTATGACTATTCTATGACTTTCAAACCTACTATTAAAAAATCAGGTTTAAACTGTGGGGGAGGGCTTGATTTCCTTGTGAAGGCTCTTGTGTCACATAAATTGATATGCTCTTACATTCTTTTAAATTTTAATTTTTATTGGTACATATGCGCAGTACATCAGGATTACTTTCCTCGTGGGGAGTTGGTACATAACACATCTTAACTCTTTTTATGTCCCTTTCACTCCCCCTCCCACCATCTCTTGCTTCCCTCCCCATTTGCAGCAAAATCTCTCTGCTTCCTCTTATCTATGTTTAATTTATTTCTACTTTGGATTTCTCAGCGTTTATACACTTAATCTGCATTTTGTTGTAGGAGCCTTAGCCATCAACCTCATATTGAGGAGGAAAAGACATTTTGGTTCCCCTACATATTACACAAAGAAACTATTGGACCCGTCATCCAATAACATGTAACTGGGCACAGAAAAACATACAAACCTATAACACGAGTAAACATACCATGAAAGGAGTGTGTCGAACACATGCTGGACATGGACAGGTCAAAGGAGAGAGTGACCTTCTTCAGCTTGCTGTCACTGAAGGGTTGAAGAACATGTAAGCTTTCAAAAGCAAACCTAGAAGAAATGGCATTATTCAACAACAGAAAGATGGCACTTTACCAGGAAGCAACAAGAGCTATAGATATAAAAGAGCAGAGAATATGACTAATGCTAGAGTTTGGAGATTAGCAACTTTCCATGCATTTTTCTACCCAAAGCATTTTCTACATACTGAAATGTGTATTGTGTGTGGGGGTGTAATATGTGTGTCTAGTAGCATATATTGAATAAGGAAGGTAATTACTTAATAGAGGGTTGATTGATACCTTACTAAACTAACCACACTGATTAATTTATTAATTAACTTTATAATTATGGCTTTCAAACATCTTTCTACACAGAACAAAAAATAATTGTTACTTTCTCTTAGAAGTCTAAGGCCTTTAGAAAATTAGCTTGTTATTTCAATCAGTTTTAAAAGCCTAAATCAATTTATGTGTAACATCACAATTTTCTATGAAATTACCTTACTAAACTAACCACACTGATTAATTTATTAATTAACTTTATAATTATGGCTTTCAAACATCTTTCTACACAGAACAAAAAATAATTGTTACTTTCTCTTAGAAGTCTAAGGCCTTTAGAAAATTAGCTTGTTATTTCAATCAGTTTTAAAAGCCTAAATCAATTTATGTGTAACATCACAATTTTCTATGAAATATTCCCATCAGAAACTACAAGAGTTGAATTTGATTTTTTTATGCCTATGATGGGTTAAGTTTTCACAATCATTTTTAATCCTTATAGGCTTGGCAGGATATATTTTAAATGCCACCTTACAAATAGGCAGAGCATGTCTTAGAGAACTTGAATCTAATAGCTAGCAGGTCTGGGGTAAGAATATGGATGAAGTCTGTGTGTGTGTGTGTGTTTGTGTGTGTGTGTGTGTGTGTGCACTCACATGCACAAATATAAGTGAGGTTCAAAATAAAATAAGTGCTAAAGTGAATAGAAATTTTCACCACTGTAATATTGCATGAAGACCAAACTCTAGATGTGTAGTAATAGTGAAACAACCATACTGAGTCATATGTGTAGATGTCTACATATTCCCTTAGTAAAGAAGAAAATAAGATTGCAATTTAATTTCATTTGCCAGTCTATCTTTCATTTATCTCTGTGCCAGTAATCGGTCTATTTCTGCGTGGACCCAAATACACCCTGCATTATCTGCTCTGTGACAGTTCTCTTCTGCTGTAACCACAATATATTTTAGGGAGAGAGGGCTGGGATGAGGTCACAGAGAAAAGGGGCCTCTCTTCCCATTTCTTGTACATTTCTGTTTGTTTCTTCTTATCTCACTGTGTGGAAGACAGAAAAAGCCTGGTAGACACATTTGTCTGATACGTTGCCCCAGGCCCATAACATTTTGCAAACTCACAATTCCAATCCCTCTTTACTGCAGCCCTTCCAATCCAGATCACAGGCTCAGGCTTCGCACAGCCCTGCTTACACATCGCTCGCGTGTGCGCTCTCTCCACAGCCTCAGCTCCCTACACCGCCTACTTGTCTGAGGACCACAAGTCAGCTCGGATGTGCAACCTCGTAACTTTCCATATGTATTGAGCTACAAGTGCAACCTTTCTAAGCAGGTGTGAATCCCACCCAGCCTTCCCAGTTTGGTACTTTCTTGGTACTGTATATTAGCCCTAGCTTAGACTTTTCATGTTTTCTCAATATTTTTTAATCCCTTGTTATAAAAAAATTATTATATTAAAATTTCCCTGTAAATAATATTGTGAGGTTTCCATTTTTTTCCATTAAGTTTATTGATACTTTTAGGTAAATTTTAGGTATACAGTCCAGTTACATTCATCATTGGGAGCTTGTACATTTACATGATGTATCCTGATTCTTATTTTTTTCCAAATACCCCTACCTTCCATTCACTCCCTCCACCATTCCCTATTTAAAGACTTTGTTTCCATTTTTTTCCTTTTCTCATATTTTTTCTTTTCCCTTCTTGTATGGCTTCTGACTGATGTAGTGTCTAACTTCGTGTTTTTTTTTTTAAATAAGCCATCTAGATTATGCTTTCTCAGATCCCTAAATAGAAATTTAATGTGACTTTCCTCTCTACCAAAGAACTTGAGTTTGGAAGGAAGCAAAAAAAGGAGACAGCTGAGGATAATTATCCTTATATGCCCAATAAAATGTTAAGCAGCTCAAGGTGATTTGGTCCTAGTCTTAGTTCACTATCCATAGTGCTACTTCAACAAAGCATTCCTCTCTAATTTTGCATATTCTTAATGAAAAATAAAATATAACTTGTTGCTAATTAAACAACAAAACCTCATTTTAGAAAGAACCAAAGAGATCTAAAATTCTAATTTCAAGTTCCTAGAAGGAACAAGTTACAAAAATATTTTAAAGATTTTTCTAATCTTGATTTTCATTCAGCACTTATTAATAAGATCTTATATACTGTAGTTAATTCAATGCTAATTAATAATTGAATATACTTTTTTTTCCTTTTTATTGAGGTTATTGGTACAATCTAGGTATACAAATACAGTTACATTCATCACTGGGATTCTGTACCTTTACATACTAGGTCTTGATTCTCATTTTTCCCCTTGTCCCTGCCCTCCCTTCACCCCCTCCTCCCCTCCCCATTTACAAACACTTTATTTCCATTTTTCAGTTTCTCATATTTTTGTCCTCTTCCTTATTACCTTTCCCCCACCCTTCCCACTTTCCCTTCACCTTTAGGCCTTTACTTCCTATTTCACATTATTAATTATCTCATTAGGATCCTGTGTACTAGTATAGTTTTTCACACCAAAGAAACTATTCGGTATTTCAGTTAGAGAAATCTCTGTATGAACATTAAAAATAGGGAATCCTAAAATAAAACTAAAAAGGAAAGTAAAAGAGAAAAGGCAATGATGTAACATCAAAATAATCCTTAATTCTGGAGATGAAAACAGTCCCTGAACATATTTAAATTGCTTCTCACTCTTATAGTCTTATCTTATTCTTTTTTCATTATTTAGAGAATACTTTATTAGTTTCTGTAATCAAACCCTCGTAGATATGACCTTACATATTTAGTATGATGTGTTACCCCTGTACACATGGAAAAAAATAAAATAAAATAAATTAACATTTCTAGACCAATATGGTTGTCCATTTCTGTACAATGCCAAGTTAACACAGTAAATTGGGATGACTTTTTCGAAAGTTGGCAGCACCATTAAAGTCTCCCAAAATTCAATAATTGAATATACTTTTATATTCCTAAGAAAGATATAGTGTTTATGAACCAAATATTTATACGCCCACTACCCACTAGTCACATAGTAAAGCCCTGCTATCATGCTGGTATAAGAAGGCAGGACTTACAGGAGGTCCAGAGGGTCAAGTGTAGACACTCATGTTGGAATTGGAGCCCTTATAAGAAAGGGAAGAGAAGTCAGGTGTGGTGGTGCATGGCTGTAATACCACCACTCGAGAGGCTGAGGCAGGAGGATTGCTGTGAGTTCGAGACCAGCCTGGGCTACATAGTGAGTTCCAGGTCAGTCTCAACTACATAATGAGACCCTGTCTCAAAAAACAACAAAAAACAAGGTGGGGGAAGAGATCCTGGAGCTGCTTCTCTCTGCCACATGTTATACAACAAATTATATTCCATTTCTAGCTAAGAAGAACATACAAGCCAGAAAGGAAACCCTCACCAATAAACCAATTGCAGGTGATTTGATCTTGGCTATCCCATCCTCTAGAACTGTGAAAAATAAATATTCATTGTTGAAGTCAACCAACTTAGAATATTTTGCTGTAGTAACCTGAGCTAAGACATTGTACTTAACAAAATGCAGTTAGTGATCTAGTCATATGTAAACTACTTTCAGTTCCCAAGATGAACTATGTTCTTCCAACAGCAATGCTTTTCATGTGTTGATCCTTATATATAGGCACTTTTCCTTCTAATACGCACATTATTCTTTTGTTCAGCCCCTGTGTATTATTAGACCTCAGCTTAAATGTTGTTTTCTTCAATTTCCATCTTTCTTCCCCAACACACATATAAGGTTATATTAAGTTTTCCTTTTGGGCCAGGGATTTAGCTCAGTGGTTCCACTGCCTGCCTCACAAGAGCAAGGACCGAAGTTCAATCCCTGGTACCAAAAAAAAAAAAAATTTTTTTTCCTTTTATATGCTCCATTCTCTCAATGCTGAATAAACTACTGTAAGGCAAGAATGCTGTCTTGTTCTTTGCACCTATCATATAATAGGAAATCAATAAACATTCTTTGACTTTTTAAAACCCTTTTTAGATGAATCCATATTTAGAGCCTCAACTGGCTGTTAACACATAAAATGGCTCTTAACACTAAAGAAACATTGTAAAATTCACAGCTAAGATCTCTTCACTTTCACTTTTTCATACCTGCAGAAGTTGATAAACTAGGAAAAAAAGAAACACTTGTCAAGTCACATCTATGAGTGACATTCTCAAAAACTAAATAAAAATTCTCACAGAGGCATTTTTGGATCCTCCAAAAATAATTCATTTAAAGGCATTTTTCTCCATTCTGTATAATAAAGAACAGAAAAATAAGGAATCTTGATGGAGCCACATTGAATTTTTATGCTTATTCTAGCATAGGAAGGGAGGGGACCAGCTTTCTTCCTCTTAGAAGTATCTTTGCCATTGTAAAACTTTAAAGACATATTCTCAAGGTAATGATTGCCTTTAGAAAGCCGAAAGTGAGAGGTCTCTCTTTTGGAATTTCTGTCCAGTTTTGCAAGAGTGAGGGTTTCAGGAGAATCTCACTGATAGCTTTATGCTGCAGGTGGTATGCTTTTCAGATATTCCAATTTCACTCATCTCTTTAAGTTTTCATATCACTGATAAAAATTATATGCTTTGTCAGCCAAGAGAATGAACAATTATCACAGATTTCAGAAGGTGAGTATGAAAATAGCTCTATCTATACATTGGAGTTTGTTTTTTTCCATTAAAAATAAGAGCTATGAAGTATGCACACAGGAACAGAATGTTGCTCTTGGGAATGGCATTTCAATATTCCAGGGCCAATACAAATTAGCTATTTAAACCAGTTGCATTCAGTGTGCTAAATAGCTGCCAAATTATGAACTATGTAAAAGAATGCAGAAGAGATACAGGAAGTGGTCCTCAAATCACTAGACAATATTTTTATAGGCTGCGCTACAAACAGATGGGCACAAAAATATGCTCCGTTTTTCCCATTCGTAGTTTCTTTAGAAAAGAAGCACTTTCTTAATATAGAGTCATTTACAGCTGGTATTACACTTGGGATTTTGACCAACTTCGCTTTTCATCATTAGCTGCAGCACAATATCCATCTTCACATTTGCCATTATGACAGCAATCTTAAGGATACTCAGGGCTAAGCTGTTGTAACTCTTTAGAAGCTTAAGACTGCAAACGAGCATGCACAACATGCATAGAAACTAGCCAGTTATGTTCTCATTTGGCTTTCGGAGCCAAACTGATTATAGACTAAAGAACAGGGTCACTTATTACAAACCTTTCAAATCAATGTGAAGAGTGATTAAAATAATAATATGTATTAATAAGGTCCACAGCTGCCCAAAGCTCACCATATTTTGGCAGCTACATATGAGGTAATAAAGGACTGAAAATGGTACAAAATACATTCATCAGGTCACAGAATTTTAGCCATGCCAAACTGAATGTAGATGAACAATTCAAAAAAGATTCAGCCATAAGAAGAAAACAGTACCTCTAAATTGCGTGTGGGAAAACCAAAACATTCACACAAACATGTTCTAAAGAGGAAGTGCTCCCTAACTTGTAAAATTGGCCAGATGAGCGCTTTTTGAAGACAGATTACAAAGCCTTAGATAAGCTCAACCCTACTTTCAACTGCATCCCTTACACTGCTCCATTCAGCCACACTAACTTCTGACTTTCTTACTGTATTGTTATTTGAAGTAAGAATGTATGTAGTTCCTAGAACACACTGACTTGAGAACTTTGCCCTAGCTATTTCACATACATGACAATTTGTCAATCACATATCAGTTTAATTTCCACTTCCTCAAGCAGCATTTCCCTCCAAGAAGTTAACTTCATACTTCATTGTTTTACTTTATATTATACCCTTATTGCTACTTTATTTGCTGAATTTCTTGCACACTTGCTTGATATTCATTTTGTATTTCCTGCTAGAAGTGAACTCTAAGAGAACAAAAATCTTCTCATATTCATCACTAACATCCTAGTATACTAAATAATCTCTG
Source organism: Fukomys damarensis (assembly GCF_012274545.1). Classification (NCBI taxonomy): domain Eukaryota; kingdom Metazoa; phylum Chordata; class Mammalia; order Rodentia; family Bathyergidae; genus Fukomys; species Fukomys damarensis. Next base: position 27,691,457 of record NW_022900915.1, on the reverse strand, counting down.
CCACACAGTAGGCTAACAATAATATTTGTCAAATTCATGCATCTTTTTCATTGATTCTTTAATTAGAAAGAAAAAGAAAAGAAAACTAATAAGATCAGAACTTTCAAACAAGTGTTTAAAATAGTTTTATATCTGATATTTGCTAGCTCAAATCTTTTAGGAAGTAGATGAAGACTAAAGACATATAATCTAGCAAATCTATCTGTATTGGGTCCATATGAATATCAAAGTGAAAACACGAATAAACATATATTTTTAAAGAGTTAACTCTACCTAAGTAATGTATATTTAGCAGTCTACTTTGTTTTCTTGGAAAACAATTCTCTACTCCATTGCAAACGGACCAGTCCATACTAACAAGAAGAGAAACAAAAGCTGAATATTTAAGCACATGGACTAACCAAAAGATGCAGAAGCATGGTTCATTTAGTGTGAATTAGATCAACAATATCTCCCCAAAGCCTCCTGTGTTCAGAGATGAGGCTTTAGGAAGGGATTTAATGATGGGGGTGCTATAATCATCAGTGGATTCATTAACTGAAGTGCTCATTGCTAAATGTGCTAACAGGATGTAGAATCTAGTCAGAAGAGGCAGTTCACTGGGGGTATGACTTTGCAGCATGTGTGTGTGTGTGTGTGTGTGTGTGTGTGTGTGTATCTGCTGGCTCCTCTCTTTACCCTCTGGTTCTTGGCCACCATGATGTGAGCATCTTTCTTCCACCAGGTTCTTGCACTATGCCATTTCTGTCTTGGAACAAGCCTACCACACACTGAATCTTCTTAAAACTCTGAACCAAAATAAAGCTTTCTTCCTTTAAGTTGTAGGTGTCAGGTATTGTGTCCCAGTGATGACAAAGTGACTCAGACAGATTTCAGTACTAAAAGTGCAGGCATTACTGTGACTGTACCTGAAAACATGGTTCAAAAGCCTTTGGAACTGGCTTGCACAGAGAGTCTGGAATGGTTTGGAGATGCTGGCAAGAAAAGACCTAGAATGCTGTACGGTGAGATTAATGGGACATTTTATATAGTCTAATATTTGTTTGCTTCATTTGTATAGAACCAGATAATAACTACTAATGAAATTTCCTCATTTTTCACAGATCTAAAGCAAACAGTTAATATCTCCTTTTTGTAGTTTTTTGTGCTTTAATAGTCATCAGATCCTGTTTTATCCATTGAAAGATACTTTTGTGTTAACATAAGTCAAAGTATTGGGGCACTACTCTAACTATCCATGCAGATACAATACAATGAGAATCTATTAAAATGTGTAATTTTCCCCTTTACCCTCATATAAACTCTGTATATTCATTAGCACATTATCTGAATGTATTGTGTACTCTGACAAATCCATTTGCTAAGGTATAATATATTATTAAGAATGGAGAAAAGAATATTATTTGTTTTAAAACTCTGTTATTTATCTTTTTATATTTTGTTGAGATTCAAATAAATAGGTCCAAAAATGCCTTTCCTTTGTCCAAGGAAATGCTTATCCATATATCCCAGATGAAACATAAGCTGTATAAAATTTTCAGGAGCATGCTTTATCCATTTGTATTTTATTGCTTTAAAACGTATATTTTAATGTAACTATTCTGCTTCAAAATTTTATTCTAAGGAAGTGATTACAGATATGTCCAGATATAGCCTTAATGTTATGCATTGCCACAATCATGTCTATGTTGTATATAACCATATTTATCATTAAAATAACTAGGTAAGAACCATGGAAGGACTAAAATGTAAAAGTTTTCACTTATAAGAGATAAACACTATTATAAATCCTATTTCTTTCATTGGGGGTGTAACTTGAATTTTCACATGGCACTGACATTTTATGGTTACTTCAACAAAAGAAAAACTTTTATACTTTCCTCTGTGTCTTGACACTTTGACAATTAAAAATAGGAGAAACAAAACTGTTTCTTATATAGTTGTGATAGTTAATTAATTGTGATGACTTGACTATGAAATGCACAATTGAATTGCTCAGCAGAGTTCTGCATGTGGGAGACCCGCCCTAGGGAGGATTATTGCCAGAATAGTACAAAAGGGAAACAGAGGAAGGGTTGCTTAAGTTTCTTTAGAGCTGCTCCTCTTCGCCTTCACCTTGGACATGATCTCCTGGCTTCCCTGGCAGACCCTGAGCCTCCTGATTCAGACTCACGCAGGGCACTACAGTGAGCTCTAGGCCTTTGCCTGGATGTTTCAGACCCCTTTTGTGCACACTGGCCTTTTTCAGTCTTCTCCTCTTGACTCTGTGGGTAGCCATTGTAAACCAATCTTGCAGATTCTTGTATATTGTCATATCCTATATTAAATTTGTTTCTCTAGTAAGCACCAATTGATACAATAGTATCAGTCCTAAAGATTTATTCTAGATGGAAAAGATGTGCCACTTATCATACAATGTATTCGGTGATTAAGCACCTTTCACTAAAACAAGTACTGGTGCAGTAATCTAGTTTATATTTTTTATCTGCAGAATACCTCTGAATCAGTACTTGGCATTGTTTGCAACAAAAGCTTTTATGGCTTCCTCAGAAACACAATTATTCCCTCAGGAAATGATTGGCCAAGGGGACTCAGAGCTAATGAGGTTAATTTGTGGTTCATCGGCTGCCTACTTCTGAATCCTTTGTAAACATGTAGAAAATTTTCAAGGTAATAATGCTCATGTCTGCTGAAAACCCTTTATGAAATGTCAGCTTTTTAACTAATTTCTAGACCGATGCATACTTTTATTCTAAATATTGTATGCTCAGCTATTTAAAATATTATGACTAACTTGCTTCACTATCTATATTGTTTTTAAATAACATTAGTAGGCCAAACAAAACAAATGACTAAAACATCAGTGTTCTATGAAATAATTTTAATTTTTGTTGAAATATCAGTTAATTGATATTACCAAAATATCATTTTCCTATTATTATTTTAAATTATGAAATAATCTGAGAAAATTTATTATACAAATTATGGCTTTTAATTGGAATGATCTTATCTCTTTTTCTCATGCAAATTTATTTGGCTTGGAGCCAAAAGAGAAATGATACATGTCCAAAGCCCTTTCTTCAGATGGAGGCATCCTTAAAAATCAGAATTATGTCCAGATTTTCAGCATACGTAATTGTCAAGTACACAGACTTCTCTTCACAAATTCCCTCTATTTAGGGAGACCTAACACAGTCTTCAAAACTCAGATAATGAGGAGGGAAGAAAAACTTAGATGATGAAAATCCATTCCCACTTTTAAAATTCTCCAAAAGATCAGAACCAAGAGCATTTGTAATAATATGATAGACTAGCACATCTCTTTCAAGTGGAAAAGATGATGTGATTCAGATCCTTTCAAGAATGTCAAGTATCACAGCAGCTGAACACAAGAAGAACTAGGTCCTTTGACCATCCGTCTAAGCATTGGAATGGTGATTAAACCTGAATCGTAGTCTTCATCTGGCAGTCACTAAGAGATCTAGGGAAATCAATCTTCAGTATCAGATAAATAATCAATGGTGTCACTTCCTGGAACATATCTTGTAGTTTTATTTTATTTACAGATAGTAGCAATTTTCATTTTAGTCCCAAGGTAGATATCACCATAGTTTAATCTGCATTCTATAGATGTGGTTTTGGAGGAAAGAAGAATATAGTGTTATAATTAAGTTGACACATATTTTAATGCCAGTCTTTGCATAGCATCCTTAATTAAACTATACATGATTGCTTAAGCTAATCAAAGTCATTTTAGAAATAATAGTGAAACTTCCTTGGGAAAAGACTTCAAAGTTTCTTAATACTTCCTAATCAAATACAGATAGCAATGGGATTCTTAATATCCAGGAATTTCTTAGGAGTTTGTCTTAAGCTACTGTAAGTGACTCATTCTTGAAAAATCGGGGGAAAAAAGACAGTAATGCATAAAAACAAATCTGATCATGTTTCAAGTAATGAGCTGAATTTTCTTATTTATATAAAATACATATGGCATTTACTAATTTGGTATAGAAATGTTCCAATTAATGTATTGCATCCTTTCCATGAGCACATTAGAGAGATATAAGTAAGAGCTGCTTAATTTACTCATTTCCTTGCATGTCGGCATGAGCAGTACAGAATTTTATTTGGTGATCCCAAAATATTATTATCTTGTTATTATTAGTAGTCCATAAAAGATAATGAAATTCTTTCATTTTCAGCAACATGGATGAGCCCAGTGGACATTGTGTTCAATGAAGTAAGCCAGGCATAAAAAAAATAAGTCCTGCATGTTTTCACTCAGGTAGAAGCTGGAAAATTATATTTTGTTGAAGTAGATTAGAAAGTGATTACTAGAGGGTAGGAAGAGGAGAGAGGGGAGGAGATGGGTTGGATAATAAGCAGCAAAATATAATTAGAAAAGGGGATAAGTTCTCGTATTTTTTTAATGTGATAGTATACATATAGTCTATAAAACTTGATAATGTATTTCCAAATAACTAAAAGAGAGAATTTTGAATGTTCCTCACACAAAAAAATTATACTTGTTTGAGATGATGGAAATGTGAACTACCCTGATTTGATCATTAGATATTATGTGCATGTATCAAAACATCATACTCTACCCTATAAGTGTGTACAGTTGGTTAAGATCCAAACAAAAATGTACAATCATTGTCAATTCAATTATTATGTACAGTTATTATGTACAAATAAATAGGCCTACTCTGCTATAGTCTGTTTTTTTGTTACATTTTTATACATATTGGTCATGCAGATTAATAGGTTTTCTTCTGATAAATTTGAATATGCACGTAACATACTTTAGCCCCACCCCTATCCCATCATCCACCTCACTCTGCACTGCACCCCAGTTTCACGTGTTTTGGGGTGGCTTCCATGTGTATAATGTATTTTGATTATGTTTATACCCCTTTTACTTTTCTTTCCCTTAGATGTTAAGCATCTCCAAAAGTCACAGGTTGAATGTTTAGTCTCCAGCGTGCAGCACTATAAGGAGATGAATGAAATTAGGTCATTGGGATCATATCCTCGAAGGAGATGCATGGATTATACTCCCACCTCTCTCTCTTTTCCTTCCCCTCCATCCTCCCTCCCCACCACCACCCGAAGTGAGGTGAGTAGTTCTGCTCTGCAGCGCACTCCCTGCCATGACTTTCTCTCACACCGTAGGTCTGAAGCAACAGGGCCAAGCAACCATGGGCTAAAACCCCTTAAACCATGAGCCAAAATAAACTCTTTCTCCTGCAGGTTGTTTAGATAAGGTACTTTGTCATAATAATAGAAATGTGATTTCACATATTGAGTGTATTCCTAAATCCCATTTCTAATAGTTGAAAGGGGTCTATAGGCTTTTGAAAAAATAAGCATTTGTCAAAATTTATTAAATGAAATTATTAAAAATTATACTTTTACACTTTCTCAATATTAGGAAATAAGTATTTTTCACAAAACAAGAGACAATATTAATAATATTTACAGGTAGTAAAAATTTGAAGTTAGCCAACAGTAATGCTACATTAAAACTTGGATGTATCAGACTGTTTCTTGAATTCTGCCTAGTCAAATATATCCCCTCTGGATTTTCCATGAAAATATTTAAATCACAGGTTGATATTTCATTGATCAACTAGTATGCATCTAGCTGATTTTTTTTTTTTAGAATGATGTAACAGTTTGACAGGTAACTGTTTAAATATATTCATCATCACTGGTTGGTTATAGAAAGACACAATGATGTTAACAGCATGAATCAAATGCAACCAGGATAGTGAAGCTATGGTAATTTTTCTACATGTCTTTAGCCTTCTATTGGTACTAGATTATGTAGACCAGAATCCTGCAATAAAGATTCTTGAAATAAAGTTAAGTTTGAGGGACCTTGACATACTGTCTCTGTGATTCATGCATCCAAATATATCCTACACAAAAGAAAACATTTCTATTTTTGACCAAGAACTTCAAATTTTAAATAATATAAACTAAAAATATAAATAGCTAAAAATGCCACATAATGCACATATGGTTCTTCTGAAATAACAATGCAAAACCAAGCTTTTGACAGTTACCCAGGAATCTTTAATCTCTGAAGTTTATTAAACCATACTATGAATCTATTTTTAAATTCTAAAAAAATACTGCTAGATCCACTTGTTGTCTATTTACCTAATGGTCATGGTGCACAAAATGATTGGAGAACTGTTTAATAGCATTAGATTTCTGTTCATCTTTAATGCCTTCTGCAACCACAAAGGCTCAATAGAAAGTTAAAACTGCTGCCTTCCTATTGACTTGTTCAGCTGATTATATGGAGTTTAAAGCTACACTTTCATGCGTTTCTTTCTCAAAAATGACACGTAACACACATGCTCAATTTATTGAGATATCAGTGGAATACATAAATTTTACACTGAATTGATTAATTACTTTATTTAGAAGGAAAAGTTTAAGTGTGCTACTACTGATTTCAGCCATTTACTTGTACATTTAAATTAAAAATATAAATTAGTGTGAATTATGAAAATCCAGAAGAATATAATTTGACAGGAACCTTAAAAAGCTCCTGTTTCAACATCAGCCCTCTTATGGTTTAAATCTTAAATATCCCATAAAGGCCATGTGCAAAAGGCTTGTCATCATCCCAGTGCTGTTGAGAGGTGGACGAGCCTTGAGCAAGTAGGGCCTGCACAGGAGGTCAGGTCATCGTACTGGGGGCCAGGAACCTTCCTCTCCTCTTTGCTTCCCACACGCCCCTTGAGGGTTTCCTCAGCCACGTGCTTCTGCCACAGTGTGTTTCCTTGTAGTCCTTCCGGAAGCAAGGAGGCCAAGCAACCATGAACTGAGATCTCTGAAACTGTGAGCCAAGACAAGTCTTTTCTCATTTAGCATGGTTATCTCAAGCAGTTTGTCACAGCAACAGAAACCTACTTCCCAGGCTGGGTGTGGTGGTGCACGCCTGTAATCTCAGCACTTGGGAGGCTGAGGCAGGAGAATCGCTGTGAGTTGAGACCAGCCTGGGCTACATAGTGAGTTCCAGGTCAGTCTCAACTACATAGTGAGACCCTGTCTCAAAAAACCAAAAAAAAAAAAACAAAAGAAAAGAAAAAAAACTTCCCATTTTACAGACATCATTTTTGGTATGAGAGCATACCACAAAAAAAAAAAAAAAAGAGAAAAAGAAAAAGAAAAAGAAAAAGAAAAAAAGAATGAATATCCTTTTTGTATTTTATTCAATAAATAAAAATACAGGACAAGTCTTTAGAGTTTAATAAAAAATTTATTTCAATTATATCTACAATGTTCAGATATTTGTATATATGTATGCTTACTTAGAGAGTAGATATGATTTTTTTAAAAGAATCAAACCAACTCTTTGCATGCACCTTTATGTTTCCTGTAGAGATTTTAATTAAATGTAGAAAATAAGGAAGTATTGGCATCTAATAACAAATCACATATATGTAACAGTTTCTCATAAACTCAAATTTTATCAGTAAAATGAAAATTATATATTTGTTCGGTCATACAAGCATATTTATAAAGATCCTCAAGCAAATAGAAAACATTAATATTACCTGATTTTTCCTGTCTTACAAAAATAAGTATTTAAAATACTTCCACAATTGTAAGAGCCGATTTTAATCATCAGTCATTCTGTTTTTGTATAATTTCTGGCTCAATATTCTGAGAAATATGATATGAACAGCAGATGTAACTTTAATTTTTCAGAACCCATTTTTTAAGTTTAAAAGAGTAAGTAAACAATAATTTCAATAATATATTTTTGGTGATTCAATATATTCAAAATATTGTTTCACCTTGCAGTAAATATTTTTAAATTATCACATATTTTACTGTCTCTTTCACATGATAACTAATTGAAATTTGGCATGTGCTTTATATTTCTATCATATGTCTCTTCAGATTTGCCTCCTTTTAGGCATCAATAGCCCTGTGTGGCTAGTGGCTACTGTATACTGGACAAACCAGATTAATGTTAGCTACACAGGTGCAGAAAAGACAGTGTGAATTTTAAGGTGAAAAAGTTGTTGATATCAGCTCAAAAATGTACTATAGATCGAGTGTTGTTTTGTTATAAGATATAGAATTACATTAGTTATAAACCAAATTAGAAATCAACAAAACATATTCAAGGATAAAGCAAGAAAATAAAAATTGATCATCATTTTATTCCATCTTTAGAATCACAGCTTCAAGGGACTTTTAAAAAAGGGAAAGAGGACCTGGGGGATAGGGAAATGGGAGGGAGAGAGAGCATAAAAGAACCAGGTATGATCAGAGCACAATATACACATATATGGAGGTATCACAATAAAACCCAGTAATCTGATCAACTGATGTTTGGTAGTAGGACAGTAAAATCAAGAAACAAAACTTCAGCCATAATTCTGTTTGTCTGTTGTTCAGTTTAGAAAAGATATGGGACTTATGGGAAAAAAAAATGCTTTATTTGAAATTGCTTCAAATTGTTGAAAAATAATAATTCTTTTAAGAAAATCTACTTCAAAACAACCAGGATTGGCAAGTATTTTCTGCAAATGGGCCATATACTAAATGTTTTAGATTTTGTGTGTTGTACCATGCCTGACACAACTACCCAACTCTGCAACTGTAGCAGAAAACCAGCCACTGACAATATGAGCAGAAGTGGGTGTGTGTGTGCTTCAATAAAACTTTATATACAAAATCAGAGACAAAAACCATAGTTTACTAGCTCTATTGTAGACTACATACTATCCTCACAAGTAAAGGAAAGCTATCTCAAACAGTCAGATATTTATCAGGAAAAAAATAATCATAACCCAGATGTTCAAATGCTGCTATCAGGAACTATTTTCTCTCATCTTAGTCTTTTACATCTCCAGGTTCAATACCCTTACTGCTCATGATCTCAGAAGGAAAGATAAACGCTATCTTTCCTCTGGCAACTCTATGCATTCCTGAAAAGAAATCAAGGCTTTGATTAAGTTATTTTCCATCACAGGATCAATGTTCCAAGGAAGGAAGCCATTCATGGGTTACACTAGCTTATGTATAAGTAAGTGTAAAAGCAGAAGGAATGTGGAGACAGACCTTTAACAGCTACCCTTACTAGATGAGAGAGGGGTAATTAGTAAAATGCCACAATAACCATACAAAAGTTAATTTATGGGAGGAAAGGAAAGAAATCCAAAGCAGAGTCAAATTACAGTATTCAGTGATTTCACATGCTTTCAAACTTAGATTGAAGATAATTGCCAATAGTAAGATTGTTCATAAACCTAATGGCATGAAATGTAAGTTTTTAATAAATATGCACATTATGTTAATAATATCTTAAGTACAAATTACAAGCCATGCACCAATAGTGTCACACTGCAGGGTATCATCAAGTACTTATAATATCCCAGTAGCTCTAGTGGGTATAAAATAAATTCTACGAGGAGCCAGGACTTTAACATTTGAAAACCCCAGGGTAGAGGATAAATCCAAATGTTGGTTTTAGTGATAACCTCTCACTAAGCAAAAGACTTAAGTACAAAGAAGAGTAACGCATGTCCAGAGTCCATACTGGGAGAAGATCACTAAAGACAAGGGGATTTCTAATAAGCAATTCAAAGGATGAGTTGTATGATTTGGACCAAGAGAATTTGGACAGAAGTTATTGCAATGAAGGAAGTCCAGACTTACAGTATCTGAGTTAACATTCAGAGTTCTAAGAAATGATAGCTGAGATCAGAGATGGAAAAAAGGATGGGATGTGGTTTTTACAGTAAAAAGCACAATGATCTTACTTGGCACTGAAGGCCATGCTAGAAATTCATACCTGAGTGTCTGTTCAGAACCCCTCGCTTCCACCTGTTAATAATCTGTTACTTCTTTACTCCCACTGGTGATAAAGATGGAAACCAATGCTTCAGTGTTGGGAACAGATGCAGGCACTGAAAGCAAATAAGGTGAGGTGGTTTGAAGTGCTACTAAATAAAAGAGGAAATTGGACATTAGAATTTGATTATTGATCTCTTCCACCTTTTATTCTTACCTTTAACAAGATTTTTTTTCACCACTGAAGGTATTCAACCCAGGGATTTCCAACAGAGCTATGCATTCAGTTCTATACTTTTTTATTTTGAGATAGGGTCTCACTAAATCTATAAATTGCTTTGGCTACACCCCTGGTCTGATCCTGCCTCAGCTTCCCAGTGTGCTATAATTACAGGTGAGCACCACTAGACCTGGCTTAGCAAGCATTTTAATAAGCATTTAATTTAGGTCAATTAATACACAAAATATTGAATAGTGATTTTTAAGAAATAGAATATACCCCCTGCTCTTCAAAATACTACTGTACTAGAAAAGATATCCACATAAACAATTTTAGTCAAGTAACTATGCTATATTAAGTAAGTTTATTAGGTTCTTTGAGAGAGGAGGATAAGGCAATATTGTTTACATGAGAAAAGTTTTTTTTAAAAAATGATAGTGGAAGTAGTGTTTGAACTAAATCTTTTTCAATGACTCATTAGTTCACTGTTCACTAAGAGTTATCAGTCATGTTCCAGTTACTAGAATAAAATACTCCACACTTAAAAGAAAATAAACTTGTTTTGAATCACAGTTTCAGATGGTTGAGTCCACAACTGGCTGGCTGGATCCAAGGCAGAAATATCATAGCAGAAAAGCATGGAAGAGAAAAGTTGCTTAAACTATGGCAGCCAGGCAGCAGAGGGAGAAAAAAAGAATCTCGAAACAAGAATGTGCTCTTTCAAGTCACATCTCCAGTAACCACCTCTTCCCATGAGACTTTATCTGCTAAGAACACTTTCAGCTATGAACTCAACTGTCACAAGACGGCGACGCAGAGCACTGTCCAGCAGTGTCTCAAACCTGAAAGAGCATCGGGTAGAGATGGGGCAAGGAAAGAAGGATGCCAAGAGTCTGATCAAGGCGATGTTTATTGAAGGCAAGCATCAGACTTTTAAAGCAAAAAACCACAAATGAAAGAGGAAGTAGGCTTAACTACAAACTATTATGGGCTATAATCACAAAGGCAACCTTAATGGGTGATTAACAGGCATTTACTAGGACAAAGAACTACACTTCTAGAAACTTAACTTCAGGAAGGAAACTTATCTCTGAAAATGGTTCCACTTAGCTCTAGATGGCAGCACTTCCGCCAGCTCACAGGCCAGTGCCCAACACTCAACAATAAATTAGCACGATGATGAGTAAGGTGCCCCCATGATCCAATCTCCTCCCAAAACAATTGAAACTAGAGGGAATTTTAGATGTAAGCCTTTACACTAGGCAAAATGATAAAGGTTCTTCAGTCATGCTGTGGTTTGGGTATGTATTGTGCATGCCACCCAAAGTTTCGTATGTTATGTAAGAGTTAAAGTCTCACTTCCACTTCACGGAGTATGAACAGCCAAAAAGGCCTCCACAATGCTGGGCCCTAACACCCAGCGAGGCTCCAGGAGCTCGGGAGGGAACACACCAGGCTAGATGGTAAATAGGCCTTTATTAGTCTGGCCAGATGGCACTCCCAGAGCCAGGTAGGTCAGAGAGGCAATTGCTCAGGGGCTGAGGTACTTTTTATAAGGTTTTTCTAAATAAAGAGAATTCACAGAATTCAGGGAATTCACAGAACAAGACTGCAAACACATTGCTTATCTTATGCAGGAAATGTTCTATGGTCACCTTTCGTCATTTCATTTGCCACTGGGCGGGCTGTTAACCAAGGTAGCAATTAGCATATGAAGAAGCACAGTCTGGCCTATTAGCATGGAGTCACTTTAGCTTATCCAAGTCTCACAATCCCCACTGATCTTAGGTAGAATCAAATCCTTGATTCATTGTTTTATTTAAATTTTTAGCTAAGGGGTCATAGTAATTTGTAAAGGCATCTGTTAGACAGCTAAATTGGGGATTAGGATTCCCAGAGCACAAAAAGTTTTCATATTTTTATCATCTGCAGGCTCATAAACTCTTAATTTAGAAGTATAATAATTCATAACAGTTTGACACAATATAAGAGTCTATATCTAGATTGTAGTTCTCATTTTTCAGCCATGTGTAGACTCACCAGCTTCTGGTGTAGTGAGAGCAGGGCTTTGAGTGCATTGTCCCTTGGCCTCCTAGAGTCAGAATCCCTGGAATTCTGTTTTACTCTAGAGTGGTGGTAGCTGAGTTTCAGCTACTTTGATAGCTGTGGGAGTAACTATAAGTAACTCATATGGCCCTTTCTATATAGGTCAGAAAGGGGTCCTTTTTAAAATTTTAACATCACAGGGAGGTCTTTTTTATTTTTAATTTACCCTTGAATATTTTTTTTAAATATTTGTGTAATTTTAACCCCTGTGATTTTATACTGGATAAGCCCAGTAGAGATAATAGTATAAAGTCTCTATAACCTCTGTTATAAATGTTGGCCCATTGTCACTGCCTATGGAGAGAGGTAGACCAAACCTTAGAATTTTTTTTTAATTATTATAGTTATCTTGTCAGATTTCCACATTGCCTCAAATAACTATATTATATCCTGTTTAATTTTAATAAGTTTGTCCTCTGCGGTGAGAAGCCCACATTTTTATAGACTGCCATAGATATTATCGAGTGGCAACCAGGAATCTGTATAAATATTTACCCTCTTTTCTTTTGCCCATCAGAGAGCCTGTATGAGTGCCCATAGTTCCACTTATTGAGCTGACCATCCAGTGGGGAGGGGTCCTGCATGGACCACTCATCCTGAGTCATCTCTGTATAGTCAGCATAGTAGACTCCATTTTCCATGAAGCTGTTCTCATCCTTGAATAGGACGAAATCAGCTTTAGGCAGGGGGTATTTCTGCAGATCTAGATGACTGGAGAACAATTCATCAGTGACCCTGAGGCAGTCGTGCTCAGAGGGCCCGGTTCCGAGGACAAAAAGAAGCTGGGTTCAAGGTTTAACTGGAGCAAAATATAAGGGGGGATTTTCACAGATGAGGGCCTGATATTATGTGACTATTATTTGAGAGCCATCAGTGTCCTGTTATTCAATCATTCTAAAAGCCATGGGAAAATTGAATAATTTACTTTTTTTAATGTTATCTGGTCAGCTTTCTCAATTAGTATTACTGCAGCTGCCAGTGCTTTATAAACAAAGGAACTATCTCCGTACAGCTGGATCTAAAGTCTAAGATAAATATATCACTGGCTAATTCTATGGGCCTATTCTTTCAAGGAGTATCCCTAAAGAAATATGATTTCTTTTAGTCAGGTACAAACTAAACGGCTGGGTCACATTTAGGATCCCTGATACAGGGGGGCAGCAGAAAGAGTTAGTTTTAGCTGTTTAAATGCTAACTCTTGTTCTTTATTCTATAATAATCACTGTCTTTCTGGGGCCTTTAAAGATTTATATATAGAGAGAATCTAGATCCTGTAAAAACCTTTTATCTCAAAAATTTTTTATCTGTTTTAAGTCCTTTTATCTCTCAGCAGCATAAACTTTATATCCTGCCTCTTAAAGCAGCATTAATACTCTCTCAATATCCTGTTTTTTATTTAGTACATCCAAAAATTAACAATAATCATAATTTTATGTATGAAATTTCATAACCTTTAATCTAATTAGGTATCAAAAGCATTTTTATAGAACCTCTTAACTTTTTCTACAGAAATCCTATTTTGAAAATGAGCACTATAATCATATCACAATAACATATTTAGAATTTAACCCTTTGATGATAACCAATGTAAACATTCCATAACAACATATTTGGCCATGTTTACTGGGGGTATATCTTTTCAGAAGGTCATTAGTGAATAAAGACCAGAATAAATTTTTTTTTCAGTGGCTGTCTTAAAATTTGATTGGCTACCCATAGAACAGTACTAACCTTGTGTTTTTATTAACAAAGTATAAAAGAGCAAGTTAACCCTATAATCAAAATTTAAGAATTTGCAATGCACAAGAAATGTTTAAAGTACACCAGTTAAACTTAATTTTAATTGAAACAAAGATATATTTATCAAATAGTTAAAATTTCTAACTTGACTTTTTCTTGTAAAAATCTCTTGGTGTCTGGTAAAACACAATTGTTTCTCTGGCTTGCAGTGTTTTTTTTTTTTCCTATATTTTTGTCTTTCAGAATTTTCCTACCAGATTTTAATCCATTAGAGATTTTCTCATTTTAGTTCTTTTTAATCTGAGTGTAAGCCCTGTTTCATCTTTTTTCTGAGTCCCATCATGCTTTCCCATTTGTACCCTCCAGTGCAGTAAAGTTAAACAGTTTTGTTCTTGCCCCCACCTCCTCCATACCATCTATTTCAGCAACTCAAGTGGAGGGGAGATAGCTCGACCTCCTCCAAAGGGGAAACACTGGGATTTGTCTGTAACGATGTCACATTTTCTGAGAGGCAAGTTTACCACAGGAAAATGGCAGATTTAGCAAGCAGATGTTTTACAAACAAAACCAAATAGTTCTTATTATCAGCTGATTACCACAGAGTAGAAGCTTGAGCAACTCTTAGAGCACAAGAGGTTCCACATTATCAAAGTCTCAGGTAAGTAAAACAAAGGCAGATAACTTTTCTTTTGTCTAGAGTTTTTTTTCTGGGGGCCAAGTCTGGCTTAGCTGAGACCATGATAACTCACAAAGCTTTTAAGCATCTTTGGTTGCAGTTTTATCTTATAGTCCCCCACAAAATCTGTGTCAAATTTTGAATTATGCACTTAGGAACAGTTGGTTTAGTATTAGCATTTCTCATAACCATTAGATATTCCCTTGTCTGGTGATGCAAGACAAAGGGTAGGGTGCGGTTCCAGAAAATGGCCTTGTTTATTTGCCTGGAGGGCTCTTTAAGCATAAGCCCTCCTCCCTTTCTTCTGATGTACAAAGGAGGCTACCAAGCTCATTCCATTCACTCACCTAACCAACTCTCTTTCACACACACAGTCACCTAAGAAGTTAATACATTCCCTCCCTGGGTCCCCTTCCAAAGACAAACTAGGGAGCAACCCAGGGGATCTCACCATTCGGACAGATGATTTTATTCATTTTCCTTCTTTCTGTTCCAGCATCGGTGAGCAGGCCTCTGCGTCCTAGAACAGGAACCCAGGAAATCCTGGGGGGGCGCCTTTTCCCTTCCAAGGAGGCAGACAGTCTCTTGCTCCGGTGGGACTCGGATTGACACAGGGAGAGAAGCTTTCCATGAGAGAATTTGACCCCATAATCATCCTCCTGCTCAGGGGAAAAAGCCAATTTTAAAATTAGTGAGAAAGCAATCCAGTGGGGTATTCTTGGGGCCCAATCCTCTCATCCCTGTTTCAAGGAAAACATAAAGTTAACACACAACATTCAAGACACTGACAAGACAAACAGGTGCCACAGAACACATCTTCGATTCTACTACACGGAGTCCCCTTCAGGGCAGGGGTCAGGGGAGGCTTCCCGGCTCATCAGCCACCTCAATCCTGACAAACAGACAGTTGTAACTGATTCAAATCTTACCTCCGGAGGCTTTCAAAGGTCTATGTCTGAGAATCTCCTGCTGGATCCCGCGACAGAGAAACTTGGCTGGATTTACAGTTCCCGCTTGGGTATCTTGATGGGGCCTCCAATACGTAAGACTTAAAGTCTCACTTCCACTCCACGGAGCATGAACAGCCAAAAAGGCCTCCATGATGCTGGGCCCTAACACCCAGCAAGGCTCCAGGAGCTTGATGAAGAAACGAGAAACCCAGGAGGGAACACACCAGGCTAGATGGTAAATAGACCTTTATTAGTCTGGCCAGACTGCACTCCTGGAGCCAGGTAGCTCAGAGAGGCAATTGCTCAGGGGCTGAGGTGCTTTTTATAAGGTTTTTCTAAATAAAGAGTCAGGGAATTCACAGAACAAGACTGCAAACACATTGCTTATCTTATGCAGGAAATGTTCTATGGTCACCTTTTGTCATTTCATTTGCCACTGGGCGGGCTGTTAACCAAGGTAGCAATTAGCACATGAAGGAGCAGAGTCTGGCCTATTAGCATGGAGTCACTTTAGCCTATTGAAGTCTCACAGTTAGAAGCTTGGTCCCAGAGATGGTAACATGAAGAGGTGGGCAATTAGGTCACTGAGTGCACTGCTGTCTCACTGATCTCATGGGACCCCCAGGTAGTTCACAGAATGATCAGCCGTTACAAAGAGAAGCCTGACCTTTGACCCTCTCTGGTTCCCTGTCTCACCTCCTGATCTCTCCCTCTCACATACTCCTGTATTGTGATGCTGTCTGCCATCAGCACATGTCAGAGCCAAGCTTACTTGAGCAAAAACCAGTACCACTGAACTTCTGGAACTATGAGCTAAATAAGCCACTCTTTATAAAGTATCCAGCCAGGATGCCCTAACCCTAGCATAGTTTTGTTAGAACAGAAAACAGTTTAATACGTTCATCAAAGGCTTAATAGAGCTTGGTAGCTCTGGAGAATGGCAAGTTGTTTAACAAGAGTGTTCATGTATGTGTTTGTGTGTGTGTGCGCCTGTGCACACGTGTGAGTGTGTACAACTGTGTACACATTCATAAGGATATTTGTGCTGCTGCAGAGAAGTCAGATTGTGAATGGTCTTATAAGGAACTTAGGCTTGATTATGAAGGTTTTGAAGGGTTTTAAGCAGGGAAGTGACGAGATAGATTAGCACTTGAAAAATTCCATTTTGGATGAAACCTCTTCTTACAAAAACTGTAAGGGAAGAAGCAGTCTTCTTTATTTTGATTTAATTCAACACTTATCAAACACTGTTTTTGAGCCAGACCTGTTTCCAGTTCCTTTACAAAAAGTCAACTTTCATCAAACCAAAAGAGGAATTGGGTTCGCTGCTTGAAAACATTTTCCATTTTGATACATTCTCTCTTGGGACTAAGAGAGAGGGAATCTTGAGTCAAATACAGTCTTTCATTTGTATCAGTCTCAAGTGTCAGCCCCACTGGGTTCATACCAACAGGCTCTTCAGGTTTTCAAAGGGAATAGAAAGGGAAAGAAAAAAACAGCAAGTCTACCCTTCAACATTTTAGATGACCGAATTCCAAGGCTGCAAAAAGTCTAGAAAGAGTCAGTCAAAGCATTACAGCTCTTCAGGACATTGGTCTAAAGCCTACATGAGCAACCCTGAATTTTATGGGTAGCTCTCATTTTATTTGTGACTAGTGAAGGAATGATAACTTCAATGCCAGGAAATTACTGCTCCCCATTACATAAGATGAAAACCAGTTCCTCGGCTTTGCACAATTTTTTATCATTCCTTATAGGAAAGGAGAATTTGAATTGGAAATTTTATCACTGTATATTTGGCCCTGGTTAAATATATTACTAACTACTATTGCTATTTGAAGTGTAAAATATTCATTTCCTAATGGTGTCAGTCAACTCATTAATAATTATTACAACATTGAAGATATTACAATGCAAAAGGGTAATCAAAATTTTATAGAAATACTTTTTAGACATTAATGTAGTATTTATTTTTACCACCAGATGGCATAATTTAGTTTTTAACTTTTTTCCAAAACTATATTAGCACAATACCAGCAGCAAAGTATTCAAAATAATTTAATATGAGTGAATAATCTTGGCTCAAACAAAAGAAACTGCAAGGGAATGGATTAATATTTTTCCCTTCTTCCAGCGCCATCCTTCTGTACCAGCTGTTCCTTCTTTTGAAATCAGCTGAAGATTAAATAGGTGTAAGACACACATTGGAGGTGCTGAGACAGGGGAACAGAGCTACAAGTGCCCATGTTTGGAAACAGATGGTTTGAAAATGAATTCGGTAATTAATAACGATGCTGTCTTGACTTCATGGAGCAGCTATCATTCTCACAGCTCAAGAACCACTTTCATTGTCTCATTTACGCTCCCAATACCTAATCATGACGTTAAGAGAGTGGGTACAACTTTTTGTTTTGTTTTATTATTTGGTTGTGGGGACTGTTTGTTTTACCTGCAGACAGTAAGAACCCTTCCTGACACAACAGACCAACTCTCAGCACTGGTCACACGTGTGTGTAAATGCTCTGTGTTTTGTACTCATGATGGAACAAAAACTTACCTGCTACAAATATGCAAAATTGCTGACAGGGGAGGAAGATAGGGGAACTTGAAATATTTGTTACAGAAATTCAGATCCAAATTCAGATAAAAGAATATGTGTTGTATAACTTTTAAAATGTGAACTGAGATTGAAATGAGTTATTCACATAGGATTGAGCTGAAATTCAAGGTATCGAGTTACTGAAAAAGAGAATATTTGGGCGCTTTGCACCAGTGAAGCTTTACACTTTTCTAGAGTCCTGTTTTGTGACTACTCAGAGACTTGCAATACCCTCGTTTTCTAAGAAATGTTACAAGCTAGAACCTGTAAGCGTAATTTGAATATGTGTTAATCTAAGGAAAAATTTGATTTTTAAAAATCTACTTACTGATTAACTGTCATTGAATAAGAGTATGCCAATTTAGGAAGTGATAATTTTTAAAGGGCAAATTTAAAATGTGAATACTTTGGGAAAATTTAGTTTAACATATGTGATATGTATATGTGATATATATATATGAACAGAGCCTCAAAAAGCAGGAATTGTAAGTGTGAGGGGCTTACTATAAAATAGTGAAGCAGCTCTGAAACCTCATTAAAAAAATTCTGGGTGGATCCTTTGATCCATAGTCTTTTCTATTATCTAGTTGGCTGCTTCCAACTTTTCTTTCCCTCCCTGCTTTCTCCTCCCAGCCCTGCCACTCTGTGTCCCTGTTTATATCAAGGCAGCTATCAGTAACACCACTGTTCATCTTCTTCACTAGATACAGAGAGCCTAGGGGTCCCTTTGGTAAACTAAACTTGTCAGAATCAATAACCCACATGCACAACCCTCTTCCTTTAGATAATGTCCCTAATGAAGTTACTTGCTCTCAGTTACCACGAGTTTTCTTTCTCTCAGTGTTTTGAAATGGTGTTGTGATTTTTTTTCTGGTTCTACAGATCTCCTCCTACAACAGAATTTCAAAAGAAGCAGTATTCCCTACTAGTCAATCTGTCCATTGCTCCCGTTATTCTTAAATAGCTGTCATTCTGAGCACACCTCCTTACTTTGCCTGACATTATTGGTCCAAGAGTTAACACACCACAGAAACCTGAAGAGACATGAGCAACTCTCGCTCATGAAATCTGCATGAGAATGGCAAGAAATGCCAAATCATTCTCCCTTCTGCTCAAATTTTGCCTCTCAGCCTAATTTCTTATCTAATGAATCTTTGGAATGACTCAACAATCAAGAACTAGTTTGTAAATTCTTACTACTTCTAGGAAAGTCATGTTTGAATCTACAGTCATTCCTCACTCTGTGTCTCTTGAGAAACTGTAGACCCTTCTCCCTCTACACAATTAGAAAATTTTAGCCCCAACCAGTACATAAATCATTTTAAAAAAATCTTTTGTTGAAATTTTTATATATTCTAGGCACTGGGTTTTTTACAGAAAAAATAATAATAAAACTCAGACCACAAAGTTTTCATTTCAATAGCTTTAGAAAGAATGTTGGATAAAAAAGTGTGAAATAAGAGAAGTATCAAGTAACCTGGATATGAGAACAAGAGTTCCTTGGAGCTCTAAACTATTCCTTTCCGTGGCTCTTCAACTTTCTACTTTGATTCTAGAACCAAAGCATGCTAAAAGAAAGAGTATGTTTTTTGTATTATGGTTTAAATCTAAAATGTCTCCCCCAAACCCTCCTGTATTCAAAGGTGATTGGATCACTGGGACATTTATTTACTTATCAGTGGATTAATCCACCTGAATTCATAGCTAAATGTGCTGTTAGGAGATAATTCTGGTCAAAAAATGTAGAACAGTAACAGCATGACCTGAAAGGTGTGTTCTTGTCCATGGCTTGCTCCTTCTTTCTTCCTCTCTTTCATCTTCTTGGCTGAGAAGGCTTGAACACCTTTCCTACACTCTTTCCACTATGCCATTTTTGCCTAGGAGTCAGCCAACCATAGACCAAACCCTCTAAAGCCATAAATCACAATAAACCCCTTCTGTGTGCCGGAGATTTAGCTCACAAGCCACACCTGCCTCACAAGCACAAGGTTCTGAGTTTGATCCCAAGTACCACAAAAAAATTTTTTTTAAATATAAACCTCTCCTTTCTTAATTTGCATGTGTTAGGTATTTTTTCCCAATAATAAAATGTAACTAATGCATCAGATGAGTTCAAATTCTTGGATTTATACTTACTGTTGAATGACTCAAGCTAGCTATTTCTTTCAGTTTTCATTTCCTCATCAAATTCATGAGGATAAACAATGACTCAGTTACCAGATGGCTGGGGGGATTAAATGAGATGATATCTGGAATGCACTTAGTGCAATGCCTAGCTTTCTGTCAGACATTCACTAAGGGCATGATGAAGTAGTATTTATTGAGCATCATGTTTTCCAACTGGGATCTTTGCCAGGTAATTGTTCATACAGCATCTCATTATTTCTCTGAGGCATCTTGGATGTAAACTTTATTATTCTGATATCACAAGGAGACTCAGAAAAGAGGCTTGCCTAATTATATACAGCTAGCAAGATGTGGGGACAGATTCAAAAATAATGTCTTTTCACTTGCAGCCCAGTTTTTCCTTTATATAGTTTGAAGAGATATAGCATTGTCTTAGAAGACAGGACTGCCACAAGGCACTCAGAGTTCTTTAGTCCAGTTCTGCAACCTCTGGGTCAGAGTTGTACTTTGGAAGCATGCCCTTGTCAGGGGTTCTTCAGGGAAGAGAGAATAACGCCTTCTCCCTGGGGATGAGGCAGAGAGCTTTTAAACTGTTTTCCACAGAGAACATGTTGCAGCAGTCTGCAAAATAAGAAAGAAAGAATTGAGCTGATTTTCCTTTGTGCAATAATGAGATGGGTGGATTCCCAAAGTTAATGGTACCCTAAATGTGGTGGAGCTATTGGTCTAGCCATGTAAATAGAAGTGTTACTCTGTGTCTACTCCTTAGAACAAATCTCAGAGCAGACAAAGGCTTCAGCATGAAAGGCAAGACAGAAAGCCCTAAATGCCAGGAACCTGTCAAAGGACTCAGAAGCCTTTTAGATCAGTGCTTAGCTCTCCTTTTAGAAGCCGTTCTCTGAACTAAGGCCAGCGTTCTACCTGCGCTTGCCTTTGGAGTCATGTCACAAGATGAAAGACAGATGTGTCGTTTACCATTAATGAGCTCAGAGCCTGGCACTTGTATTAGTACATTTCTTGATTTGAAACAGTATTGCAAGTTGAATGTCTAGTAGGTAAATCGTCACTTGGGTTTATTTCAGTGCTGTAAGCTCATCATCCCATATTCATGTGCAAATAGAAACCTGATTGGGTTTTGGTCCATCCACCACTGTGGGTTGGAGATTAATAATTGTTCCACCTTGCTTTTTTACTTTTTGCTTCTTTCTGTTTCCCAACTTGTCTATAATTGACAAGAATTTTAATCTAATGGACAAGAAATTTGATTCTAAACTCCATGTAATACCTTGTATATACTGTAGCATTCAAATATGTAACAACATTCTTTGGAATTCTTTTAGCAAATATTAAAATTTTTAAAATATTTTAATAGCTTGTTTGAAGCTAATCGCTTGTTTGGAATCTAAACCTTTGCAATTAAACAACAATACAGTCTTCTGTTCTTCAGACTTTTGACTTTGCTCTCATTTATTTTTGTAGAATTGGGGGCATTGCTGATGAGTGTCTGTTTTGTTTGTATGTATGTAGGTGTGTATGTGTTAGAGGGTTCATGAAGCAATAGATCCCCAGTATTTCTAGGAAATAGAATTGTCTTACAAATAGGAGTGCCTACTTCCAAACCATATCTTCTCCAATGCTGCTCTCTAAACCAGCTATTCTTCACCCAGACTTTTTATGTTTTTCTCCTCTGAATATTCATTGAAAAGAACTCATGCTCACTTCACTTCAGTTCTACTTTTCCAAGCCAGAAGTTGGACTGACACAGTTTTCCATCCTCAGTGCCACTTAAGAGTTATGGAAGAACACTTTGTTTGGTTCCGCAGTCCTGGAATCCTTGGCACATTCTGAAGACGCTGCTTTTGCCTATGAGCTTCATAAACATCCGCAGCTGCCTTGGCAGGGGCAATACTGGCTCAACTAAAACTTTCATAAATTTCTTCTACTTTTCTAGATAACATGGTACTTGGCTCACATTTTTTTCTTTCAACTCCTATCATTTGCCATTAACCTACCTTGATATCAAGCTATCCTTTCCCTTCCTTACATCAGTCACATACATCTACATCTGCTGCAGGACATTTCATGGTAAGGTGATCACTTATCTAAAAATACCACTCTATGATGAAGATATCAAATACACTGTAGTTTTTGAAAACAACTTCTTTTCCAGATGTTATTCATTCCCTCACTATTTGTAGTACTTGCTCACCTTCCTTTTAACCCTATAGCCCATCAGACCCTTGCTCTTCATCCAGCCCTTGGTGACGTTTTCACTTTATGCTTTCTCTATGTTTAATCAATTGTGGGCTAACTTTTTCAGAGATTCACTCTCTAACTTAAACTACCCAGTAACATACTAAGATCTATGAAACGCAGAAGAAAAGTGACATGTGGGGAGGGATTTAGCTCAGTGGAGCTGTGTTTGCCTCGCAACTGCAAGGTTCTGAGTTCAATCATGGTATGAGAAGGAAGGAAGGAAGGAAGGAAGGAAGGAAGGAAGGAAGGAAGGAA